>NC_058519.1:559929315-560266815 GCF_904849725.1 Hordeum vulgare subsp. vulgare
AACTACCCCTTTTGAGACTACTATCATAGCATAGATCAACTACCATGCCACGCACCGTTGTGCTCTAAAAGATAGAAGTGAAGCACACAGAGCAAAATCAACTAGCTCAAAAGATATAAGTGAAGCACATGTGAGCTGAATTGTCTAACCAAAGGATATAAGTGAAGCTCGACAAAATCACGGTGAGTGCGTGTCTCTCTCTCTAGGTGTGCAGCAAGGAATATTGTGACACAACAAAAATAAAAGACTCCTACGATACAAGACGCTCCAAGCAAAACACATAACATGTGGTGAATAAAAATATAGCCCCAAGTAATGTTACCGATGGATTGAAGACGAAAGAGGGGATGCCTTCCCGGGGCATCCCCAAGCTTAGGTTTTTACGGCATCCTTGTATCAACTTGGGGTTCCTTGGGCATCCCCAAGCTTGATCTATTGCCACTCTTTGTCTTTTTATCCATAAGAACTTCACCCAAAACTTGAAAACTTCACAACACGAAACTTAAACAGAAACTCGTGATAACATTACTATAAGAAAGCAAACCACCACTTCCTTAGGTACTGTAGAAAACTTAAATTCTACTTATGTTTATGTTGGGTTACTGTATTTTCAATCTTCCATGGCTGGTACCCCCCCCCCCCCCCGATACTATCCATAGTTCATCAAAATAAGCAACCAACTCAACAAAAACAGAATCTCTTAACAACAGACCAGTGTGTAGCAATCTATATACTTTGTATACTTATGGTACTTCAAAAATTCTAAAAAACTACGACAGTCTGAAGAGTTTGCGTAGCAATCAGAAGCAAAAAAGAATCAAATCAAAAGCTCTTACATAAAGAAAAAGAAAATTCTTTTCGTGAGCAGAAAGTTTCTGTCTTTTCCAGCATGACCAAACGATCATCCCCAAGACTAATCATAACGGTTTTACTTGGCACAAACGCGAAAGAAACACAAAAAACACAATCATAACAGAATTATGAAAGCGTGGAAAACACAAAACAGAAAGAAAAAGGATAGATTCGTTGGGTTTCCTCCCAACAAGCATTATTGTTTAACGCCCTTAGCTAGGCAAAAGGTGATGGAATCACGTATAGTCATCTTTGGTGCTCAAACCATAAGTAGCCCTCATCATAGATTCATAAGGCAATCTTATTTTCTTTCTAGGAAAATGCTCCATGCCTTTCTTCAGGGGAAATTGAAATCTAATATTCCCTTCCGTCATATCGATGATAGCACCAATAGTCCTTAGGAAAGGTCTACCAAGAATAATGGGACATGAAGGATTGCAATCTATGACAAGTACAATGAAATCCACGGGTACATAGTTCTTATTTGCAACAATAAGAACATCATCGATCCTTCCCAAGGGTTTCTTGACAGTAGAATCCACAAGATGCAAATTAAGAGAACACTCTTCAATCTCATGAAAACCAAGAATATCACATAAGGACTTTGGAATCGCGGAAACACTAGCACCCAAAACACACAAAGCATTGCATTCATAGTTTTTGATCTTGATTTTGATAGTAGGTTCCCACTCATCTTGAAGTTTTCTAGGTATAGAGACTTCTAATTCGAGCTTCTCTTCAAGAGATTTCATCATAGCATCTACGATATGTGCGGTAAAGGCTTTGCTTTGGCTATAAGCATGTGGAGAGTTTGCAATGGATTGCATCAAGGAAATGCATTCAAACAAGGAGAAACTATCATAATTGAATTCCTTGAAATCCAAAGTGGGAGTTTCATTACTACCCAAAATTTTGATTTCTTCTACCCCACTCTCCACACCTTTATCATCAAGATAGGTGGGCTCCGAGTCATTGGGGCGTTTTTCAACCAAAGTGGATTCATATCTGATCCGTCTCAAACGTATCTATAATTTTTGATGGTTTCACGCTGTTATCTTGCCTTCTTTGTATGTTTTATGTACCTTTTTATATCTTTTTGGGACTAACTTATTGATTCAGTGCCAAGTGCCAGTTCCTGTTTTTTCTGTGTTTTGGACTCTTTTCAGATCTGATTTTGGAACGGAGTCCAAACGGAAGAAAAACCCCAAATTGATTTTTTCCCGAACGGAAGAAGTCCAGGGGGCTTTTGGGCCAAGCCAGGTGGGCTCCAGGGAGCCCACAAGCTCCCACCACGCCACCAGGGGGAGGCGGCGGTGGGCAAGCTTGTGCCCACCCTGGCCGCCCCCTGACCTAGGTCTTGCGCCTATATATTCCCAAATATTCCGCAAAAAATCAGGGGAGCCTCGAAAATACTTTTCCGCCGCCGCAAGCTTCCGTTTACGCGAGATCTCATCTGGAGACCCTTCCCGGCACCCTGCCGGAGGGGACTTTGGAGGTGGAGGGCTTCTTTATCATCATCATCGCCCCTCCAATGACTCGTGAGTAGTTCACTTCAGACCTACGGGTCCGTAGTTAGTAGCTAGATGGCTTCTTCTCTCTCTTGGATCTTCAATACAAAGTTCTCCATGATCTTCATGGAGATCTATCTGATGTAATCTTCTTTGGCGATGTGTTTGTCGAGATCCGATGAATTTTGGACTTGCGATCAGATTATCTATGATATATATTTGAGTCTTTGCTGATTTCTTATATGCATGATTTGATATCCTTGTAAGTCTCTCTGAGTCTTGGGTTTTGTTTGGCCTACTAGATCTATGATTCTTGCAATGGGAGAAGTGCTTGGTTTTGGGTTCTGCCATGTGGTGACCTTTCCCAGTGACAGTAGGGGCAGCAAGGCACACATCAAGCAGTTGCCATCAAGGGTAAAAAGATGGGGGTTTTATCATTAGTTTGAGATTATCCCTCTACATCATGTCATATTGCTTAAGGCGTTACTCTGTTCTTATGGACTTAATACACTAGATGCATGTTGGATAGCGGTCGACGTGTGGAGTAATAGTAGTAGATGCAGAAAGTATCGATCTACTTGTTTCGGACGTGATGCCTATAGAAATAATCATTGCGTAGATATCGTTACGACTCTGCACAGTTCTATCAATTGCTCAACAGTAATTTGTTCACCCACCGTCTACTTGCTTTCATGGGAGAAGCCACTAGTAAACACTACGGCCCCCGGGTCTATTCACATCCATCGTTTACAACTCCGCTTTTACTTTGCTTTGTTACTTTGTTGCTTTCAGTTCTCACTTGGCAAACAATCTATAAGGGATTGACAACCCCTTCATAGCGTTGGGTGCAAGCTTTTGTGTTTGTGCAGGATATTGAGATACTCTTCCGCCGGATTGATACCTTGGTTCTCAAACTGAGGGAAATACTTACCGTCGCTATGCTACATCACCCTTTCCGCTTCGAGGGAACACCAACGCAAGGCTCCAAGGCCACGGGGGAAATCCTTTGCATACTTGCCTAGTAAGTCCCTTAAGGCGTCGCCGTAGCTGAAGGAATTCTGGTGCCGTCGACACAACTATTTCTGGCGCCGTTGCAAGGGATACACAAGAGAACAATCAATATCTAGCCCCTTCATCAATAGGTTTGACACGCGAAAACAAACATTCAAGAGGAGTCACACCAAGCACTTTAATATCTTCGTGATTTGCATCACTAGAACGCACCATTTTAAACCATTCATGCCTAGCACGAATTTGGGCGGTTCTTTCTTTGCTCTCATTCATGGAGACACGCATAGATTTTAAAGTTTCATCCAAGTTGACCTTGGGAGGAGCACATCTAACTTTCAAAGCATCAATATCACAAGACATCCTATCAACGCTCTTAGCCAAATCGTCTATTTTGAGTAGTTTTTCCTCTATGGACGCATTGAAAATCTTTTGAGAGTTGATGAACTCTTTGATATTACTCTCTAAATTAGAGGGTAATTTGTTATGATTTCCATAAGTGTTGTTGTAGGAATTGCCATAATTGTTAGAGGAGTTACTAGGAAAAGGCCTAGGAACATAGTTTCCTCTAAAAGCATTGTTGGTGCCAAAATTGTTCCTACCAACAAAATTAATGTCCAAACTAGCGTTGCTACTCTCAATCAAGGAAGATAGTGGCATGTCATTAGGATCTAAAGGAGCATTTCTACTAGCAACCAATTTCATCAACTCGTCCATCTTAGCACTAAGCGAGTTAATTTCTTCTATAGCGTGTACCTTTTTGCTAGCAGGTGACCTTTCAGTGTGCCACTGAGAGTAGTTTGTCATGATATTGTCTAGGAGTTTTGTAGCGTCTCCTAACGTGATTTCCATGAACGTTCCACCTGAGGCGGAGTCCAAGATATTGGGAGAAGCAAAGTTCAAACCAACGTAAAAGATTTGTATAATCATCCACAAACTCTAGCCATGAGCAGGACAATTTCTAATCATTAACTTCATCCTCTCCCAAGATTGTGCAACGTGTTATGATCAAGTTGCTTGAAATTCATGATATCGTTACGTAGAGAGATAATCTTAGCCGGCGGAAAATACTTGGATATGTAAGCATCTTTGCACTTATCCCAAGAATCGATACTATTTTTAGGCAAAGAAGAAAACCAAGTTTTTGCGCGATCTCGCAACGAGAAAGGAAAAAATCTTTAACTTAATCACTTCATTATCCACTTCTCTTTTCTTTTGCATATCGCAAAGTTCAATGAAGGTATTGAGATGGGATGCGGGATCTTCACTAGGAAGGCCAAAGAATTGCTCTTTCATAACAAGATTCAGCAAGGCAGCGTTGATTTTATAAGATTCCGCACTAGTGGCGGGAGCAATCGGAGTACTAATAAAATCATTATTATTGGTACTCGAGAAGTCGCAAAGTTTGGTGTTTTCAGCCATTATGACTTCAACAAACCAACAAGAACACAAGCAAGCAAGAAAACTAGCAAAGGAAAACGGCAAAAGACAAAAGAAAACGGCAAAGGAGAAAGGCAAAAAGGCAAATGAAAACGGCAAGGGAGAAAGGCAAATGCAAACGGCAAATGTGAAGTGGGGGAGAGGAAAACGAGAGGCAACTCGCAAAAAAGGTAAATGCAAGAGATGAGTTTATGACACCTACTTGGTTAAATCTTGACTTGATCTCTCCTCCCCGGCAACGGCACCAGAAATCCTTCTCCTACTGTGACAACAGACCTTCCCTGTCAACGGCGCCAGGAATCCTGCTGCTACGGGCTACGCCTATAGGGACTTCCTTGGAAAATATGCAAAGGATTTCCCCACGGCCTTGGAGCCTTGCGTTGGTGTTCCCTTGAAGAGGAAAGGGTGATGTAGCACAGCGGCGGTAAGTATTTCCCTCAGTTTGAGAACCAAGGTATCGATCCAGTGGGAGGATCGCGTCAAGTCACAAGTACCTGCACAAACACAAAGAACTTGCACCCAACGCTGTGAAGGGGTTGTCAATCCCTTATAGATTGTTTGCAAAGTGAGAACTGAAAGCAAAAAGTAAACAAAGCAAAGTAAAAGTGAAAGTGGAGACGATAGTTGTGAATAGACCCGGGGGCCGTAGTGTTCACTAGTGGCTTCTCTCATGAAAGCAAGTAGACGGTGGGTGAACGAATTACTGTCGAGCAATTGATAGAATCGCACAAAGTCGTGACGTTATCTATGGCAATGATTATATCTATAGGCATCACGTACAACACAAGTAGACCGATACTTTCTGCATCTACAACTATTACTCCACACGTCGACCGCTATCCAGCATGCATCTAGTGTATTAAGTTCATAAGAATAGAGTAACGCCTTAAGCAAGATGACATGATGTAGATGGACAATCTCAAATTTGTGATGAAAGCCCATCTTGGTACCCTTGATGGCAACAACACGATGTGTGCCTTGCTTCCCCTTCTGTCACTGGGAAAGGTTACCGCACGGTATGAACCCAAAACCAAGCACTTCTCCCATTGCAAGAATCATAGATCTAGTTGGCCAAACAAAACTCAAGACTCGGAGACACTTACAAGGATATAAAATCATGTATATACGAAATGAGCAAAGACTCAAATATAATTCATAGATAATCTGATCACAAATCCAACATTCATCGGATCTCGACAAACACACCGCCAAAGAGGATTACATCGGATAGATCTCCATGAAGATCATGGAGAACTTTGTATTGAAGATCCAAGAGAGAGAAGAAGCCATCTAGCTACTAACTACGGACCCGTAGCTCTGAAGTGGACTACTCACGAGTCATTGGAGGGGCGATGATGTTGATGTAGAAGCGCTCCAGCTCCAAAGTCCCCTCCGGCAGGGCACCGGGAAGGGTCTCCAGATAAGATCTCGCGGAAACAGAAGCTTGCGGCGGCGGAAAAGTGTTTTCGTGGATGCCCTGATTTTTTCTGTGATTTTAGGGAATTTGTAGGACAAAGAGCTAGGGCAGGGGAGCGCCAGGGAGGCCACAAGCCTGGTTGCCGCGGGCCCGCCTGGCCGCGGCAACAGGGCTTGTGGGCTCCATGTGGGTCCCCTGCCTTGGCCCTCAAGCCCCCTGATCTTCTTCTGTTCTGGAAAAATTTATTTCAGGGATTTTATTCCGTTTGGACTCCGTTCCAAAATCAGATCTGAAAAGAGTCAAAAACATAGAAAAAACAAGAACTGGCACTTGGCACTGAATTAATAAGTTAGTCGCAAAAAAGATATAAAAGGTATATAAAACATCCAAAGTTGACAAGATAACAACATGAAACCATCAAAAATTATAGATACGTTTGAGACATATCAATGGGTAAAATTGTGTGTGGTGTGCGTGCGAACGAAAACGTTTGTCTTGGATTCATCATGTGGGATGTACATACGAATGTAAACGTTCTTCTTGGATTGACTGTGTGGGATGTACATACAAATGTAAACAATTGGACATGTATAATTGTATGCGATGGCTAGCCGGGTCGCACACGAGATCATTTTGCACAACGTATGTGACCGGAGGACCTATACCCGACGGTGTCTGGGTAGTGTGAGAAGGACCCCCTATCGCCCACACTCACTGGGTGATGGTTTAAAATGCCATCACGGAAAGGGGTTAAAAACTGTTTGTATAACACATGGCCGAACGAGTGACAACACTAATGCTAAATCTAATGATGGTGTTGCTAGTAGCTCTCTTGATTCCATTAATGATTATCTTAAACAAGTTACACTTGAGCAAGAAAACGATTTATTGAAAGAAATTATAGAGAGGGGTGTCTTCAAGAGTCTTGCGAGAAGTAAGCAATTCAAGGAGATTGTACGCAAGCAAGGAGGACATCAGAAGAAACAAGGCATTAACTACTTCAATGCCAATGGAGTTGAATGGGAAGAAGGTCAATACCCCAACCCAAAGTTTGTTCCCCAAAAGGAGAAGTATGATCCTACTCTACCCATGGGAACGAATGCTCAAGATGACCTTCCACCACAAGACCACGAGCTCAAGGGCATGGACAAGCTTCAAGAGGAGATTGACTCATTTGAAGAAGAATCCCAAGACATGGTCAAGTGGATTCCCAATGCCACCACTAGCTCTACTTCATCAAGCGCTACCTCAACTCCAAGGATCCCCATCCAGTTGATGTGCGTCCCTAAGAAGAAGATCTAGAGAAGTTCTTGAGGGGTGACTCCGCCAATGAAATTCACTCTGATTTATTTTGGAAAGAACTATTTGCAATCAAATCTAACCATATGCATTAGTTCAAGGAGTCACACATTCCCTCAAAGGTAAGCAAGGGACAAGGTAATTAATGTATCAATGGACATCATCTCATATATACTTCACTCCATGTTCATAGATATCCTTGTATTTGTTCCTTGTGCGGGACTAACCCATGTAGGTGAGAAGAGTAAGAAACAACAAGGATTGATCGCAACTCAAGATGATCTTCATCAACAATGAGCATCCACCACTACTACACCTACATGAAGTCTTCTGCAACAAAACCCAAGGTTTGTTTATTCCTCTTAGGGGGATTTCACATAAAGGGGGGGGCTTTACTCTAAGACTTGAGTTAAAGCATCTCATAAGGTGTGAACACATTGAAAGTTTTATGTAAAAGTGGCAAACCCACTTGTGCTTAAACGATGACTATGACCTATGGTCAAGTATTCTTGATTGGATCCTAAGTCAATATTATCATATGTAGATGACTTCGTCATCGACAAAGTGCAAGGTAGATACTAGAGTGGTTGTGCATGTTTGCCATGTTTTATTTGACATCTTATTGTGTGAACATGTTGGAATGCATATTTTTGCTCAACGAGGATATCGAATTGTTCTTATTTGTCTTTTATTTTTCTTTGGCCAATTGGATATACAAGAATGCCTAAGTATCCCTCTTTAGCTATCTATGCTTTCTCGTCTCAAATTCTATTCATGCTACATCACAAAATTTGAGCAGGCAATATAGGGACACTCTGTGTGAGGACCACTCGAAGTTCCTCTCGACAAGAGCTGACTTCCAAAACCTCCCATGTGCCACTTGGTGTGACCAACTCCAAAATCTCAATCCCACCGAAGCATTAGAGTTGATATGATTTTGCACCTGAGTACTATTGATCCCTAAATCTCGGTTTCATCGAGTTTCACTGTCATCTGGCAGTTAAGAAACTCGGTGGCACCAAAATTTATGAATCGGTGCTACCAACAACAGGGGATATATATATAGGGCATGGATTTTCTATCAACACTAGCTGGGGTGGTTGCTATCTAAACCGTTTGTTTGCATCGAGATTCACACTTTCTTGTAGATAAGTTTATCTCTCTCACATGCACACACACACATGCGCAGATTGCTTACGCTCCAGCGTAACTTTATATCTTTGCTTTTTTGTATAAATATATATATATATATATATATATATATATATATATATATATCGAGCGGATCCTATTTTTGAAATCAATCTTCAAACGTCGCCCTCCACAAACCCTTGCTGCCAAGCTCGTGTCTACGGACGTCGCAACTTTGCCTCTGTGCCCCCTCGCCACCAGAGTTCCTCGCCACCGACGAGAATCCCACCGTTCGTTGTCGCTGTAGGAGGTCTTTGCCAAACTAGGGTAACAATCTCGACCCTCTTGCACTCCCTATCCAATTCTTGCACATTAGGCCTCGTTTATCCTCTTGCCACGGTTTGCAAATCATCTGTCCACAAGAAACCTCGATTAGATTAGGAGATAATTTTTTTAGATTTAATCTTCTGCCATGTGTGTATCGGTGTCACTTGGTTAGAATAAATCGGTATTACCGATTTGTCACTTAGGGTTACTGAGAACGCTTTCGATGAGACCGAGTTGCTCATTTCGGTGAAACCGAATAGAGTGGCCAAGTCTCTGTTGATGTGAGTGTGTTTGTCTCGGTGGCTCCAAAAATTCTAACTCGGTAGAACCGAAACCCACTTAGAAGAATGTTAAATTTGAAACTTTGAGTTCAAACATGCAATTTTTTGTGTGTTTTGTGATGCTCATCCATTCCTACTCTTCTATAACTATTGAGACGGTCAGCTTGTGTGCTTGTCAGCTTGTCGGCATGTCAAGGTCTGAAGATTGTCAGAATGCTTACAGAGAGCAGAGCATGGAAGTGGACTAAGACACTAGTCCTGAGAAGACAGATTCTGATCTAGGCACTCCAAACTCTGATGATATGCCCAAGGCAGCTACCAGGTCCAGAAAGAGGCTGAACTTAGATGAAGAAAATGTTGATTTCATTCAGGATGAAAGCACTTATCAGAAGTAGAAGGAGAGAGTAACGGTTAGAAAGGTCCCACAGTCAGTTGCAGCCAAAAGAGGGTTATCTCAATCTTCTGAGCAACCAAGTGGGACTGGAAGGACAAAAAACTCTAGCCAAGAAGCGAGGACATAAGAGAGTCGAGAAGAGAGTTGTACATGTTGTTGGAAGTCTAACCTCAATGTATGAAGATCCAACAAAAGCTGTTGTGGAAAAAGAGGAAGAGGTACCTGCTAATCCACCTCCTTCCAAGAAGAAGAAGCTGATGGGAGATGATATGCCTAGCAAGCCTACAACAAAGATGAAGACTCCTGCTCGCAAGGCTAAAAAGCCTATAGCTCCTACACCCAAGAGGACTACAAGAGATAGTCCCACAACAGAAAGAACAAGGGCTCTACATCCTGAGATGTGGCTGCAGAAGAAGATGAAGATCATGTTGTTTTGAGGAAGCTACGACTTCACCTTCCAGAGCATAATGATGCTCATCCTATTGCAGAGGACATGAAGAAGAGGAGAGATCAAGGGCTGAAAACATGGAGAGGAGCATATCCCTATGCTGTCAGGAGGAGGACAAATGTCGATGCTTGCTTTCACACCAAGGAGTAGGAGGATTTTTACGGGACTGTGCTATTGGACAAGAGTCCTGCTGTGAGCGACATGAGATATGTAGACTGGGAATACATCAAGGAACATGGGGACTACTTCCCTCATGTGAGAGAAAACATCCGAGACATTGATATAGAAGATTTTGTTGGCAAGGAAAGGACTGTCTGGAACAATCAAATGATCATGAAATTCTACTCGACAACACAATTTTAACCTGATGGTAGGATTGTATGTATGACTGAAGGTCACGGGTATGAATCATCTTTTGAGGAGTGGGCAACCATCTTAGGTGCTCCAAAGGCACTAGAGAGTGACTTGGATGTTTATACCGAGCCTAAGATGAATCAATTTTCTATGGCTAACATGTATAACCCATTGTCCCAGAAGTACCTGAAGACCCACAAGCTTGGATCTGTTTACTTTTTGCAAGCTGGAATACCTTCCACCAACACTATAATGAGATACACCTTGATGCCCAAGTCACGTAATGATAGAATGATCAGGGGGTATTCTATCGATATGTTGCACCACATAGACACCCACACCAGGATTAGGGTGATGGATCTGATTATTGAGATAGTTAGAAGGACTGTTGTTGATCAAAATAGATCCGACGGATATGCACCGAACATTCAGATGTTGAGCAATGCCAAGATTGGTTAGAATGTATATCTACTTGATCGTCCACACCTTCCACTACAACCAGAGTTTGAAGACAAAGAAGTAGTGATGGACCCCAACCATCCTAGTTCAACTTAAACTCGTGTTCAGGCTGAGGCAGTAGGAGAGGCAGAGGCAGCTAGAGCAGCTCCAACTCCACATTTGAGGACTAGAGAGGAACATATGACTTTTCTTATCAACACCATCCAAGGGATGGAGAAGAACATTACCGACATCTTGCTGAATCAAAAGAGGCTCGAGAGGATTGTGGAGACAAAATTTGACGACCTGGATATTAAGGTGAAAGAGTTGACCACAACTGTTAATCCGCTAAAGCATGAAGTTGATGAAGTGCACACTCCACGCTCCAGAAGTGATGATGATGATACGTCTCTGCCAACTACCACTCACTTCAGGACCCACGCCAGGGTTGCAGCTGTGTCAGTTCCGGACGCTAGACCGTCTTCATCAACCCAAGCATCAGCTCCATCAGCTCCACCAGCTATTGCACCTCCAGCGTTTACACAACCACCTCACATGACATCTGCTGAAGCCTTTGTCGATGCTATCCTGTCGACTCCATCAAGAACTACCGGAGGAGAACGAGCCTAGAGCGACGCTTAGTTCTAAACCTTTGAACTTTTGGGTAACTTGTTGCCAAAGGGGAAGAAGTGTATAGATCAATAGGGCTTCAAGAGAGAGAGAGTGTGTTGTTTTTATTGCTCTCTTTAGTTTTCAAAAACATTTGGCCTTTTGAATGTCTTAAACTTCTTTGTGCTTGATCATATGCTTTGATTGTTTATGCTACTATGTAATAACTTTTAGCTATCTACATGATGGTCATTCAATCAATTGTTTGGTGTTATGTGCAATCCTATTCATTCATATAATTTGTGTGCACCACCAGGATGTATGTGACATGGAAGAGTGACCCATGATCCTAATCAATTGTGCATTTGAATTCAAACACAAATTCCAAATAATGCACAAAATTAGGGGGTGCTCTTGCTTATCACACACTTCTCAAAGCGACGATGCCAAACATTTATTATATTTTTTGTCGAAGCTTTGATCTATATGTTTTCATCAATTAACAAAAAGGGTAGATTGAAAGCACAACTTCTCCCTAAGGTGGATTTGGTAATTAATAACAACATATGTGTTATTGAACTAATGATTTCATCAAAGTATATTTCAGAAAAGTTCAAATATGCATTGGCTAAGCATTGTGAGGAGAACCCCTGGATGCAAGGAACATCTATTGGTAACAAGCTTGAAGACTCTACATTATATATTTTGTGACAAATTACATTTGAGTCCATAGGAAAGCCAATACTATTAAAAGGGGTTGCGGTGACTATGATGATCTGGTTGCTCAAGTGCTTAGAGATAGACACCAAAAATATTCATGATATTCTCCCACAAAATTCTCTGTCCACAAAGTCTATTCATCAAAATTGGCGCCACAAACATTATCCACTCGCCCGTACCAATTTTCATTTAAGACAAAACCTATGCCAAACCCTAGCATCTCGATGCCACCAACATTTCTTTCGATGCCACCAAAGTCAGTGACCAACTTTATGGTTAGCCATTTTCAAGAATAGGAATTTTTGAGTTTTGGAATCACTCTCACCAAGATTTGGAAACTTCCCTAAACCACCCATATCGGTACCACTGAGATTTCTATATTGGTCTCACCGAGAATACAAAATTTGCCACATTTTGCACTAGTCCGTGCCGTCGAGTTTCACTTCGGTTTCGCCGAGTTGGGCTATAATGTTGTAACGGTTGGATTTTTGGAGTTGCCTATATATACCCATCCACCACCTCTCATTCGTAAAGGAAGCACTCAGAACACACATACACTTGCCATATCCATTTTTCTGAGAGAGAGCCACCTACTCATGTGTTGAGATCAAGATATTTCAATCCTACCATTTGAATATTGAGTTATAGCCTCACGAAATTGCTTTCGACCCAATCAATCTCTTCTAACCAATCCAAATCTCTGAGAGTGTGATTGTGTGTTGAGGAATGATACGTCTCCAACGTATCAATAATTTATGAAGTATTCATGCCATGTTTGACTATGTTTACAATACTTTTATATGGTTTCGATGCACTTTATATGATTTATTTCGAACGAACTCGGACTGATGTTGTTTTCAGAAGAATTACCATGGTGTTGTTTTTATGTAGAAAATGAAAGTTCTTGGAATCGCCCGAAACTTTTTTATAATTTTTTGGAGGAAATAAGCAATATTGGAGCAAAGAACCACCGGAGAGGAGCCACCTGTGGGCCACAAGCCAACACGACACCCCTAAGCCATGCCATCATGGCTTGTGGGGCCCACGTGGCTCCGTTTGGCGTGATTCCAACGTTGAAAAATCCTATATATACCAGAAACCCCAGAAATAAAGAGATAACTCCCGCTCCATCGCCGCAACTCTCTGTGTCAACGAAAAAAATCATCTGGAGCCTTTCCAGTACCCTGTCGGATGGGGGAATCATCTCTAGCGCTGAGGGTATGTACTAGTAGCTATGTGTTCAATCTCTCTCTCTAGTGTTCTTGAGATGGCACGATCTTGATGTATCATGGCCTTGTTAATCTAGTTGGATCATATGATGTTATTCCCTTGGTACCTTGCTGTGATGAATTTAATCTTTCCCTTTAGGATCTCATTATGTTGGATTGAATATTTTAGTTTGAGAACACTTGATGTATCTCTTGCATGCGGGTACTCGTAGTGACATTGGGGTATTCAAGTGATTCACTTGATATATGTTATGGTAGCAACTTGCAAATTCCGGTGACCTTGGGGAACTATGCATGGGGGTTGATTGCACGTTTCCATACTATGTTCTCCGATAGAAATCTTGAGGTGCTCCATGAAGTTCTTTGTGTTGGATTGAATATGATAGATCTGAAATTGTTTGATGCATGTTGCATAATTTACCCACGGATACTTGAGGTGACATTGGAGTATCTAGGTGACATTAGGGTTGATTGATATGTATCATGAGTATTATTCTAGTACGAACTCTAGGGTTGTTTGTGAAACTTATAGGAATAGCTCAAAAGATTGACTAGAAAGAATAACTTTGAGGTGGTCCTACAACCTATACCAATTTCATCTTATTGTTCTCCGCTAGGTAGGAACTTTGGAGTGATTCTTTTTTGCATGTTGAGGGATGATCATACGATTATACTATGTTAGCATTGTTGAGAGATTGCACTAGTGAAAGTATGAACCCTAGGCCTTATTACCAAGCATTTATACAACGTTTTGTTAGTTGTTTTACACTTTCTACCTTGCTGTTTTTATATTTTTAGATTACAAAAATCTATATCTACTATCCATACTACACCTTTATCACCATCTCTTCGCCGAACTAGTGCACCTATACAATTTTAAATTGTATTGGGTGTGTTGGGGACAATAGAAATTTTTTGTATTTGATTGCAGGGTTGTTTGAGAGAGACCATATTCATCCTAAACCTCCCACAGATTGATAAATCTTAGGTCATCCAGTTGTGGGAAAATTGCTACTGTCCTATAAATCTGTGTGCTTGGAGCCCAACATACTCTACAAGAATAAAGTTGTGTAATAGACATCAAGCTCTTTTCTGGCGCCGTTTCCGGGGAGGTGAGTGCTTGAAGGTATATCTTTAGATCAATTAAATCTTTTAGTATCTTGTTTTTCACTAGTTTGGTTTTATAAAAGAGAACTACAACAAATGGAATTTAGGTTGCCTCATTTCTTCTTCTCTATAATGTCTTTCGTGAAAATGATGGTTTGGAAAATTGTGCTCAATTGCTAGAGGAAGAATTTATCAAAATACTTAATGTCAATTCCTTGAATGATGAGCATGGCAGGAATATAGTTGGTATAAATTCTCTGAATATCCATGATGCTAATGATATGCAAAGCCACAAGCTTGCGCATGCTATGTTTGATGAAGGTGTTATTTTTGTCACCCAAGCTCCGCTGAGCAAATTTATTAGGATGAAATGATGCCTTCTATCTACGATGATTATTCTGAGGACATTTATGCTATGAATAATAATGATAATGATTAAACTTTTCATCATGATTTTAATTTTCACATGGATTATATCAATCAAGTATCCCATGATAGTTATTTTGTTGAGTTTGCTCCCACTACTATGAATGATAAGAATTTTGCTTGTGTGGTTAGTAATAAAAATTCTATGCTTTTGCATCATGAAAATGATGCTTTAAGTGATAGTTATATTTTTGAATTCCTTCGTGATGCTACTGAAAATTATTATGAGGGAGGAACATATGCTTGTAGGAATTGCAATAATATCAAGTTTCCTCCCTAGGTGTTCAAAGTTTTGAAGTCATGCTTGTTATGCCTTCCTATGCAAGTTGATTATTACTACCATAAATTGTTTGCTTACAAAATCCCAATGCATAGGAAGTGGATTAGACTTAAATGTTTTGTCATGTGATTCATGATGTTGTCTTGCATGCCTCACTTACTACATTTTATGTGAGCATCATTGAAATCATCATGCCTAGCTAAAAGGCAATAAAGAAAAGTGCTTGTTGGGAGACAACCCAATATTTATTCTTTATATTCTTGTATGTTAACATGATTAAGCTAATGTATTAATCATGTTTTGTGTCTTTTAATTCAATAAGGTGCCAAGTAAAGCCTTTGGGATAGTGTTGATACTTGCTTGTTTGATTCTGTGCAAAAACAGAAACATTTATGTCCACTGCAGAATTTCTCTGATTTTACCGGAGATTCAAAAAAATCTAATTTTTTTACATAGTTTTTGTATGCCAATTATCTGTGTTGTCCTAATTTTTTAGAATTTGTGGAGTCACGGAAGTATGGTTATCATTCAGATCTTCAGAGATTGTTCTATTTTTGACAGATTCTGTTTTGCATGCATATGTTGCTTACTTTAGTGATTCCATAGCTTATATTTAGTGATATAAATTATGTGAATGATATAATACAATAGGTGTCATGTGAGAACAATTATGAATATTGTCTTGATAGTACCTAAGTGAATGATCTCTCTTTATTACACTAACCCCTCTCATGAAGTTCTGTTAAGTATTGTGTGAGATATCGATATGAGGTGAATATGTAGCAGCAAGAACCTAAGCTTGGGGATGAACAAGGCACCCCCAAGGTAATATCCAAGGAAGACTCAAGCACCTAAGCTTGGGGATGCCCCAGAAGGCATCCCCTCTTTCATCTCCAACATTATTGGTATATCTTACTCGGAGCTATATTTTTATTCATCACACAATATGTGTTTTGCTTGAAGCATCATTTTATTTTGTTTCTCTTTGTTAAATTTTATTTATAATCTTGTTTTTCAATAAAAAGTTCCAAGAATTTCCCTTAGAATGCTTGAATTGCATGTGTGATGTGTGATGTACAAAAACAGAAACTTTTGTTATAGTATTTGAATTAACTAATTTTACCGGAACATGGACAATTTTTGATTTTTTTTTAAATAGCAATGTCATCCAAATTATTTACCATGTCCTAAATTGTCAGAATGTTTGGAGTTACAGAATTACATTGTTTGAATAGATAGCTGCAGTATATTCTGTTTGGACATACTGATGTCATAGTTTTGTTATAAACTTATCCTAGAGTTTTCATGGCTTATATTGGTAGATATAAATTGTGGAAATGATAGTATATATAGTACCTAATGTTTTAAATATTATGCAACTTGTCTTGGCAGTACATGAAGTGTAGATTTACTTTTATGTGTACTAACCTATCGCACGAGTTCTTTTCAAGTTTTGGGTGGATGAAGTTTTAGAGACTTAGGTGAAACCGGGATATGAGAGGGTTGAACGAGTTACAAAAGCTCAAGCTTGGGGATGCCCAAGGCACCCCAAGTAAATATTTCAAGAAGTATCAAGCATCTAAGCTTGGGGATGCTACGCATCCCACCTCCTTTCATCGACAAATATGGGTTAGCCTATGTTGAACATATGTTTTTATTTGTCCACATGATTTGTGCTATTCTTGGGGTGCATTTTTGTTTTCTTTGCTGTTTGACAAGATAATAATTTAGCCCTTTCCCAATTTTATTTGAGGGGCAGTTATGGCAAGTCAAGTACACCCTACACATGCAGTTCTAAGAGTGTAGCAGCGGAATGTAAAACATGCAAGTGCAAAGTAAAGGAGTAAGGTAGGGAGATCAAACGCATGAGGTTGGCACGACGATTTTTGGCATGGTTCCGATATGTGGCGCTATCGTATGTCCATGTTAGTGGAGACTTCAACCCACGGAGGGTAATGGCCGCGAGAGTCCACGGAGGGCTCCACCCACAAGGGGTTCCCGAAGAAGCGGCCTTGTATATTCCACCACGGCTTCCGCCCACGAAGGACTAGCCTTACTCACGGTAGATCTTCACAAAGTAGGCGATCTCCTTGCCCTTACAAACATCTTGGTTCAACTCCACAACACGAAGTAGGAGTCTCCCAAGCGACACATAACCAATCTAGGAGGCACCACCCTTCAAAAGGTAATAGATGTGGTATAACGATGAACTTCTTGCTCTTGTGATTCTAAAGATAGTCTCCTCCACACAAAATAACACTCCCATAGAATAGGCATGGATAGGAGAGATTGATTTGGTGGAAAGCAACTTGGGGAGGCTAGAGATCAAGTTTCAAATGATTGGATCGGAATATCTTGGTCTAAACACATGAGTAGGTGGCTCTCTCCCAGAAAATGGATCTGGCAATGAAGTGTGTGTTCTGAGTGCTTCTCCCATGAATGAGAGGTACGTGAAGAGGTATATATAAGGAGCACACAAAATCCAACCATTACACCTAAAGTGCTAAACTCGGTGACACTGAAGTCATAAACTCAATGGTACCGACTTGCACTAAAGGCAGCAAGTTTTGAATCTCGGTGGAACCAATATACACAACTCGGTGGCACTCAAAAGGTGGCTAACGGTCAGATGACACAACTCGATGACACCGATACTCAAACTCGGAAAATCCAATTTTGTGTACCGAGGCAGCAGAAAGTTGGTCACCTAAACTCGGTGAAAGGATCGATATGGTTGACTAGAGGGGGGTGAATAGGCAACGACCACTTTTTAATTAATCTTAGCAAGTTAGGGTAAACAACATACGGGTTCACAAATATTACAACAATGGGGTGAACCCTAATGAAGCTAACAACGAGAGCTACTAAGACAAGTAAGAGATAGACGACAACATAAGCATACACAAAGTAAAGGTTAGAGATAACGACAAGTGGAACCGATGGAGACGAGGATGTGTTACCGAAGTTCCTTCCCTTTGACATGAAGTACGTCTCCGTTGGAGCGGTGTGGAGGCACAATGCTCCCCAATAAGCCACTAAGGCCACCGTATTCTCCTCACGCCCTCGCACGATGCAAGGTACCGTGATTCCACTATAGGTGCCCTTGAAGGCGGCGACCGAACCTTTACGAACGAGGTTGGGGCAAACTCCACACAAAGCTTGGAGGCTCCCAACAAGACCACGAAGCTTCACCACAATGGAATGTGGCTTCGAGGTGACCTCAACCGTCTAGGATGCTCAAACACCCAAGAGTAACAAGATCCGCAAGGGATTGGTGGGGGAATCAACTTTTCTCTTGGTGGAAGTGTGGATCTAGGCCTTCTCAACCAATCCCTAAAGAATCAACAAGTTTGATTGGCTAGGGAGAGAGATCGGGCACTTTTGAGCTTAGGGAGCAACAATGGAGCTTGGGAGGGTAAGAGATAGTGTTCCACAGCTAGAAGAACCCTTTATATAGTTGGGGGGGAAATCCAACCGGTTTCCCACTCACAGCCCGAGTCTAGCGGTACTACCGCTGGATGCAGCGGTACTACCGCTAGCACTCCAGCGGTAGTACCGCTCGCTCTCTAGCGGTACTACCGCTAGCTGCAGCGGTACTACCGCTGGGCCCCTGGTAGTGCATAAGCACTACCACCGCCAAGAAAGTCTTCGCAAAAAGGTCCGTCCACGTACAACCGCTAGGCAGGCGGTACTAAGCTCCTGGAGCGGTACTACCGCTGACCAGGGGCGGTACTACCGCGAGCTAGCGGTACTACCGCTACCTGCAGTACTAGGGCTAGCGGTACTACCGCTAGGGCCAGCGGTACTACCGCTGAGGGACCATTTGCAAAGAAGAAGGAAACACAAAGGCGGGAGCCACTCCAAAGATGCCAGCAAGGGGGAAAATATGTGAAGTGTGCGCGTGCAAGATTGATTCCACCCAAACCTTTCCACTACGGTTCCCCTCTTAATAGTACGGCTTTCCTATGACTCAAATAAAGAGAATCGTAGAGAACGCCGTGCTTCTGTTCCACGAATGAGGGGGCGAGTCGTCTTGTGCCGTTGACGTGTGTTATCTGAAATCTTAACACACACGGTTAGTCCTTTGCGGTACTGTCATCAATCATCAAAATTACTTAGGCATAAACTATGCCCCAACAATCTCCCCCTTTTTGGTGGATTGATGACAATACCCGATTTGCACAGAGAATAATATGAGAAGAAAAAGATAGAAATATATGACAATAAGGAGCATATGACTAACAACATATGATGGAAATAAATCTCACACAAGTTCATGTCTCACAAAAGATAGCAAAATAGAAGCAAACCAAGTTCGAAGCAAAACACGAAAGATAAGCAAAGCAAAGCAAAGTTCGACTCTCAAAGCAAATCCAGCTCCTAGACTCTCTCCCCCTTTGGCACAAGACACCAAAAAGGGGCACACCTAACGCCATAGGTGGTTACTCCTCATCCTCAGCATCGCCAGACTCGTCCGTACCCTCCGGATCGTCCTGCTCCTCTTCATTGTCCTCTTCCTCCTCAGCGCCACACCACTGGTAACCTTGAGCCCGCATCCAAGCAGCCTCTGGAGTGATGTCGTCCTCTGATCCGCTGGAGATGTCAACATCAAGAGTCCTTAGGACACGCTTGTGCCTCTGACGGTTCTCCTTCTGAGCCACGTGCGTCTGATACTGGCCCTTAGCCTGCATACAGAAGAGAGTCTTCATCTTATCCTGCAGTTTCATGGCCCAAGATGGCATGGCAGAAGAGCGGGACTGAGAGGCGGTTCCTCTGTCAGCAGCAATCTCTGTGTCAGTGTCCGTGTGCTGAGATGAAGTTGATGGGTTGGCCCATTTGTCCTTGACGCGAAGCTTGACAGGATCGTGCACAATGTAGTCACCCTGAATGTATAACTCCTCCTGCGGATAGGTGTCTTGCCACTTCTGACGGATATAAGCAAACAGGTAGGGCCCGTAGATGGGAACCTTGCGCATCATGATGCAGTTCCAGAGCTCAGTGAACATCACATCAGAAATATCAAGAGGGGCAGACTCCTTAGTCATAGCCTTCTCACAGAGCAGTAGCATCTCAGCCAGAGAGCCATGTACCTCGTCGAAGTTGCCAATGCGAGGAAAGAGGGTGTTGCGGAAGATCCGATGCATGATGTCCAGATGCTTGGGGAGCACACCTTTCTTCACATAGAGTTGCTGCAATCTGTCCTTGATAGAAGCCCTATCATTGGTAGCTGCAGCATGAGGACGCGACCCAAGTGGAGTGTCAGTGCCCTGGAAATCAACCTTGAGGAATGTCATGAATTCATGCCAGGTACCGGTCATCTTCTGAGTCCCGGTCATCCACACCATGGAGCGCTCGTCATCAGGAGAGAAGTGACACGTGACATAGAACTGGGCAACAACATTGGGGTCAAAGTCTGTCTTGAAAGAGATGATCTCCTTGATGCCCAGTTTGTCAATCAGAGAGAGAGAGCATCAACAAAATAGTCCATGTTCCGCTGAAGGTGAGCCAGGTCAATCCACTGAACGGGGAAAAAGTTCTTCTTGAAATGGTTGATGATATCACGGTAGATCCTGCAGTGATCCCTTGCCCAAACATGCTCGACATTCTTGATCACAGCCCGCTCTTGGAGATAGTGGTTTTGAGTGTGGAACCGCAGAAAGTCCTTAGGGGGCATGGTGCGGACGTTGATCCCCTTGTCCTTGTGAGCGGTCTTCTTGAAGGCCTGTTTTTTGGGTTGCAGACCTGAAGTGGCGGAGCCCTCTGGAGCCTCTGGATTGCGAAAATGCTTGGACTATGTGTCCCGTGGGGGGTTCGAGCGGCGAGCACCACCTGTGACACAAAACACACACCGAAAAAGAGCGACAAAAAGGAGTCAAGGCAATGAACAAGAAAAGGCAGAAAAGTAAACACTCATTGCCAAGCACATGATAAGAGTACACAGAGAATCCTCCTGGCGGTAGTACCGCTACCCCTGCCGGTAGTACCGCTGGGGTCCTAGCAGTAGTACCGCTACCCCTGGTGGTAGTACCGCTGGGGTCCTGGCGGTAGTACCCTACCCCTGGCGGTAGTACCGCTGGGGTTTGATTTTTCAGATCTGAAAATATGAATAGAACCCATAGAGATGGCTACATGGATTTTACGAGGGCCATGGGCTGTGTACGATCACTAAGAACTCCACCACAGCCCTAACCACATGAGGACCACAAGTATCATCTAAATAAGCACATGCCTAGTCGAGAGAGTGCAATTTTTAGATCTAATCCAAACATAGTTCAAGTGCTTGATCTAAAACATGTAAATCCTAGGGCATGGCAAAATAAACAGCAAAGATTCATAGGACCTACACTCCCCTCAAATATCTCCTTCATGCCATCCAAGAACAAGGCACAATATCAAAGACATGGATCCAAACCACCAATGCTCCTAACCCTAGAACAAGAACATCAACCAAGAGAAGAAGGAGAGGAGCTTTACCGGGGTCCATGGCACTTGGAGGAGGAAGGAGAAGTGAAGCAAACCCTCCAACTCAACGGAGAGAAGGGGTTCCACGAATAGAGATCGAAATAGGGGAGTTCGGGGTTGGGGAGTGTCGTGGTTTTGTCACGGCGGATGTCCTCGTGAAAGGACTTAGTACTGGAGCCATCGCACCTTGGTGGCGACTCAAAGGGGTTAGGCGGGAGAGACACGGCGATTTACCCAGGTTCGGCCCCTCGTGAGGAGGTAAAGGCCTACGTCCTTCTTTGGTTTGTATTGATGTGGTTTCGGTTACAAGGAGGGCGTAACTCGCCAAACCTAGCACTTGATGATTTCTAACCTGCCCTCTCCTTCCCTGGGACTCGCCTTTATATATAGATCGAACCCTTAGGGTTTACAAGAATACTTTCCTTTCTACAAATCGTGACCCCTGTGGTCTCTAAGTCGCCGTCCTTCAAAGCTTGGAGACCTTCCAGAAATCATAAACCGCCATATGACCTTGATCCGGCCAGGCCAAGGCCCAAATCACTGTTTAAATGAATCGCCTGATTTGGTGACCCGGCCCAACTAGGGCGAGTTATTAACAGGTAATATCCCCAACAGGGAGGGAGGAGCCGCGAGGAAGAAGAAAGAGGCAGAAAAAAACGGGCTCCCCCTCCTTTATATAGCCCAAGGGGTACGGGCCAGCGGTAGTACCGCTGTGGTCCTGGCGGTAGTATCGCTGGCTGCAACGGTAGTACCGCTGGGGTCCTGGCGGTAGTACCGCTCCCCCTGAGACAGCCCTAAAAATTTCCTAGTTAGGTCATGGTAGATTGGGATCCTGGCGGTAGTACCGCTGGGGTCCTGGCGGTAGTACCGCTACCCCTGGCGGTAGTTCCGTTGGGGTCCAGGCGGTAGTACCGGTACCCCTGGCGGTAGTACCACTGCAAATGTCACAACGGGACCTAGGAGAAGAGAAGAACGTGGGAAAATAACAATTTAGTGGAAAAAGAAGATAGCACCAGAAAGATATACTGACTTGTCATTTTATATCCTTTCTTCTATATGAGAGAAAGGTGGGGGCCGGTGGCCGAGGCCACCTATGTTTGAGACAAAGGTATGACACCGCGAAGAATTATCCTTGGGTTCATGACCAATGCTCGTCTTTGAAGCACAAGTGCCATTTGACAATGGCTAAAGTGAAAGACTAGATCGATTTATGCATAATGGGGGGAGGAAAAGTTCATTGAGAGAACAACACTCCCCCTATGTCCATGCCTACATCTAGAACAAGATAGAATGCATAGTGAGGTGCAACGTGCCTGGTTTCAATCCACATTACTTGAATCAATGATATTTAGCTCATGCCTTAACTCCCGGAACCTTGCTTCATCTAGGGTCTTAGTGAAAATATTTGCAAGTTGCTCTTTAGTGTGGATGAAGTGAACCTCAATATCACCTAGCTTGATATGTTCACGAATGAAGTGATGGCGAATATCAACATGTTTGGTTTTGCTATGTTGCACTAGGTTGAGGGAAATCTTGATAGCACTTTGATTGTCACATAGAAGAGGCACTTTGTCACAAGTGACACCGTAATCCTTTAAAGTTTGCCTCATCCATAGCAATTGTGCACAACAACTTGCAGCTGCCACATACTCAGCTTCGGTGGATGATAGAGAGACGCAATTCTGCTTCTTTGAAGACCAACTTACCAATGAGAGGCCAAGGAATTGGCATTCTCGAGACGTTGACTTCCTCTCCACACAATCTCCTGCCCAATCTGAGTCAGAATAGCCAACTAGATTGAAGTTTGCTCCTTTGGGATACCAAAGGCCAAAGTTTGGGGTATGAGCCAAATATCGAAAGATTCTCTTAACAGCCATGTAGTGACTTTCTTTTGGTGCGGATTGAAACCGTGCACATATCCCTACACTCAACATAATATCCGGTCTAGATGCACAAAGGTAAAGGAGGGATCCAATCATGGAGCGATATACCTTTTGATCCACTGCTTTACCATTGGGATCACTGTCAAGCTTGCATCTTGTTGGCATGGGGAACTTGACCGGTTTGACATCTTCGAGCTCGAACCGTTTGAGCATGTCTTGAGTGTACTTGGCTTGCTTGATGAAGGTCCCTTCTAGGCCTTGTTTAATCTCGAACCCGAGGAAGAACTTCAACTCTCCCATCATGGACATCTCAAATTTCTCAGTCATTAGTGCAACAAATTCTTCATTGAAGGAAATGTTAGGAGAGCCAAAGATAATATCATCAACATATAGTTGGCATATGAGCAAATCCCCTTTAACCCTCTTAGTAAAAGAGTGGGATCTATCTTCCCAATTTCAAACCCACGATCTTGTAACAACTCAGTAAGATACTCATACCACGCACGTGGGGCTTGTTTAAGGCCATAGAGTGCCTTATTAAGTTTGTACACATGATTGGGGAGCTTGGGATGTTCGAATCCCGGGGGTTGTTTGACATAGACCAACTCATTTAAAGGACCATTAAGAAAGGAACTTTTCACATCCATTTGTTGTAATTTGAAGTTATGATGAGAAGCAAATGCAAGCAACATGCGAATAGATTCTAGACGAGCAACAGGGGCAAAGGTTTCACCGTAGTCGATACCCTCGACTTGGGAGTAGCCTTGAGCCACCAATCTTGCCTTGTTTCGAATCACAATCCCATTGGAATCTTGATTGTTCTTGAATATCCATTTGATCCCGATGACATTATGTTCCTCCGTTGGCCTAGGCACTAAATCCCAGACTTGGTTGCGCTCGAAGTTGTTAAGTTCTTCATGCATGGCCATAAGCCAATCCTCATCATCGAGCGCTTCCTGTACCTGTTGAGGTTCACAATACGAAACAAACGCGTGATGCTCACAATAATTCGAAATCTGTTCATGGGTGGATACTCCCCTTTTTAAACTGCCAAGTACATTCTTCATAAGATGTGACTTGACTCTCAGCTTGTTCGCAATCTTGGCTGCTCGACGCTCCAAGAGTTCTTCATTGGATAACGGGGGCGCATCGACTTGTTTACTTTGCTTGCCCTTGCGTCTTGAGCATCCCTTGGCACCGGTTGTTGGTGTTGCAGAAGGGAATTGTGAGACAGTATCCTGAACATCTTGTCCTTCGACTTGAGCAGGTTCACTAGTTTGTTCTTGTATTTGTGGTCACTCTTGATCTTGATCTTGTGCTTCTACTTGGTCTGAATCTCGTGGTTGCACTTGATCTTGATCATGAGCAGGTTCGGAGTCTTGGGAGAGTGCTTGAATATCATGAGACACATCATTATTGTTGGACAATTTATCTTGACCTTAAGCTTGTTCATTTTGTTGAGAGTCTTCTCTTTGTTCATCCGAAGCGTGTGGGGCTTGTGGAGGTGATGGCTCCACTTGAGTAGAGCATTGTCCTTCTCCTTCGGCCACAAGGGGTTCCTCAATGGGGAGTATTTGACCAATCCCTATTCTTCTTATGGCTTAGGGAGGAATTTCATCACCTACATCACAAAGACCAATTTGCCCCACTTGGGACCCATTATTTTCATCAAACTCCACGTTACACGTCTCCTCAATGAGTCCGGTGAACTTGTTGAGGACACGGTAAGCATGAGAGTTTGTAGCATAACCAACAAAGATGCCCTCATGTGCTCTAGAATCAAAGCTCCAATGGCCTCTTAGTGTAGATAAGAGTCGTTGGACGATGAGCAGTTTCATGAATCTTTCCTTCAATGCAGGCACTGCAAACACGATCTTTAGCAAAACTCACATTTGTTAGTCCACGAGTATGGTCCCCTGTGAGAAGACTTTGCAAAGATCTCATATTGACATGAGCTAAACGGCGATGCCAAAGCCAGCCCACATCAACTTTGGCCATTAAACACGTCGCGGTCTTAGTGGGTCGCTTTGAGAAGTTCACCACATAAAGACCATTTTCGGCATATCCAACATAGGCTACTTTAAGAGTCTTGCTCCTCAGGAGGACCACAGTATCAAGATTAAAGAATGTGGAAAAACCGATAATTGCAAGTTGACGAACCGAAAGTAAATTGTAGGCAAGTGACTCAACAAGCATGACCTTCTCAATAGATAACTCTTGAGAGACGACCACCTTACCAAATCCCAATACCTTTGACGAGGATGCATCGGCGAATTGGACATGGGTGGGCATAGATGGAGAAGGATGCACATCCACCACTAAGTCCTTGCTTCCGGTCATATGATTTGTTGCTCCACTATCGAGCAACCATGACACCCCACCGGAAGCAAATTCCAGCAATAGATCAAGGCTTGGTTTTAGGTACCCATTTTTAATGGGTCCTTTCATGTTAGAGACAAGGGTCTTAGGAACCCGGATAGCCCATTCAATATACTCATCGTAGGAACCAACAAATCTGGCATAAACATGCCCATCACTAGCACGGCATAAGACATAAGAAGAAGAGTTTGTCGGCTGTGTTAGTAGGAATGGTTTTGCCCTTCTTGAGGTTTCCATAGTCCACCTTGTTCTTGTTCACCTTCTGAGTCCCCTCACCCTCTTTGACAAAGATGTCCATGAGGGTAGGAGATCGTTTGTTCCTGTTCCTCCTTTTACCTTTTGACTTGGAGGTAAGTCCAAGTCCCTCCTTTCTTACAACACCTTTTTGAGTGCTCAAGAGGTCGTTCAGGCTCTTCTCACCTTGTATGCATGCCACAAGGCCCTTCTCAAGTTTCTCCTTTAACTTGGCATTTTCCTCCACAAGATGTACATGCTCACAACAGGGATTAGTTGCACAAGCATTATCAATTAACACAAAGGGAGGACAAGTAGAGATCTCCTTGGTAAGCTTTGCTTGGAGTTGATCATGAGACTCTTTCAGAGAGAAATGAACACCTTTCAAGACCTTGTGGGCCTTGTCAAGTGTGTCAAACTCCTCTTTGAGTCTGTCATGGCCAACCCCAAGAGCATACTTTTCAGACTTAAGCATACGAGTAAGAACAACATCATGATCTAGTTTCTTTTGCATTTTAGTGCAGACATCGTTGTATGACTCCTCAAGAGCCAAATGAAGAGTGCGCTCCTTTTCTAGAGCAATAGATAATTTAGCAATTTCATCGGCATAGTCACGACTGTGTCCCTGAAGCTCGGAGATGGTCTCCTCATGAGACTCAATGAGGTCAGTGGCCTCACCCAGTTGTTCCAAGAGAGCAACAAAGTGCTTCTTGGATTCTCCCTTAATAGTACACAGAAACTTGTCAAGATCATGCTCATTAAGTTCCCCAACATCACTATCATCAACACAATTTAACAATGAAGGAGCAGTAGCGATGTTGGTCTTAATGATGGGGGTTACCTGATTGATACCTTTTGCCATGAGGCACTTGGTGATGTGGTTCTCGTTGGGGGCATTGAAGAGGGACACCTGCTGGGAGAGGTAGTGGCAATAGCAACAGTTGCCGTTGCCACTGTATCATCATCATCATCATCATCGGAAGGGTACTCTTCAAGGGCCACCATCCCTTTTGGGTGGGGTTTCTTCACAAAGTTGTTCTTGATTGGAAATGATTTGGTTTTGTCTTTGCGAATGAGCTTGCCCCCATTGTCTTACCTTTTCTCATAGGGACATTCGGCCACGAAGTGACTCATGTTACCACAGTTATAACATGTCCTTACTCGTTGTTCGGGTTTGAATCCACTCAAGTTGTTCTTGGTGAAGGTGGGTCTTGAGTTCCTCTTGTTTCCCCAGAATTTCCTTGATGCAAGAGCCATGTGCTCATGATAGGCATACTTTGTGTCTTCAGGGCAACTCTCCTCTTCCTCATCCTCTTCTTCTTCTTCAAACATTGCTTTTGCTTTCAACGCAAGGTTGGGTGAAGTTGTCTTTGAGCGAACACGAGCAAGTGCATTGTCGGTTGTTTCGTTCATGATTGACATTGCAATGAATTCATCCAACACCTCACTCGAAGACAAGGAGTGGAAGTCTGGCCGCTGACGAATGACAGATGACATGGCTTTGTTGAAAGGCATGATGGCTTTGAGAAACTTGTGCTTGACCCATGTATCATCCACATCCTTGCTCCCATGATCCTTGAGTGCCACAGCAATAGCAGTCACCCTCCGATAGAGATCACGAGGGTCCTCGTCTTCCTTCATCACAAACTCATCGGCCTTATCAAGTATCACTTCATAGTTGGATCGTTGAATGCTTGAGCTTCCCTTCTACAACACCATAATATGCTCCCAACAATACTTGGCCAAAGTGAAGGGACGCAAGTGAGGAAGATCTTCAGGTGGCACTGCGGACTGGAGAATAAACAAAGCGGAGTGATTGTATTGATTGTCTGCATCTTCTCTTGGAGTGAGGTTGCTTGGATCATGGGGATAATATCCTTGCTCGATGATTCTCCACAAGTTTGTTGAGATGTGATTCAAATGAGACTTAATAGAAAATACCCAGTTAGCAAAGTCACCTTTTACAAGCTTAGGAGGAGGACCAACAGGATTAAGACGCGGCGCAGGAACGGATCATCCATAGACCATGGGGGGTGGAACTAAGGCATATGTTCTAGTCCAATTCTTTTCGTGAGATGAGGAAGGTCGCATACCTTTAGCCGCTTCCTTAGAGGAGTTGGCCACCGAATCGGTGACAGTGGGTTTAACCACTATCGCCGGTTCGGGTGGACTTTTAAATCCCTCAATTAACTCTTTAAGCATGGTCTTGACTTCGTTCGTCAAGGACGTCTTGAGGGCAGCCATAGCCGTATTCAAGTCGTCCCTTGTGACCGAAGTCAAGTCCATGGCCTCGGGTTGCCCATGGTTAATTCCCTCTTCGCCTTCCATACTCTTCGGGTGGTTAAACTCTTAATAAAGAGGCGTGGCTCTAATACCAATTGAAAGGATCGATATGGTTGACTAGAGGGGGGGTGAATAGGCAACGACCACTTTTTAATTAATCTTAGCAAGTTAGGGTAAACAACATACGGGTTCACAAATATTACAACAATGGGGTGAACCCTAATGAAGCTAACAACGAGAGCTACTAAGACAAGTAAGAGATAGACGACAACATAAGCATACACAAAGTAAAGGTTAGAGATAACCACAAGTGGAACCGATGGAGACGAGGATGTGTTACCGAAGTTCCTTCCCTTTGACAGGAAGTACATCTCCGTTGGAGCGGTGTGGAGGCACAATGCTCCCCAATAAGCCACTAAGGCCACTGTATTCTCCTCACGCCCTCGCACGATGCAAGGTACCGTGATTCCACTATAGGTGCCCTTGAAGGCGACGAACGAACCTTTACAAACGAGGTTCGGGCAAACTCCACACAAAGCTTGGAGGCTCCCAACAAGACCACGAAGCTTCACCACAATGGAATGTGGCTTCGAGGTGACCTCAACCGTCTAGGATGCTCAAACACCCAAGACTAACAAGATCCGCAAGGGATTGGTGGGGGAATCAACTTTTCTCTTGGTGGAAGTGTGGATCTAGGCCTTCTCAACCAATCCCTAAAGAATCAACAAGTTTGATTGGCTAGGGAGAGAGATCGGGAACTTTTGAGCTTAGGGAGCAACAATGGAGCTTGGGAGGGTAAGAGATAGGGTTCCACAGCTAGAAGAACCCTTTATATAGTGGGGGGGAAATCCAACCGTTTTCCCACTCACACCCCGAGTCTAGCGGTACTACCGCTGGATGCAGCGGTACTACCGCTGGGCCCCTGGTAGTGCATAAGCACTACCACCGCCAAGAAAGTCTTCGCAAAAAGGTCCGTCCACGTACAACCGCTAGGCAGGCGGTACTAAGCTCCTGGAGCGGTACTACCGCTGACCAGGGGCGGTACTACCGCTGGCTGCAGCGGTACTACCGCTAGCACTCCAGCGGTACTACCGCTAGGGCTAGCGGTACTACCGCTAGGGCGAACGGTACTACCACTGAGGGACCATTTGCAAAGAAGAAGGAAACACAAAGGCGGGAGCCACTCCAAAGATGCCGGCAAGGGGGAAAATATGTGAAGTGTGCGCGTGCAAGATTGATTCCACCCAAACCTTTCCACTACGGTTCCCCTCTTAATAGTACGGCTTTCCTATGATTCAAATAAAGAGAATTGTAGAGAACGTCGTGCTTCTGTTCCACGAACGAGGGGGCGAGTCGTCTTGTGCCGTTGACGTGTGTTATCTGAAATCTTAACACACACGGTTAGTCCTTTGCGGTACTGTCATCAATCACCAAAATTACTTAGGCATAAACTATGCCCCAACACTCGGTAACACCGACATGGTTTCGGTTGCACCCATTTGGTGGGACTGGCTAGGGTTCTGTGTGAGATCAAACTCGGTGGCGCCGAAATGGGAAAGTTGGTGGCACTGATTTTGAGGGTGTGGTATTGGAGAGAGTGGTTATGTGGGAAAAATGACTGAGTATTTTTGTGGCTAACTTTGAGCCGTCGAGAAACCATTTCATTTTAATACCTCACCCCCTTTTAATAGTATTGGCTTTCCTATGGACTCAAAAGTGATTTCTCACAAATATAAAATGAAGAGTCTTCTAGCTTGAAGCTTCAGCCAATCTTATTCGTTTCTTGCATCAATGGGCATCTCCACATAAGCCTTTAGCCAAAGCATCTTTTGAACTTTTCTTAAATATACTTGGATAAACATATTAGTCCAATGATGCATATGTTGTGATAAATTATCAGAACCACCCTAGGGAGCAATTGTGCTTTCAATCTCCCCATTTTTGGTAACTGATGACAACATATAGATCAAAGCTTCGACAAAAGATATAATCAATAAGTAGCATCGACACTTTGAGAAGTATGTGAAAAGCAAGAGGTCCCCCTAAATTTGTGCATTATTTAAGATTTGCGTTTGAATGCACATGCACAATAAATTAGGATCATGGGTCTCTCTTCCATGTCACATACATCTTGGTGGTGCGCATACAAGATAAGAATGAATAGTAATGCACATGACACCAACAAGATAAGTGAATTATCATCACATAGATAGCTTAAAAGATAATAACGTAGCATCAACCAAGCAAAGGTATGATCACACACAGAATCCAAAAGTCCAAAGTTTTGTAAAACCAAATGAGAGCAAATAAAGTCAAAAGCTCTCTCTCGAAGCCCAACGATCTATACATTTCTCCCCCTTTGGCAACAAGTTACGAAAAAGTTCAAAGGTATAGAGCTAATCGTCTCTCTGGGCAGCTGATGATGGAGTCGACAGAAGAGCATCCAAGAAGGATTATGTTGAGTGTCCCGGAGCTGGAGGAGTGGATAATGGAGGTGCTTGAGCTGGAGCTGGAGCTCAAGGTGCAGATGCTTGAGCTGATGAAGTCTGTCTTGTCTCCGGAGTAGGTACAACAGCTGACCTAGGCTTGGTGCTGAACCGGGTGGTAGTGAGAGGAGGCGACTCTTCATCATCATCTGGGTGTGGAATATGCTTCTCGAGCAGCATCTTTTGGGTCCTCATACATAGAAGTTTTTCTCCCAACAACATGAACCACCCTCTTCCTGGCTCTCTTCACACCATCCTTCTTAGCATGTTTATCAATGGAAAGTGTCGTACTCTGCCTTGAAGACTCACGAGCTCTAAGATCAGCAGGTCTTGCATACTCTTTCCTGGCAGTCTTATTAGGAGCCTTTGGAGGAGCTGAATTTCCTCTGGCACAAAATCCGAGTCCTCTTCATCTGAATTAAGCTTCTTCCTTTGCCTGGTGGCTGCCTTGGGCAAGCCATGGGAGTTGTAAGAACCAAGGTCAGAGTCTGTCTTCTCAGGACTTGTGTCTGAGTCCATGTCAACACTGTTTTCTCTAAAATCATTTTGGCTATCCTCAGATCTTGACATCTTTGCTGACAAGCAACAACTCAACTGCAAACCAGCAAACAACAACCCTGTGAAATAGATATAGAAGAGCAGAAGGGTTGAGCATCACAAAACATAGAAGGATTTTTCAAATTTTGAATTCACAAACTTAGGGTATGATCTTCTGCAGAATATAAATCGGTAGCAATGGGTTGGCCATTTCGGTGTCATCGAGAAAATCCACTCGAATAACAGAGACTTGGCAGCCTTTTCGGTGTCACCAAAAGATCTGCTCGGTCTCACCAAGTTGCTTCTCAGGAACTCTAAAACTGAAATCGATGGAACTGATTTTACCAACTCGGTCTCACCGAGTTGCATGCTGCGGGAGATCAGATCCTAAATTCCATCATTCTCTATTCTACGAGATTCTCTGGTGGAAGGAGGGGTTTGCACATGGTGGCTTGTAGAGAAAAATTCCTAATGCGCATGAGTTGTATTAAAGGAGCGCAAGAGGAGATCGGAACCGTACCCTAGCTCGGTGGTGGTCCGACTACGGTGCCGAAGATCCCGTCAATGGCGGCAAATCCCAATGGCGGAGGTGCTCGGGGAGGCAAAGGTGACGACCAGGTGTCCTTCGGCGGCAGCTTAGGGTACGGGAACGAAACGTTTGAGAAGTGGATTTCAAAATGCGTGGCTCGCAAGATTATACACCCGTCGATGTTGGTGTCACCAAGATTACAAAATCGGTGTCACCAAGTTCCTCTGCTGTCAGCTGACAGGGAAACTCGATGTAACTGAGTTGGTGGTTTTGGTGGTACCTAGATTGAAAAACCAGATCAACTTTGGGAATTTGGTGGGACTGAGTCTGTGGGGTTGGTTTCACCGAGATTCACAAAGAGGTTTTGGAAGGCAGCCTTTGACGATACTGAACTCCGAGTGCTCCTTCACACAGAGGGGTCGACAAGTGCTTGTTCAAGTTTTGTGATGAAGCATGAATAGAACTTGAGATGAGATACTAGAGATAGCTAGAGGAGGGTCCTAGGCATTCTTGTCCATCCAATTGGCAAAAGATAAATCAAGAGCCAAATAAACACTTGGATGTTCTCGAATGAGCAAAAATATGCAGACCAACATGCTCACACAATAAGATGATAAATAAAATATGGTGAACATGCACAAACATCCTAGCATCTATCAAGCAGTTTGGCGATGACAAAGTCATCTATATATGAGTATATTGACTTAGGAACCAAGTAAGAATACTTGATCATAGGTCATACTCATCATGAAGCACAAGTGGGATTACCACTTTTACATAAGCATTAATGTGTTCATATCCTTAGGAGATGCTTATACTCAAGATTTAGAGTAAAGACCCCCCTTGATAGGACATCCCCCCTAAGAGGGATAAACTAACGTTGGGTGTTGTCTTAGAAGACTTCAAGTAGGTGAAGTAGTGGTGGATGCTCAATGTTGATGAAGATCATCTTGAGTTGGGAGAAATCCTTGTTGTTTCTTACTCTTCTCACCTACATGGGTTAGTCCAAAAGCAAAAGGAACATATGCAAGAATATCTATGGACATGGAGTGAAACACACATGGGATGATGTCCAAAGATACATTAATTACCTTGTTCCCTGCTTACCTTTGAGGGAATCTGTGACTCCTTGAACTAATGCATACGGTTGAGGTTGATTGCATATAGTTCTTGCCAAAATGAATAAGAGTGAATTTCATTGGCGGAGTCAACCCTCAAGAACTTTCTAGTTATTCCTCTTGGGGATCCACATCAACTTGATGGGAATTGTTGGAGCTGTGGTAGCACTAGATGAGGTAGTGCTAGTAGTGTCCTTGGGAATCCACTTGACCTTGGCTTGGGGTTCCTCTTCAAATAAGTCAATGTCCTCTTAAAGCTTTCCCTTGCCCTTGTGATCTTGTGGTAGAAGGCCATCTTGTGAGCTTGTTCCCTTGGGAAGAGTAGGATCATACTTCTCCTCTTGAGGAACAAACTTAGGGATGGGATATGGACCTTCTTCCCAGTCATCTCCGTTGACGTTGAAGTAGCGAACACCTTGTTTCTTTTGATGTCCTCCTTGCTTGCGCACAATTTCCTCAAATTTATTACTTCCGACAAGACTATTGAAGACACCTCTCTCTATAATCCCTTTCAACAAATCGTTTTCTTGCTCAAGTGTAACTTGGCTAAGAGAATCATTAGTGGAATCAAGAGAGCTACTAGCAGCAACATCATTAGATTTAGCTTTAGCATTGTTGTTACTAGACGAAGAAACTTTCTTGCCTTTGTTACTAGTGTTCTTAGGTTTAACTTGTGGGGAAAAAGTAGACAAGAGTAATCGTTTGGCTAGATAAGAAGAACTCTTCTTTTGAAGACCATCATTGATCGCTTTTAGGAACTCATGTTCTTGCTCCAAATTGAGCTTCTCAAAGCGTAGCTTGTCATGAGTTCTTGCAAGCTCTCTATGATCTTCTAGAGTGCTTTCATGAGCTAAGTTCAGAGTATTTAATTCTTGAGTTAGTCGTTCAATCTCTTTCTTATCATCATCACTCGATTTCTCTTGACTAGCATGATAATTAGCAAGTTCATTTTCACTGCAATCACTAGTTTTATCAAGAAGCAAGTCATCTTCTCCTAGCAAGTCATCCTCATCACTATTAAAATCAAGATACTCGGGGTGTGATACCTTGGGGCCTTTAGCCATGAAGCAGTTTCCGAACCCCTCATTTGGTGAATCAAATAGGTCGTAGGAGTTGGAGGAAACAAGTGCAATGCCGGCAACACCTTCATCTTGACTATAGTCGGAGTTGGAGTGGTAGCTTCTCTCGGATTGGTTGTCAGACTCGGAGCAAGAAACTAATTCACCAACATGAGCTTGATGTCTTCTTCTTGTGCCGCTCTTGGTCTATTTGTCCTTCTTCTCCAATTCTTTGCCTCTCCGTGAGTGTCTTCGTTCATAACGATCTTCTCTACTCCTTCTGTCTCTGTGAAGTGACTCATCTCTTTAGCTTCGTCTTCGAGGTGACTCTTCTCTTTGTTTGTAGGGAGCCGAGCACTTATTGGAGTAGTGTCCGGGCTTCCCACAGTTGTAGCAGTTTCGGTCACGACTGGACGAACGCTTCTCATCATGTCTTGAGCTTGAGATTCTCCTTTTGCCTCTACTCTTGTAGAACTTGTTGAATTTTCTGACCATGAGGCTTATCTATCCATCAGCGACAAGATTGTCCTTTGAAGTAGCGGGAGCATCACATGAATCTTTGTAAGCACCACTTGACTTATTGTGCAACTCATCTTTGTCCTTGAGTGACATCTCATGAGCAACGATCCTACCAATGACTTCAGTTGGCTTGAGATCTTTATAGTCTCGCATCATTTGGATCAATATGCGCATAGTGTCATACTTTCCATCAAGAGCTTTAAGTATCTTCTTGATGATGAATTTGTCGGTCATCTCTTCACTTCCTAAGCCGGCAATCTCATTGGTGATGAGAGCTCGCCTAGAGTATATTTCAACGACACCTTCACTATCCTTAATCTTGAACTTGTCAAGCTGACTTTGAAGCACATCCAACTTAGATTCTCTGACAGAATCAGTACCTTCGTGCATATCGATCAAAGTATCCCAAATTTATTTTGCATCCTCAAGGCGGCTGATTTTGTTGAATTATTCGGGGCATACACTACTGAAATTCAGAAATTTGCCATCTGCCAAGGCGGACGGCAAAGGGGGCAACCATGGACGGCAAAGGCTTTGCCGTCTGCCCCCTCATGGCAAAGTAGACGGCAAAAAAAAATCCGGTGAAGAGGCTCTTTGCTGTCTGCTTTCACAAGGCGGACGGCAAAGAATCTTTGCCATGAGGGGGCTGACGGCAAAATAAATGGGACGACATATATTGCAACGTCCCCGTTAAGTGTTAACGGCAGGCCTCCTCTCTTTGCCGTCTGCCTTCCCCCCTTTGCCATGTGTTGGCAGACGGCAAAGAGGGGAGAGAGAGGGGGCAGATTCCCCCTTTGCCGTCTGCCTTCCCCCCTTTGCCATGTGTTGGCAGACGGCAAAGAGGGGAGAGAGAGGGGGCAGATTCCCCCTTTGCCATGTGCCTTCCCCCCTTTGCCATGTGTTGGCACATGGCAAAGAGGGGAGAGAGTGGGGGCAGATTCCCCCTTTGCCATGTGCCTTCCCCCCTTTGCCATGTGTTGGCACATGGCAAAGAGGGGAGAGAGAGGGGGCAGATTCTCCCTTTGCCATGTGCCTTCCCCCCTTTGCCATGTGTTGGCAGACGGCAAAGAGGGGAGAGAGAGGGGGCAGATTCCCTCTTTGCCATGTGCCTTCCCCCTTTGCCATGTGTTGGCAGACGGCAAAGAGGGGAGAGAGAGGGGGCAGATTTCCTCTTTGCTATGTGCCTTCCCCTCTTTGCCATGTGTTGGCAGACGGCAAAGAGGGGAGAGAGAGGGGGCAGATTCCCTCTTTGCCATGTGCCTTTACCCCTTTGCCATGTGTTGGCAGACGGCAAAGAGGGGAACCAGCCCCTTTTTTATTTATTTTTTGTTATATCCAGCATTTTTAACAATAATCAGGATATATATATATATATTTGACATAAATAAATTTCTTTCCGTACTCATAACCATATTAAAATAACTCTCATCCATAGTGCATACATATTATGCAAGTTACATCCATACCAAACCATATATTACACCAGTTTCATCCACGTGCATACAAAGTTTCATATATTCATATACTACAATAGTTTCAATACAACCCATGGTACAAGAAATCATCTTCAAGCATTCCATCAACCAAGCTTCCCGTGAAGTGAAGGTAATCTGCAAAATGACAAATAAGAAAGTTAGAAAAATAATACTAGATGAAGTAGTGTATACATAGGTTATTTCGGAGAGAAATTAGCTAAGTATAGACCATTTAGGAGCTAACTAAGCTAATTATGTCATTTAGGTGGAACCCTAGCTAACTATAGGAGAAGAGAAAGAGAAGAAGTAAAAGAAGGAGGAGGAGGAGAAGGAGAAGAAGAAGAAAAAGGAGGAGGAGGAGGAGGAGGAGGAGGAGGAGAAGGAGAAGGAAGAGGAGAAGAAGAAGAAGGAGAAGAAGAAGAAGAAGAAGAAGGAGAAGAAGGAGAAGAAGAAGGAGAAGGAGCTTCTTCTTCTCCTTCTTCTCCTTCTTCTTCTCCTTCTTCTCCTTCTTATCCTTTTGTCCCCTTCTTCTCATTTTTCCTCTTCCTTCTCCTTTTTCCTCTTCCTTCCTTTCATTTTCCTCTTTTTCTCTTCTTGTCCCCTTCTTCGGGCTAAATTGGCTAAGAATGCCTTTTTGGAGCTAATTATGTCATTTCGAGGATAATTAGCTAAGTACAGGTCATTTCTTCCTTAAATAGGCCATTTTGGAGCTAACTAAGCTAATTATGTCATTTCGTAGGATAATTAGCCAATTTAGCCTTTCTTGTAGGAGTCTAAGCTACGTAGAAGAAGAGATAGAGAAGAAGAAGTAAAATAAGGAGGAGGAGGAGGTGGAGGAGAAGAAGAAGGAAGAGGAGAAGAAGAAGAAAAGAAGAAGGAGAAGGAGAAGGAGAAGGAGAAGGAGAAGGAGGAAGAAGGAGGAAGAAGTTCCTTCTCCCTCTCCTCCTTCTTCTTCTCCTCCTCCCTCTCCTCCTTCTTCTTCTCCTCATTTTTCCTCTTCCTTCCTTTCATTTTTCCTCTTTTTCTCTTCTTGTCCCCTTCTTCTGGATAAATTGGCTAAGAATGCCTTTTTGGAGCTAATTATGTCATTTCAAGGATAATTAGCTAAGTATAGGTCATTTCTTATTAAATAGGCCATTTTGGAGCTAACTAAGCTAATTATGTCATTTCGTAGGATAATTAGCCAATTTAGCCTTTCTTGGAGGAGTCTAAGCTACGTAGAAGAAGAGATAGAGAAGAAGAAGTAAAATAAGGAGGAGGAGGAGGAGGAGAAGAAGAAGAAGGAAGAGGAGAAGAAGAAGAAAAGAAGAAGGAGAAGGAGAAGAATAAGGAGAAGGAGAAGGAGGAAGAAGGAGGAAGAAGAAGGAGAAGGAGGAGCTCCTTCTCCTTCTTCTTCTCCTTCTTCTTCTCCTCCTCCCTCTCCTCCTTCTTCTTCTCCTTATTTTTCCTCTTCCTTCCTTTCATTTTTCCTCCTTTTCTCTTCTTGTCCCCTTCTTCGGGCTAAATTGGCTAAGAATGCCTTTTTGGAGCTAATTATGTCATTTCGAGGATAATTGGCTAAGTATAGGTCATTTCTTATTAAATAGGCCATTTTGGAGCTAACTAAGCTAATTATGTCATTTCGTAGGATAATTAGCCAATTTAGCCTTTCTTGGAGGAATCTAAGCTACGTAGAAGAAGAGATAGAGAAGAAGAAGTAAAATAAGGAGGAGGAGGAGGTGGAGGAGAAGAAGAAGGAAGAGGAGAAGAAGAAGAAAAGAAGAAGGAGAAGGAGAAGAAGAAGGAGAAGGAGAAGGAGGAAGAAGGAGGAAGAAGTTCATTCTCCCTCTCCTCCTTCTCCTTCTTCTTCTCCTCCTCCCTCTCCTCCTTCTTCTCCTCATTTTTCCTCTTCCTTCCTTTCATTTTTCCTCTTTTTCTCTTCTTGTCCCCTTCTTCGAGCTAAATTGGCTAAGAATGCCTTTTTGGAGCTAATTATGTCATTTCGAGGATAATTAGCTAAGTATAGGTCATTTCTTATTAAATAGGCCATTTTGGAGCTAACTAAGCTAATTATGTCATTTCGTAGGATAATTAGCCAATTTAGCCTTTCTTGGAGGAGTCTAAGCTACGTAGAAGAAGAGATAGAGAAGAAGAAGTAAAATAAGGAGGAGGAGGAGAAGAAGAAGGAAGAGGAGAAGAAGAAGAAAAGAAGAAGGAGAAGGAGAAGAAGAAGGAGAAGGAGAAGGAGGAAGAAGGAGGAAGAAGGAGGAGAAGGAGGAGCTCCTTCTCCTTCTCCTTCTTCTTCTCCTCCTCCCTCTCCTCCTTCTTCTTCTCCTCATTTTTCCTCTTCCTTCCTTTCATTTTTCCTCTTTTTCTCTTCTTGTCCCCTTCTTCGGGCTAAATTGGCTAAGAATGCCTTTTTGGAGCTAATTATGTCATTTCGAGGATAATTAGCTAAGTATAGGTCATTTCTTATTAAATAGGCCATTTTGGAGCTAACTAAGCTAATTATGTCATTTCGTAGGATAATTAGCCAATTTAGCCTTTCTTGGAGGAATCTAAGCTACGTAGAAGAAGAGATAGAGAAGGAGAAGTAAAATAAGGAGGAGGAGGAGGTGGAGGAGAAGAAGAAGGAAGAGGAGAAGAAGAAGAAAAGAAGAAGGAGAAGGAGAAGAAGGAGAAGGAGAAGGAGGAAGAAGTTCCTTCTCCCTCTCCTCCTTCTCCTTCTTCTTCTCCTCCTCCCTCTCCTCCTTCTTCTCCTCATTTTTCCTCTTCCTTCCTTTCATTTTTCCTCTTTTTCTCTTCTTGTCCCCTTCTTCGGGCTAAATTGGCTAAGAATGCCTTTTTGGAGCTAATTATGTCATTTCGAGGATAATTAGCTAAGTATAGGTCATTTCTTATTAAATAGGACATTTTGGAGCTAACTAAGCTAATTATGTCATTTCGTAGGATAATTAGCCAATTTAGCCTTTCTTGGAGGAGTCTAAGCTACGTAGAAGAAGAGATAGAGAAGAAGAAGTAAAATAAGGAGGAGGAGGAGAAGAAGAAGGAAGAGGAGAAGAAGAAGAAAAGAAGAAGGAGAAGGAGAAGAAGAAGGAGAAGGAGAAGGAGGAAGAAGGAGGAAGAAGAAGGAGCTCCTTCTCCTTCTCCTTCTTCTTCTCCTCCTCCCTCTCCTCCTTCTTCTTCTCCTCATTTTTCCTCTTCCTTCCTTTCATTTTTCCTCTTTTTCTCTTCTTGTCCCCTTCTTCGGGCTAAATTGGCTAAGAATGCCTTTTTGGAGCTAATTATGTCATTTCGAGGATAATTAGCTAAGTATAGGTCATTTCTTATTAAATAGGCCATTTTGGAGCTAACTATGCTAATTATGTCATTTAGGTGGAACCCTAGCTAACTATAGGAGAAGAGAAAGAGAAGAAGAAGTAAAATAAGGAGGAGGAGGAGGAGGAGAAGGAGAAGGAAGAGGAGAAGAAGAAGAAAAAGGAGGAGGAGGAGGAGGAGGAGAAGGAGAAGGAAGAGGAGAAGGAGAAGAAGGAGAAGAAGGAGAAGAAGAAGGAGAAGGAGCGGGAGCTAACTAAGCTAATTATGTCATTAGATGGAAGTCTAGCTATTTTGCAGCTAACTAAGCTAATTATGTCATTAGATGGAAGTCTAGCTATTTTTTATTAAAACACTAGAAATAACATACCTAAGTTAGGGTGAAGCACGGTGGCTCTGGCTTGTTTCACCTGGAGAAGGCCGCCCTGGAGAAGGCTCGACTGTAGAAGGGTCGTGCGATCCGTTTCGGGACATATTCTGCACCAAACATCGTTTGCAATGTGTAGTTAGCATGAGGACACTCTTAAGATCACTCCACTGAAATGAAACTCACCGTCCCCGCCACGTTAATGACTGGCATCGGCGGAGGGACTTGGCCGTTCTTCTCGCACATAGACTGTACATTTGGTTTCGACAAGTCAAACTTTTTATTTATTAATGAAACGGACATTCAAATGCAAGATTTGAAATAACATGAAGAAGAAACTTACCACGAAGAGCTCGTATATGGCCCTGGTAGACGCTTCATTCCGTGCCCTCTCCGCCTCCACCAATGCAGTCGTCCTCTCCTCCAGCTCCCTAATTTCCTTATCCTTCTCCGCCATAGCCGCGTGCATTGCCGCTCTCTCTTTCTGAATAGCAGCCTGCAACACAACTCATTGTTAGCAATGTAATCATATTGGTTCCAACGCACAACATAATGCGGAAAGATAGTTGAGTCCATTAAACTAACCTCGATGGCGAGCTCGACTGGTCGTGGACGACGTGTTATCTCCGGACAAGAGCTCGTTTGGCGTGCCTTTATCTGCCGGAGAGTGCTAGGACAACGTATAAGGCCGTCTCCAATGGCGAGCGAGCCATGGGGCCTCCCGTTGCCAGCTATCATCACCAGCTCTGGATCAATAGGCCCCTCGCTCGGGTTAAAGTCCTCCCCTTTCCTCGCCTTCCCGTGATCTCTGTACTTCACGAGCTTGTCGTGGGAGGAGATGTTGGTGAAGTTTTCTGGATGCTTGAGGTCAGACTCAGAGAATGCCTTGACCTTCTTGTACAAGGCAGTATGGGCCATCGCATACAGGTCGTACATCTGTGGCGCCTCCGTCTTATTGTGACGCGCCTAAAAGAGAGAGAGCAGAAAATTGTATTGGTAAAGGGCTCAAGATAGCATTAAGAATGAATTGCATGAGGCATGAAGCAAACCACATACCCAGTTCTCGCCAAATTGGATTAAGTTGACGCTCCCTTGATGGTGTGGCACGCCAACCATTTTGCCACGCCTCTCCTTGGCATTGTTGTGGCTGGTCTCCCACGTTTCGGAGCACCACTGGTCCACCAAGGCCTCCCAACAATCCATCTTATCCACACACCATCTCGGGGGCACCTAAGTTAATAAAGAGAAAATTGAGTGCGTAAGAACCAAATCAAGGAAACTAACTACAAAGCCTTAATAATATGTAATTACCTTCATGTAATGCTCCTTCTCCATCTTAGCATCACGGCACTTCGCCTTATCAATCCTAATACGCCGCGTGGCATAGTAGTCTCGAACAGCCTGCACCCGAGCCTCGTGCCGAAAGTTTTGAAGTAGGCGGCGACATTCGGTTTCGATAACCTTTGCCGCGTCGTCCTCGTATCCCTCCTCACACCTGTAGAAGGTCTGCAAACGAGACAACACCGATTAGTACAATAAATAGCTATGGTTAATTTATAATTGTGTGAAAGAGAAATTACCCAAAACTTTCGGATCACCATGTCCGCCCTCGTGTCACACAAAACACCGTCGATCTCCACCTCCGGCAGGGCCGGGGCACCCAAGTAGTGCTCCCAGGTCATCCCTACCTCTCGCTCCCGACCGGGCAACGTAACAAACCCTGGGAAGTTTTGACGGCAAAGAACACCGAGGACGCTGTTGGGCTTGCGGACACCCTTGGCAACAATCCAACCCCTACAGTATGACAAATTGAAGCCAAAACATTAGATATTTGAGAAAACGCGAAGGCAAAAGGTTAAATAAGAGTAAATTAACTTACTTGTCCCCATTTGGCCTAATCGACCACCTCTGGTCGGGGGTCGCTGGCACGAGCGGGAGCCCCGAACTACCACGCTGGTAGACGGTATCCCACTGGGTATCCCCCTCACCCAGCTCCTCGTCTCTACCAGCATGGCCAGTTGGCTCAGGCCAGGTATCCCACTGGGTCTCTTGGGACGTACCCTCATCCCTGCTGTGCTCCGCAGTCGTGTGGAAGGAAGCCTCTGGGACACGAGTCTCGTGGGTCAAAGGCTCGTCGACCTGAGGCTCGTCGACCCGAGGCTCGTGAACCGGAGACCGTGTAGCCTCCACCTCAGACGAATCCACCCTAGAAGTCCTCCTGTGCTCAGGTGAATCAGCTTGGGGTGGTGGCGGAGACCGTGTAGACCTACCTCTCCCGCGGCCACGTGTACCTTTAGTACAACATAAATACCAACATGAGTAATAAAATGTATATAAATACCAATATGCATACAACATGAGTACAACATAAATACCAACATGAATACAACGTGTACCTTTAGTGCCTCTCGGCTTCGCGGGTGGTCGACCTCCTCTCACGGGGGCCGCTCCTTGCATAGTAGAGAGAAACACTCTCCGAAGAGGCGAGGCAGGAATGGAAGTACCCATCCCATCACCCGCCGACGGAGAAGCAGCCGCGGCATGCTTTCGACCCTTTCCCACCATCTTTCAACACCTGTCATGACAAAGAGTAAATGAAATTAGTACAACATAAATACCAACATGACTAATAAAAATTGAATACCTAACATGAACTCAAAATTTATATATAGTATAATAGTTGAATACCTGACATGAACTAATAACAATCGTCCTCGTCTATATATGCTTCGGGGTCAATAAATGCATCATGATCATCACTATCATCAATAAATGCATCATCATCATCACTATCTAGAAGAACATGTGGAAGGCCACCATTATGTAATCGGTCAAGAAGTGACAGGTCATCCGCAGCAGTAACCTCTTCTTCTTCCAGCTCTTCCTGTTCGGGCTCAGGGGTTAAGACGGAATCACTGTCGCTGTCTACTTCAATGTTCTGGGGTGAAGTAGAGCGGTTCTTGAAACGTTTCTTGGACATACGTGTTTCTTGGAAGAATTCTCCTTCATATGTGTCTGGGTTAATGTGAGGTTCGTAATCCTCTTCATTGAGGGTAGGTGGTCTAAAATGTGGTGGCACTTCATAAACGGCATCCCAACCTTTGAGATTTGGATCAGTTTGGCAGGCCCACGGTAGATAGAAAACTTGTGTCGCCTGTTGAGCCGTAATATAGACATCGGGAACATCTAAGTGGGTGTTTTGGTTGATTTCGACTAGTCCTATATGTTCATGAGTCCTTCTAGTCTCCCTCGGCTCAAACCAATAACATTTGAAGACTACGACGGTCGGTGGGTTTTCACCATAGAATAGAAGTTCATAAATTGCTTCAACCCTTCCATAATACTCGGTGTCTCCTTCGCCGATAGCAGAGACAGAACAATTTGTAGTCTTTAGGTCGGGCATAGATAGCTCTTTGCCAAAGGTACGAAAGTGATACCCGTTGATGTTGTATTTGTCAAATGAACGGACCTTATAGTCAAAACCATCAGCGACTTGTCTCAACTCGGCGTCCATAGACTCTGCATCAGCCTACAAGTTTAATACGAAAGAATGGATGCATTAGCCGCAAATTAGACCAATAAGTCAAATGGGCCCTTAATGGTAATTAATTACCCTTTGTTTGAACCAAGAGATGAAACCAGGATAGTCGCCTCCATGCTTTGCGAGAAGCTCATACTCTTCGACGGAATCCTTTTCGATGACCGCTCCATCCGAGAATTCGGCGACGTATCGACTATATCAAATATCCGGGAATAAGAGTGGTTCAAAGCAATTAGAAGTTGCGGAACAATAAATTACCGAGAACTTACTCGATGTACGGCCGCACTTCTGTCAGGTTGGTGAAGATATACAATGAAATGGTCCGCCATTCTTCGACATCCAACAATTTCCCTTTCGAAGCACCGGATGGTGCGAGCTTACCTTTGAATAGGCTGAGGTTGGATCGAACTTTTTCTCGATCGCCATCATTGTACCGAGGCTTCGGGTTATGCAAATGATAATTTTTGGCTTCGTAGTGTGCTGTCACGAAGTTTGCCGCCTCCTCAGTAATGAATGCCTCGTCCATCGATGCTTCAATTCTACGTTTATTTTTACACTTAGCTCGAAGCGTCTTCTGCATCCTCTCAGTTGAGTAGCGCCATCGATTTTGAACGGGCCCCCCCATTCTTGCCTCGGTCGGGAGATGCAAAATCAAATGTTGCATTGGATTAAAGAAGCCCGGTGGAAAGATCTTTTCTAATTTGCAGATCAACTCCGGCGCCAACTCTTCCATTTCATCTAGCACGCCAGGCGATAGTTCTTTCGCACAAAGAGAACGGAAGAAATAGCTCAGCTCTGCCAGTACTAGCCATTCATCCTCAGGGATAAAGCCACGCAACATCACCGGCATTACCCGCTCAATCCATATGTGCCAATCATGACTCTTGAGCCCAAATATTTTCAATTTCTCAAGACTCGCTCCCCTCTTTAGATTCGCAGCATACCCATCGGGGAACATCAACCGCATTTTCACCCACAATAGCATTTCCCTCATAGCTGGCCTTTCAAGATTGAACCATGCCTTTGGCTTCGCTATGCTTTGCTTTCCTTTTCGTTGTCGCAAGTTTTGCAACGGTCTATCACATAGAGCCTCTAGGTCGATTCTAGCCTTAGGATTATCTTTTGACTTCCCCTCTATGCCGAACAATGTACCAAAAATGGCCTCCGCAATATTCTTTTCAGTGTGCATCACGTCAATGTTGTGTGGGCAAAGGAGGTCTTTGAAGTAAGGGAGATCCCATAAGCATGACTTGTGAGTCCAGGCGTGTTCCGTATTATACCCTTTGAAGTATCCTGGACGCAAAGGATCGGGCTCGAGAGCGTTTAACTGATCAAGAGTCTGTTGGCCTGTCAACGCAGCTGGTGCAGTGTTTTTGACAACTCTACCTTTGATGAAATTCTTCTTGTCTTTTCTGAACTTATGGTCAGGATCTAGGAATTGTCTATGCATGTCGAAGCAAGAATACTTGCGACCAGCCTGCAGCCAACGGAACTGAAGAGCTGCCTTGCATGTGGTGCACGGGAACCTTCCATGCACACACCAGCCAGCGAATAGCGCAAACGCCGGATAATCATGCGTCGAGTACATGTACCACACATGCATTTTGAAATTTGTTTTGGTAGCCGCGTCGTAGGTCTTGATCCCATTATCCCAGGCTTCTTGCAACTCATCCTTAAGCGGCTGCATGTACACATTCATATTCTTCCCCGGATAGTTGGGCCCTGGAATTATCAACGTCAGGAAAATGTTCTTTCTTTTCATAATCTCTCCGGGTGGCAAATTTAGTGGAATGACAAATACAGGCCAACAAATGTATTGTGCTGCCGTCATACCATACACATTGAACCCATCCGTGCTGATGGCAACTCTAGGTTGCCTTGGATCTTCCGATTTATCCTTATGTAATGCATCGAAGTGCCTCCACGCAAAACCATCTGAAGTGTGTACCAGCATCTTGTTCCCATCCGTATCTAGTTCGGTTCTTTTGCCCAATTTGTGCCATGTCATCTGTTTGGCCGTCTCTTCGACCATGAAAAGACGTTGAAGTCTTGGTACGATTGGCAGATATCGAAGAACACTAATGGGGATTTTGGTCTGATTCTTCTCACCCATGCCGTTGTCTACCACAATATACCTGGAAGAATTGCAAATGGGGCAATAGTTCAAGGCCGCATACTCAAGCCTAAATAAGGCACATCCATTCTCACAGGCATGTATCTTCTCATAGGGCATCTTAAGTACACAGAGGATTTTCTCTGACTGGTACAGGTTTGCAGGCAGTACATGGCCTTTGGGTAGAAAGCGTCCAAATATCGTCATCATCGCGTCGTAGCATTCTCTGCCTAGGTTGAATTGAGCCTTCAGAGCCATTACTTGCGCGATGGCATCCAGCTGACAAAGCTCAGTCTGCTCGTGGAGAGGATGTTTTGAAGACTCCAGCATTTCATAGAAGGCCTTTGCAGATTCCTCCATCTCATCGTCCGAATCCCGAGCATCATCAAAGTCTTGCACCATGTCTTCAATCCCGGTACCATGCTCGTCGGTGCGACGACGAATCACCTCAGCTCTGGCACGTTGGTCAGACTCACCATGAAAAGTCCACACCGTATAATTAGGCGTAAAACCCCACTTCTGCAAGTGTTTACCCATTTCAAACTTTGTCTGCTTTTTCCAGTTGTCGCAGTTGGGACAGGGGCACCATGTTTTTTGCTGGCCATTTGCAAATGCGGCTCTCACAAACCCCCTGGTTTTTGTTAACCATTCATGGGTCATGTCTTTCTGACTAGGGTGACCAGTGTACATCCAAGCACGATCACTCATGTTGCCTAGCTACCTATGGGGGCACAAGAAATAAATACATAATTCATCATCTATATTCATACGCTAATCAAGTTTGTCAGTTTTATTACGTCCATGCAACCTACACGCTAATAGGTAAAGATAGGTCCTAATCCCACCCGAGTATGTGTAGACTGGGTTCGTTTTCCCATGCTCTGCTTCAGATGCGACGCAGAATTTCGGCAGCACCTCCCCGCTGTTCTCCTGATACACGTCTCGGCAATAAGCAGAGAGGATGTGTACCCGGAGAACAACAGGGGAGGCACTGACGAAATTCCGCATCGGATCCGGAGCACAGCATACGGGAAAACAAACCCAATCTACACATACTCGGGCTGTCCATGGATAATGTTGGACAATTCGAAAGGATGGCGGTTATAAATATGCAAAGAAATGCATATTTATAGATGTCGCCCTTTCGAACGGGAGACGCATACTGGTCACGCATACTCATGATTGAAGAAACCTATAGCTAGCAAGTTTCATCGGCACGAAGACCGGGACAGAGCAAATTAAGGGGGTAGGAGGAGAAGTCATTTGTGCTCACCAACAAACGCAAGGGCGGAGCTCGTCCAACGCACGTGGAGGTCGTCGAACAACTGCACATTGAAATTCACCCGATCAACACATTAAGGGGGTAGGAGGAGAAGAGGTGTCGGGGGTCGGGGGTTGGGGGTCAGTGGCGTCGGGGGTCGGGGTAGGGGGTCGGGGGTCGAGGGTGAGTGTTGTCGGGGGTCGGGGGTCGAGGGTCAGTGGCGTCGGGCGTCGGGGGTCGGGGTAGGGGGTCGGGGGTGAGTGTTGTCGGGGGTCGGGGTAGGGGTCGGGGGTCGAGGGTGAGTGTTGTCGGGGGTCGGGGGTCGAGGGTCAGTGGCGTCGGGCGTCGGGGGTCGGGGTAGGGGGTCGGGGGTGAGTGTTGTCGGGGGTCGGGGTAGGGGGTCGGGGGTCGAGGGTGAGTGTTGTCGGGGGTCGGGGGTCGAGGGTCAGTGGCGTCGGGCGTCGGGGGTCGGGGGTCAGTGGCGTCGGGGGTCGGGGTAGGGGGTCGGGGGTCGAGGGTGAGTGTTGTCGGGGGTCGGGGGTCGGGGGTCGGGGGTCGAGGTTACCTATAAAACTTTCCAGGTTACCTATACTACTTTTCAGGTTACCTATAAAACTTTTCAGGTTACCTATAAAACTTTCCAGGTTACCTATAAAACTTTCCAGGTTACCTATAACTACTTTCCAGGTTACCTATAAAACTTTCCAGAATCTGATGCGGTCAAAATATTTTTTTTATCTATCCATCCCCAACTAGCTCCAATTAGCACCTCTTCTCAGGGCTAGTTTTTTTGGTGGGTTAGTTTGCATCTAACCCAAACTAGCCCATGTGTTTGGATACTTTGGGAGCTAGTTCAGCTCCAACTAGCTAAAACTAGTTTTTAAAAAATTGATTATGTCTTTTTGTATTATTTAGATTGGACATGTAAAATCATATGCACTCATTCTAGAAATAAATAGCTAATGTTACATCACGTAGTCCATGTGAGTGTCCAAAACAACACTTATTTAGGCAGTATTATATTTAAAAAACTATTATTTATAATAATATGTTTATTTCCTTCATAGTAATTTATAATAAGAATTCTGAACCAGATAGGCTATGACGCACTGTAACCTATCTCTTCTACCTCCAGATCAGGGAAGGAGGAGCTCGGCTCAGGCGATGATGCGGCCACGGCAACTGCATCTAGGGACCGGTGGGGATGCGGGACCCTAGAGGTTCCATTCCCGTGCCTAACTCCACGGGAGGGAGCCCGTAGCGGTGGCTCGACGCGGCCACTGCTCCGGCCGGAACGGAGCTCAATGGCGGCGGACAAACACGCACAGGAAGATCGGGGAAGGAAGGGAATAACCCGGAACCAACTTTAATCAGTACACGCTTATCTTCTGAAACAGTACACAACATATATGTGAAACTACACTGCATGCCTCGCAAAAACATTGTAAAACATCTGAATCTACGAAACCCCTCTAGAAGCAGCAATCACAAGAAATTTGCATATGCACTCCACATCTTAACATAATGTTGAGCTGCAATCAGATATGAAAAATCCAACAAGAAACAAAACCTTCGGAGAACTACCAGCTGCGCGACAAATGTTCAACGGCAGAACCAGATTGAGAAAGAAGCACAAAAACAGACCCTACATTTGCTGCTGAAAAATAAACAAATCCTGCACAGAATCGCATATATTCAACGATTCAGTTGCAGGGCTCAATTCAGAAGAAGAAGAACTCAAGAAAGGTCTGAACCGATTTTTGCTAGCACCAGACTGCATTGCGAAGTGAAACAATGGAAGAACAATTGAACAAGTGCACACAAACAGATATGAGAGGTAGCACCAGGAAAAATATTTGGAGCATTGAGTTCATACCAGGTCCTAATTAATTAAGCCCCACAAATAACAGTTCCTTCCATCCACCAGAGGAATCTAACCTAGAGTCAGCCTCTTCTTAAGCTCTTAGCACCAATTAACAGAACGAAGACTGGAAGGAAGGGAAGGAAGAGGAGCTCGGGGAGGCGCTCGATGCCAGACGGGACGGGGCGGCGGCGCTCGATGCCAGACGGGACGGGGCGGCGGCGGCAGACGGGGCGGGGCGGCGGCGGTGGCGGCAGAAAGGGACGCGAGCTGGGTACGGCAGACGGCGCAGAGAGAGCTGGGGTAACGTTGAGACTTGAGAGAGAGCCTTTGCCGTCTGCTTAATTCGATTTGCGTTAACGTTCACAGAGAGAGCTAGTACTGTCGATGCAAAAAAAAAAGAGCTGGGTACTAGCCTTTGCCGTCTGCCTTAATTTCATTTGCCATCTGTGGGCACACGGCAAAGAGCTGGCACCTCTTTGCCGTCTGCCTTTGGGATATTTGCCATATGTTAGCAAACGGTAAATAAAAGGCAGATGGCAAATCATCTCTATGCCATCAGTTTTTTATTTACCGTCTGGCAGTTGTAAGCTGACGGCAAAGAACTTCTTTGCCGACCGTCAGCACACGGCAAAGATTAGGCACATGGCAAATTTTCTGTTTCCAGTAGTGATAGACAGTTGAAGATGATGCTACACGCTTGTGCATTGAGTTGCAACATCTTCAGTTCATCGACTGTCGCATCACGATCCGGTTCATGCCCTTCTTCGAATAAATTACCTTGCACACCAACACGAATAACAGCCCATACGTGAGGATTAAAGCCAAGAATATGTATTTTCATCTTATGCTTCCAACTAGCAAAATTAGTGCCATCGAAGTATGGACCTCTACGGTGATAATTCCCTCACTAGATGCCATACTCTCCTAGGTTGTGAAACCAATGCAATGGAGACCAAAGCTCTGATACCACTTGTAGAATCGAAAGTATGTCTAGAGGGGGGTGATTAGACTACTTGACAAGATAAAAAAATTAGCCTTTTCCCAATTTTAGTTGAGGGGCAGTTTTGGCAGTTACGGAAAGTCAAGTACACCCTACACATGTAGTTCTAAGAGTGTAGCAGCAGAATGTAAATCATGCACGTGTAAAGTAAAGGAGTAAGGTAGGGAGATCAAACGCATGAGGTTGACACGATGAATTTTGGCATGGTTCCGATATGTGGCGCTATCGTACGTCCATGTTAGTGGAGACTTCAACCCACGAAGGGTAACGACTGTGAGAGTCCATGGAGGGCTCCACCCACAAGGGTCCATGAAGTAGCGACCTTGTCTATTCCACCACGGCTTCCGCTCACGAAGGACTAGCCTTACTCACGGTAGATCTTCACGAAGTAGGCGATCTCCTTGCCCTTACAAACATCTTGGTTCCACTCCACAACACGAAGTAGGAGGCTCCCAAGCGACACCTAACCAATCTAGAAGGCACCACCCTCCAAAAGGTAATAGATGTGGTAGAACGATGAACTCCTTGCTCTTGTGCTTCTAAAGATAGTCTCCTCAATACAAAATCACTCTCTCACAGAATAGGCATGGGTAGGAGCGATTGATTTGGTGGAAAGCAACTTCGGGAGCTTAGAGATCAAGTTTCAAATGATTGGATTGGAATATCTTGGTATCAACACATGAGTAGGTGGCTCTCTCTCATAAAATGGATCTGGGAATGAAGTGTGTGTTCGAAGTGCTTCTCCCACGAATGAGAGGTGGGTGAAGGGGTATATATAGGCAGCACACAAAATCCAACCATTACACCTAAAGTGGAAAACTCGGTGACACCGAAGTCATAAACTCGGTGGTACCGACTGGCACTAAAGGCAGCAACTTTTGAATCTTGGTGGAACCGATATACACAACTCGGTGGCACCGAAAAGGTGGCTAACGATCAGATGACACAACTCGGTGACACCGATACTCAAACTCGGAAATTCAGATTTTGTGTACCAAGGCAACAGAAAGTTGGTCACCTAAACTCGGTAGCACCGGCATGGTTTCGGTTGCACCGATTTGGTGGGAATGGCTAGGGTTCTGTCTGAGATCAAACACGGTGGCGCCGAAATGGGAAAGTTGGTGGCACCGATTTTGAGTGTGTGGTATTGTACAGAATGGTTATGTGGGAAAAATGAATGAGTATTTTGGTGGCTAACTTTGAGCACTTGAGAAACCAGTTCGTTTTAATACCTCGCCCCCTTTTAATAGTATTGGCTTTCCTATGGACTCAAAAGTGATTTTCACAAATATAAAATGAAGAGTCTTCTAGCTTGAAGCTTGAGTCAATCTTATTCCTTTCTTGCATCAAGGGGCATCTCCACATTAGCCTTTAGCCAAAGCATCTTTTGAACCTTTCTGAAACATACTTGGATAAACATATTAGTCCAGTGATGCATATGTTGTGATCAATTATCAAAACAACCATAGCGAGCAATTGTGCTTTCAAGTAGTTTGATGTTTACTCTTGTGCTTCACTTATATCATAAGAGTAAATTGTGAATGAATGAAATACAATAAATCTAAAATTATCAATGTGCTTTATGCTTTGTAGTAGTTGCACATTCGCTTTAGAAAGTAAAATCCGTTGAAGTTTGACAATCATCAAATTGGTCATACAAGCAATTCATGAATGATTAGTATGAGAAAGAGAACTTTCACATACAAATATATTATCTTGGACATATTTTATGATTGTGAATACCCATCAATTATTTCCAACCTTGATCAAATAGTTGAAGTCGGACAATTGATCAATGGTTATGTTTGGGTATATTTGCATAGAAGTTATATTGTTATGGATCCTCCGATGTTTGGCACTTGTTTAGAACCTTTTGCTAGCCAAAACTTCGTACTAAGTGGAGATACTACTTGTGCATCCAAATCCTTGAGCGAAGTTTCTTCCATGAGGGCCCACCATGCCTACCTATACATGGTATTTCAAATGATTGGATTGCATATTTTGGTTTGAAAACACTTGATGTATGTCTTGCACGCGGATATCCGTAGTGACATTGGGGTATTCAAATGATTCACTTGATATATGTCATGGTATGAACTTGCGGATTTCGATGACCCTGACGATCTATGCAGGCATATATTTGTTTTGTCTTTTCATATTCTCGTATTTCTGGGATTTCGTGATTTTCAATGAGTTGAATATCTTAAAAGTAACTACTATTGGAACATATTGACACGTGATCTAGCATTAAAAGTCTTGTCTATATAAACCAATAATCGGATTACGGGTTAGACAAATGGTTTGAGTTATGAAACATTTTTCATACCGAAATCAGCTTTTAATCCGATGATATCATTGGCTTGGGCATTTCCCCGTGATTAGCCACCTGCTAGCCATTGCATGTTTTTTTTTGCTACTCGCTAGCCTTTGCATGTGGAGTTTTGACTTATACCATGATGCAACTATATTAAGTCATACGTCAAAAGGCAAAAGATCATAAATAGTTTTTTTTTTTTTGCCTTTTAAGCCAAAGAGCAAAAGCTAATAATAAGCACAGCCAAACACTCCATTAGATGGCATGGCACGAAGACAAATGCGCTAACATTGACTTTATAAATCTTTTGAATACACTGATGGCAAGTGGTTTACCCAAATGGATCTTAAACGGCATATGCTCGGATAGAACTCAAAAGAATAACCCGAGTTTCTTATCAGCATTTCCACACAAAATACCCGAGCACAAACACAATGTGCCAGGAAATGGTATGAAGATTCGAAGCCGATCTCCGTATCTGCTTATGTTCCAGGACGAGGCAGTGCCAACTAAACTACTCCGTGTGAACCAGTCCACAACGCCACATGCGATTTGAAAAAGGAAAACGGAATCGCATTCCCAGCAAAAGGTATTCAGTGTCAAGTGCAGACCTTCGAATTATATTCTCCGTGGCGACAGATACGTTAGAGGCGTAGGGGGTAGATGGCTTATATAACTACGTGATCCTATCAGAAACGGATGTGCGGGTCCCACTTTATCCCCCGTTCCCGTCACGGCGGGGCGGGGCTAGCGGCCACGTCCCTGCACGCGGCGGAGGCGGGCCGGAGGGAGGTCCGGCGAGACGTACGTACGTGTGGACTACCGCCGGAGCGGGAGGACCCACCGCCGGAGACGGCCGAAGCTTTTGCCAAAAGCCGCCACTGTTTGTGACGCTACGGTGGCGGAGCGCGAAGCGCACAGCCGTCCTGTGGTTTGCAGCGCGGCCGTCGACGTCGACGTGGCGGCTTGCTACTTCCCCGCTCCGCTGCGGCCGTGCACTTGTTCTGTTCCACGTGGAGGACGTCGTTGTGCAGCACGACTGATAGTTATGAATGCAGGTAAATTATGCATCGGATCGACATGGAATCTTGTCGAGAACATTAGCTAGGCACATGTTCATTGTAATGACGACGATGTCCTGGTTCGTAAAATAATGAAGTAGTACTATGAGGAAATAATGAAGTGTTTGACAAAGACTCAGGTAAATTAGTCATGCAGTTTGCTGACTGCTTGACTCCAGCTGATCCTAATGCATCCGTCGACTAATTACATTGCAATTGTGATAGGATTAGATAAGATTACGGGTACGTATTGTATTTGTACTAGTATTAACACGAGGGTAAAACTGGAATATGGTCCGGTCGAGCAGGATCCGGATATTCGGCGGCAGCCCGAGGTTGGGGCGCTCCGTTAAATAGGCGGCCACCGGGTCTCGAACCAACTATCCCTCCAAAGATATACCGCGAGATAGAAAAAAAAGAAAAACAACAGATCTGCCCATGAGTGAGGAACTCAACCGGGACTACGAGATCGGGGAGGAGGTAGGGCGCGGCCGCTTCGGCGTGGTCCGCCGCTGCGCGTCCCGCTCCACCGGCGACCTCTACGCTGTCAAGTCGGTCGACCGCTCGCTCCTCGCCGACGACCTGGACCGCGGCCTGGCCGAGCTGGAGCCCAAGCTGGCGCAGCTGGCCGCCGCGGGCAACCCCGGCGTCGTGCAGGTGCACGCGGTGTACGAGGACGATGCGTGGACGCACATGGTCATGGACCTGTGCGCCGGGCCCGACCTGCTCGACTGGGTCCGCCTCCGCCAGGGCGCGCCCGTCCCGGAGCCCGAGGCCGCCGCCGTGGCCGCGCAGCTCGCCGAGGCCCTCGCCGTCTGCCACCGCCGCGGCGTCGCGCACCGCGACGTCAAGCCGGACAATGTGCTCCTCGACGCCTGCGGCGACGGCGAAGGCGGGCCCGTGCGCGCCCGGCTCGCGGACTTCGGGTCGGCGGCGCTGGTGGGCGGCGGGGAGGGCGCGCGGGGGCTGGTGGGCACGCCGCACTACGTGGCGCCCGAGGTGGTGGCGGGCGGCGAGTACGGGGAGAAGGCGGACGTGTGGAGCGCCGGGGTGGTCCTGTACGTGCTCCTCACCGGCGGCGCGCTGCCCTTCAGCGGCGAGACGGCGTCGGACGTGTTCGCCGCCGTGCTGCGCGGCAGCCCCAGGTTCCCGCCGAGGCTGTTCTCCGGGGTGTCGCCGCTGGCCAAGGACCTGATGCGCCGCATGATGTGCCGCGACGTCTCCCGAAGGTTCTCCGCCGACCAAGTCATCCGTAAGCCCCCGCCCCTATACCACATCGGATTCTTCCTCTACGTAGATCGGAAGCATAGACCCCGCTGCGTTTGGCATATCCAACTTTTTATATCTCAATCATCTGAACAAAATTGGTTGATGATCGCAGGGCACCCGTGGATCGTGAGCGGAGGAGGGGCCCGAGAGGCGGTGCAGCCAACCTAAGGAGGCCCGTAGCAGGCCCACGTACGTCGACTGTTCCCGTGGAGAGATAACGTGTCTAGCGTCTTTGTATATGCGACGAGAGTGTGCGAAGTATCAGTAGTAGTGGTGGTAGTAGAGAGCTTCTGGTGCCATTGTATAAATCCAGAGTGCCGACGAGCCAGCCAGGGGTTCGGCTGTAGCTATCTTTTCTTTTTCTGGGCTTTTTTTTTGCTGCCTTGGTTAAGAGAACGCCTGCCTGTTCTGTTTCTGTGTCTGATGGGATGCTGCTCATGTACAAACTAACCCTGCCTGCTTGCTTGTAAAAAAATCGAGTACCAGTACTAAATAAGCTGATCTCTGTTCCGTTTTCCCGTTACGCTTTCCTTGCCCGTTTGTGATCAGAAATGCTTGGTGCATCGGTGAGTTGTGCATGTACAGGTTACGATCCATATGCTGGCATTTATCTATCTTTGCCCTCTTCTTCTTCTTCCCCTTTTCGTAGACTGGAAATATAACTGGTGATTTTACTATCTTTCTACGTTCCTGACGTCTGTGGCATGTTTCGGTCATCTTCAACGGTGATGTGGCCTACTTGTACATCGAAACACTACTACAAGGACGTATCTGTTGTTTGGTGTGCACACCAATGTCGACAGTTTTGTTAACATCCTGTTAAGTTGCAACTTAGTAACGTGGCCATGAAGGAGCCAACTGGGTAACCCCACCTTATCTTTTCGGATGAGCTACTTTATCCATCCGTTGTGTTTCCCTTGTCTTCGAAAGTGTTTTTTTTGTCCGAAATAGCTGTCGATTTGTGACGAGAGTGTAACGAAACAAGTCGTGCAATTGCAAATCTATGGAGTCCGCTTTGTGAATTGAGCCTCACCCGGATGGTCAGGTTGCTCGTCGTGGAACCAGCTCATCTGGATTCAATTCTTAAACTTCGTGTGAATACTAATATTTTTTTAGATTTATTTCAGAATTTTTCAGCGATGTTTGTACAGTGGAAGACAACTTTCTCGTCAACTTTCCAATGAGCAGGTTCTTTGTCATGAAAACTAAATCATCCGGGTTGGTACGAGTGCTAGCATTTTTCTGAATTTAATTTGAAACCTTTTTAGCATACAAGACAATGTTTTCGTCACTACGCGACACCTGTGATGGCTTCGCCAATATAAAAATATACCCACGCATGCTCTTAGCGCTGCGTTTGTACCGATCTTCAAAAGAATAACAAAGCTCCTCGATGTTCCACTTAAACGTGAGAATGGTTATTAAAAAACCGGGTGTAACGGTTCGGTTCTTACTTTGGGTTTGATTGGTTCAGGTTTTATTGGGTCGAGATTTTTTTAGTTTGGTTTTGGTTTGGGTATGTGGAGAAACCACTTTGGGTATAGTTGGTTACGGGTTTAAACGGTTTGGTTATTAGCGGTTATAAACTATGGGTCCAGATCGGTTTCTACGCATTGGTTATATGCAATAATCAACTACGACCGAGAACGAGTACCTTTGATCCGCGTGCATGCTGTAATGCACTATGTAATTATGTATTATGAGGAAACAACAGATGAAAATCGGAAGTGTTTTCTTGTGCTTTCGCTAAGCAATTTGGTTTTAATACACTTGTTAATGAGCTTATCAGCCATGATCATGTTCTTTTTGCCTCTTACTGTGTGTTGACTGTATCTCAAGGATTACTTTGTTTCTAAACTGTTGTAGATGCACTTACGCCTTTTCTATCTTATTTGTTTCTTAACATGTCAATTTGTGCAATCATATGTACATTAAAGCAAACCCATGGTTATGTACTGAGTTTAAACCCATAGTTATGTTTTGGGTTTAAATTGGTTTGGGTGGAAAATATAGTGGGCTTGGTTTTGGTTGGGGCTAAAAATGACACTAAATGGATATGGTTTAAGTATGATTTTGAAAAATAAATGAATGGGTATGGTTTAAGTATAGTTTAAGTATGAAACCATTCTCAGGTTTAGTTCCACTATACCAAAACGATTTCCCCACTTCCTTGTAAGCAATGCAGGAAACACGACGATAGGAGGAACCGATGATAGAGTACTGAGAGCGTGATGCCCTTGCTTATTGGCCCTCCTCGTTGTTCGCGTGCCTTATCACCCCATCCCTTCCACGCCGCGCCTGCGATTCCCTCCCAAAACGTTTCTTTTTCCGGCCCGCCAGCCATTGAAGAGCTAGAGGAATTCGGTGCCGTGACTTTGGCGTTCCGGCAGCACCTCTCACGTCCCCAGATTTATGCCCGTGAAACGTGATTGCCGGGTCGTGGAGACGCATCTGGCCTCCACCGGACGCTCGACGCAGGCATATGCTCTCGGTTTATCCTCTCTCTCCTCCGTGCGGTGCGGCCCGTACGTACCGGCCGGAACGCATCCGGCTGCTTTGCGTTGTTCTCGCCTGCTTGACGTGCAGGCGATCCGCCGAATCGGCGCAGAAAGTTGGCAGGGGGAGGACACGCCGAGATTCTGATTCCCCTCTGGCGGTCTTGGCTTTGACTGTGTGTGTATCGTCGGTTTCACAAGCCTGAAAGCTGCTACGCTCCCTGCATGTGTAAGGCATGAGGGAATCTCTCTCGGAACTTCGCCAATTGGTTGATAACTTGATATGACGATAATAGTATGTCTGTTGTTTACAGGGGCTATTTGGTTTTAACCCATATAATATGTCACGCTTTTCCATACCATAACTTAGGCAAATTTGATCGGCGTTTTTGGTTCTTGTCAAAGGCAAGATTTTTTGTTTAACAGTAAGCCTCAAATGTTATATACTTCCTCCGTTTCTAAATATAAATCTTTTAAGCAATTTTACTAGTGGTCTACATACGGAGCAAAATGATTGAATTTACACTCTAAAATATGTCTATATACATCCGTATGTAGTCCATTAGTAAAACCTCTAGAAAGACTTATATTTAGGAACGGAGGGAGTAGTATAAAAGATGTGGCAAGACTGGGCATCTCCCACGCGGACCTTTAAGCTGATTGCAACTATCTATACCGCACAATCTGGACATGTTTTACTATCAAAAGCGGGTCTGCATCGATCCCTCCACCCATGGTGCCACTGCGCTGTCTAGATAGGACGCTCCGTCAAGGAGGACCCGTTTCCACCCCATGCAATTGGGGCACCCCTATGTCTAATAAGATCGAACGTCGCATCAAGAAGGAGCCCGCATATCATCGACGCACAATCGATACGACCACGTTGACAGGCTAATGTCTCCGCAATTGCCGCTTCGTCAACGAGGAATTGTCGCCCGCGATCACGATGACGTGTGGCCGCATTCTCCGGTACCTCGGAGGCGGCGGTTGCGGTGGTCCCTCGGGCTCGAGGGCCATTGTGTCCAAGGAGGAGCGTGTGACGATGCAACAGACACAATACGGCCGGTACAACGACGCACACCGCTCTGCATTCTAGAAGTCCGATGTGGTATCACAATGGGTCCGCAATGACCCAGACTTCATCTTTGCGTGGGCCCTTGATCGCTCCGTCAACACTATGGAGACGGTCGCCGCCGCCTTGACGACGAGCTCGTCAAGATCGACGAGAAGTGATCGCTTAGCGAGTCCCCCGCGGACGCCGGCAAGGGCAAGGCCGTCGTCAGATATCCGTGGGTATCGTCTACATTGCCGCGGCAGCCCTGTGCACAAACACAAGAGGAGGCAGAGCGGCTCCTCCGCGAGCTGCACGCAACCGCCGGACAAGGCTGTCATGGCCCTCCGGCGCCCTTTGCCGCTGAAGGGACGACATGACGATGGCATGGACGGTGTCGACGATGCGGTAGGGAAGGACGACCACACGCTCGAGATGGTCGTCCAACATTAGGGTTTAGGATACTTTTCTAGGTTATATTCAAACTTCAACAAAAACGGTTGTGTTTGATGAGTTTGTACTGTTAGTTCAAACTTGGCTTGAAATATATACATATAGTGTTGGATGCATAACTTTTGCATCCGTGTGGGCGTACTATTCCCTCTGTCCGCGAGCAGATGTGGTGTTCGTTTTGCGGATGAGCGTTGGAGATGCCCTTAAGGCAAGTGAAAGAGTGATTAAGAATTTTGGGAGGAAACGTTTGGTTCCTCGGTGTATATACATCCTACATGAAAAAAATAGTAATTCAACAAAAAGTCAAAAAATCAAAAAATATTTTTGAATAAACTTGACCTCCCATTATACTTATGAGAAAAAATCCACAAAAAGAAAAATATCCCTTGACTTGATTTCAAAAAGACAATTTTTTATCAAAATAGTGTGAATAGTAACCTATAATAGCAAATAAAATTTGCCTTTTTACCTTGAAGTCAATGTTGATTTTTTTTCCATGAAAATTTATACGTTTGTGCAAAACAAAGTCAAGTTTAACCTAAAAATACTTCTTGACTATTTTATTTTTTATTTAATTATTTTAGAAAAATCTCCATATAGAATGTATCTATAACCAGGAACCAAAGGGTATTTCCGTTAAGAATTTGAGCAACCTTCGTGAGAAGTTTGGTGATACTATGTGGCAAAGATATTCATAATCCACAAAGTTAATTGCAAGAGAGTGCCACAATTCAGGTCGTATTCATAAATTGGTGCCATCTTTCATTTTATTTGTAAATACGTACCAAGATACAGGCCGTATGTTACAAACCTTGTATTTGTATGTATAGATTCCTTTTCTGACATACATGGCCCACCAGTCAGCCTCTTAAAGAAAAAACCGCCCCGGACCGCTACGGCTGGGGGAAAACCGGCTCTATGCCGCTCACACTTTGTTCTTCTTTGGCTGGGGGCAACCCGCTCGCACTCTGTTCCTAGCCCGACTCCCTCTACTCCTCTCCGGCTCTTCTTCGCCGCCGGTAGCCGAGCTCCGCCCCGCCATGGAGTATGAGGATGAAAGCACCGACGACAACAACCAGGATTACTCTCAGATGCTCTGGGAAAACAGTGAGGACGAGGAGAAGTACGAGGTGAGTGCTCCCAGCTAGGGTTAGGGTTCTATCCAGGTGCATTTGGGGATTTTTTATTTTGGGGTTAGGGTTGTAGTCTAGTTTGGGGATTTGTGGATTAGGGTTTTAGTCTGGTAGGGGTTAGGGTTCTAGTCTGGTTAGGATTAGGGTAGGCTGCTGCATTTGGGAATTTAGTGTTGGGGTTAAGGTTTTACTTAGGTTTGGGGATTTGGTGATTATTGTTGTAATTTGGTAGGGGTTAGGGTTCTAGTCTGGTTTAGGGTTTAGGGTTTTAGGCTGCTTAGGATTTTAGTTAGGTTTGGTGATTTGGTGAATTATGTTGTAGTTTGGTAGCCTGCTTATGATTTGGTGATTTGATTGTTGTTGTAATTTGGTAGGGGTTAGAGTTTTAGTATGGTTTCTTAGTCATGATTTTTTCTTGCTTTAGATTCCTGATAGCATTGAGGATGAGGATTACAGAGGGCTTGAGTTGGATCTTATGGTTTTCTGCCGGAAGCATGGCAAAGCAACAGAAAGATTCGTAGCTTTTGAAGGAACCAGCACTCGCAGGAGGTTCTTGGCATGTGCTGAGCAGAATATGCTATGCTTACTATGCTTTGTGTATTGTTTAATTTATAGGGAGCTGATAACTGTGGATTTGTTGAATGGGTTGATCCATATTGGCCTATACCAATGCAGAATGCCCTGTTGAAGCTTTGGCAAATGTATGAAGATGCCAAAGCTTACAGGAGGAGTGACAATCTGAATAGTGCACTGACAATTCAGACTTTGACATGTGAGAAGAAGAGTCTTGAAGATAAATTTCAGGAACTAGCTAAACATGTGGACACCCTTTTTCAGGCCCAAGAAACTAGGACAAAAGAGCATTTGTATGTGGTCAGTGAGTACAAAAAAGAATTTGAAGAGCGGAAGGCAGAGATAGCAAGGAAAGAGGGAGAGGACCAGAAGCTGAATGAGAAGTATGTCATTCTTCAGAACCTTTCAAGAGCTCAAGGGAAAATGATCAAAAATCTGAAGTGCAACCATTTGAAAGAAAAGGAGAGGCTTATTGAAGAGAGGAGGAAAATGCAGTTGCACATCAGTCAACTACAGGAAGTACTAGCCAATTCAGAAGCAGAAATCAGTGATGAAGTGACAAAGTTGAAGAATGAACTTGCTTGTATGACACTTTCAAATGAAAAGCTCACTGAAGAAGTTGCTAGCAGTTCAAATTGGAACCAGCTGCTCAATGAAAAGATGAAGTGATAAGATGAATGAATGAGTAATGTTGTTGTTTGATTTATGTTGTTGTTGCTTTATGACTTATGTTTGACTTATGTTTGAACCAGTTATTTGTTATGTTTGAACCAGTTATTTGTTATGTTGGAACTGCATTTGGAATGAATGGGTTATGTTGTTGTTGCTTCTAAAATTTGAGTTAATTTTTATCCAGCCATATTTGAGTAAATTTTCAGTATATATACTGAAAAGTGCTTGGGTAGGGTCATGTTGTTATGTTGGAGTATAATTGAGTTAATTTCAGTATATATATCCAATGAAATTTGATATATCAGTCAAATTTGGTATAATTTGATATATCCAGCAGCAGAGCATCACAACATCACACAATCAAAATTTCAGCAACACACAATCAAAATTTCAGCAGCACACAAGCAAAATTTCAGCAGCATTTAACTTAAATTCCAAACACCTCAAACAGACAAAATATTTCTCATAGCAGCACTAGCTCATATATTACCTCTGGTAGCACTTCATCATCAAACACCACAAAAGTCACCTAGTTCTCAAACACCTCATACATGACAGACAAAATAGTTCTCAAACAGACAAAGTAGTTCTCAAACAGACAATTACTGTCACCTAGTTTTAGCACTAGCCTTAGTGTCACCTAGCTCATATATTACCACTAGCATTGAAGTAACTAGCCCATCCAGTATTGGCAGAAGTAGAAGCACTAGCAGCCCATCTTGGAGTTGAGAAACCTCCTCTTCCACCACCTCTTCCAGCACCTCTTCCAGCAGTAGCACCAGCTCCTCTTCCAGCACCTCTACCAGCAGCAACACCTCTTCCAGCAGTAGCACCAGCACCTCTTCCAGCAGGAGCAGGAGCAGTTGTTGTAGGTGCAGGTGCAGGTGCATTTCTTGCAAGTGCCTATTAAAGAAAGAAAGAAAGAAAGAGGGAAACAAATCATTGAATATATATGTCAAGTGCAAAATATAAACATAAGAACAAACAAAGTAAAGAAAAGTGTTACCACATGTTTGTTTTTCCTCAAAAGGAATTCTGGTTTCAAGTTTTTCTTGCAGCTTGTGTATCTGTGACCTTGGAGTCCACAATTGCTACATGTTATTGCACCTAATATTGAGGTATCCTTAGGCTTGGGCACTTCAAATCTTCCCTTTGCCCTCTTCTCTTTCTTTCTGCCTTTCTTAATTTTAAATTCAGGGGGGTCTATGTCTGGTTCTGGAGTTTTTTTTCCAGTTATGTTCACCAGGAACAGGGTAAATCATTGGTTCATATGCTGCCACATACAAAGGTTTTCTGAAGAAGTTGCACACAAAATCCTCTGGAAACCTTTTTGCCTTGTTAATTGCTGAGATTGCATGGTTACATGGTATGCCAGTAATGTCCCACTTTCTGCAACTACATGTGTGAAGCTCCAAATTAACACCATGTGTTTGTTGTCCACTACTCACTGGCCACAAATTGACACCAGCTTGAATGGGTTTGCAGAATCTGGCCCTTTCCTTTTCTGCCTCTAGCTTTTCACTATAATGAGGTGTGATTCCCCATCTAGCTGCCTTCCCACTCTCTCTATTCCTATGCCACCTCACCATCATCTTATCTTTAATACCATCACACATTATCCTAATTGGTTTTTTCCTAACATCAAGGATGTACTTGTTAAACACCTCAGACAGATTGTTAACAACCAAATCTGTCTTGCAGTTTGTGTCAAATGCATGCCTAGCCCAGGTTTTTTTAGGTATCTCACTAAGCCACTTCCAAGCCTTTTCACTCTCTTTTTCATATGATCCATTGCAAGTTCAAACTTGTGTTCATTATAAGCATAACTGGCATTATCCATGTACTTCTTAAGATCTTCCCCCCTAAACCCAGCATTCTGGAAATTTGCATACAAATGTCTAAGGCAAAATCTTTGGTGGGAGTTAGGAAAAACTTGATTCACTGCATTCAGTAGCCCCTGTTCACACATGACACAACTATAAGCTACAATTCTAAGATACAATTCTAAGATACAATTCTAAGCTATAATTCATAGCTAGAATTCATAACTACAATTCTAAGCTAGGATTCAGTATTACCTTTTGTCTATCAGACATGATTGTGTATGGACCAAACTGTCCAGTTTCTCCTCCTAGGAAGATCTTCAGTTGGTGCAGAAACCAACACCAACTTTGTGTATCCTCTTGTCCAACAATAGCAAATGTCAGGGGATATATATTATTATTCCCATCTCTACCAGTGGCAGCAAGGATTTGGGCACCAGTGCATAGCTTTACAAAACATTCATCAACACCTAATATATTGCAACACACAATTGTCACTATAATAGCAAATTCACAACTAAAATAACATAATAATTATATAAATTTGAACTAACCAATGAAGGGTCTGCATCCCTGGAGAAAACCCTCCCTTGCTCCATTGAGGGAGAAGAACATTGCATGAAACCTTGGCCCAGGATGTGGAATTTTTGCAGTAGGTGTTGGAGTTACTGTTGTAACTATAACCCTACTACCAGGGTTTGTATCCATCACAGTCTGAGCATAGTCTCTAAGCCTGCTATATTGCTTCTTGTGCTCTCCTAGAATATTCTCAATAGCTTGATTTTTTGCCCTATATGCCATTGCCTTTGGAACTTCTACACCATACTTCTCTTGGCAGTTGTCAATCATGGTCCGAATGCTAGTATTGAGATCAGATCTAAACAATGGCTCATATGTCTTTGCAAGCCACTTTGCAGTGACCCTACTCTTATCTGTAGTAGTAGGGCAAGTGTGTTGCAATCTCATTTTCTTTATTGCAAATGTTTTCTCTCCTTTTATAACTGCTGCCACCATAAAGAATTTGCATATCTTCTTTGTTATGCATTCCACAATTATTCTTTTATCTGAATTCCTGTGATACTGAAAAGACCTACTATGACTGATGTGCAAGCTCAACAAAGCATCCCTAACTTGGTGTTGATCTCTGAAACACATTTTCAGACATAGTTGATTATGTGGCTCTTCCCTATTTTCATCATACCATTTCCTAGGTGGTTGTTTCTTTGCCCTGCTCTTTCTTCCTTTAGGTGGTACAAAACTAGCTGGCTCAAACCCATCATCATCACTTCTCTCAAGGAAACCTTTCTCTTCTTTATCTGATGAGGGTTTAAAATTTGGTTCATATATTTGTATGGCACTGGAGTGGGACCTTCTTGTGGGTCCTTTACCCAATGGAAGTTTCCTCCTCTTTATTGCAGGTTCACTAATGTGTTCTCCTTCTTGAACAACTTGATCCTCCTCATCCAGCTCAAATAAATCTTCCACATCTGTTTCACCATCATAATGATGTAAGACCTCTGGTAGCACTTCATCATCAAGTCCACTGCTGTCTGTTTCATCATCATTTGTTTCTTCCTGTTCAAATTCTTCTAATGTAAGCCCTCTTCCCTCATTTGCTTTTGGCCTATACTCCCCCATGAAGTAAGGATCATGTTCAATATCTATTGGACCCTCTGAATCAAATGAAGATGCATCAGTACTATCTTCTTCCACTACTTGTTTAAGCTTCAGCTTGCCCTTTTGCTCTCTCTCCTCATTTCTTCTCTCTTGTCTTCCAACCACATTTTGGCTCTCTTGTGTCACAAGCACATCTTCAAAGACAGGTGCACTCCCCCTATACACTGACAAATTCAGCAACTTGGCATCCTTGTGCTGTCTCTTGAGTTGTTGCAACTTAGCATTGCTATCTATTTTCTCCAAACCATCAACTCCTATGCCTTTATCAAAATACACCGAGTCAGTGCTTCCATAGCCTTGTGTCTCCATCAGTGCTACCACACTAGGAAGGACAACATCATCACTGCACAGTTTCAACTCTAAACTATCCAGATCTTGAAAATGAATGGCAACATCCCAAATTTCTGGATATAAACTACAATTTCAGAAAATATGGCACTTGTCAGTGATAAATTTACATCACATGACAGCAATGTAACACTAAATTTCATAAACTAGAACTGGAACTAATTAAATCTAACACCCTAATCCCCATTATTATAAAATTCAAAAATATGGCACTTGTCAGTGATAAATTAACATCACATTACACAAATGTAACCCTAAATTTGAGAAACATCAACTAGACCTAATTAAATCTAACCCTAAATTCCTATTCCTAATCACCATTAATATAAATTTCAAAAATATTTGCACTTGTCAGTGAATATGGTTAATATACAGTGCCTTATGGTGTTGGATAGAGTGCCTTATGGTGCTATCAGCTAATAATTTTTACATAGCTAATAATTTTGATTCATTTTATATGGTTCATTTTATTTACTTAGCAGCAGGAGACGGCCGCTGTTGTGATTCTTCTGCACTGCATTCTTAGCAGCAGGAGACAACAGCAGGAGATATCACTTCACTGTCTGTGTGAAAACGAAAACAATATTCAACATATTATTACTCAATGTCTCTAGATTGCACATTAACCATCACAAGAGCTAACAGATTTTGGGCATATTCAGAAACTAGACTGGGAACCTAATCCTAAATCTCCATTTCATTAAATCCCTAATACTATAAATTTATGAAGAAAACTTACTCAACGCCGCCGATCCCATACGTCCAATGATGGCTTGTGCTTGGATTCGCCACCCAAATCTGTGCTAGCCTCAACATCCCCGCCTTGGACACAACAGGCTCGGAGAAATCGCAGGAGCTCTCTCCATCGGACGAATAAGAGTCGCTGTCGTCGCTGCCGCCACCGAAAGCTACTCCTCTTAAAGCACCGCTCGAAATGATGTGACCGCCGTCACCGTCGACGTCGCCGTCGCCGCCACCACGAACTATGCTTCCAGGGGCGGCCGCCGCCATGGCTGGGATAGAGGAGAGGGAGTAGGGTTGGGAAACAGATGCGACTGCGAGCGGGCTTAGCCGATCCGAGCGGCAGGAGAGATGGATAGAGCCGGTTTTCCCCCAGCCAGCGGTCCGGGGCGGTTTTTTCTTTAAGAGGCTGACCGGTGGGCCATGTATGTTAGGAAAGGAATCTATACGTACAAATACAAGGTTTGCAACATACAACCTGTATCTTGGTACGTATATGCAAATAAAATAAAAGATGACACCAACTTGTAAATACGGCCCGAATTGTGGCACTCCCTTGCAATTAACTCTAATCCACACAGGGCTACAACATGTATTGTGGGTTTACGCCAACTCATCCGGTGCAGTTTGCAAGAGTTCACATACAATCATAGTGATTAGCGTACCACTTGCCATGATAGTAGACGGTTCACAGAAGGCTCTGTGATTTGCTGCAAGCAAGAAAACAGGGGGAGACTTGTATGAGATGAGATCTTGAAAAACAGCAAAAGATTTTTCAAGATGAGCTTGTGTCCCTGTCACATAGAAAAAGGCCACGTAGCAACGAAATAGGGAAGGGACATGTCACGTGATGGCCCTGTGGCAGGACAAGGCCGTGTTGCTAGCTCGTGGAGTCTGGGTCCAGGACAAGGGCCGTGTACGGTGCCGTGCTACACAGGGAAGGGAATCTGCCATCGCTGATCCCTCATCCCTCCGTGATCCCTATCCTGTTGCTCTCTCTTCCGACCCCAAGGTCCTGGGAGGCCTTCGTTATCTCAAATCCCACCTTATCGCAAGTACGTACGTTCTCCTCGCTGATAGCTAGCTTGGTCACGTCCAGCTGTTGCCCTAGCTCCGCGTTTCACATGGCGGGGCCATGGGCTTGCTTGCACCTGAGCGGCGTAGGAGCCAAGTGTACGTATCTGTGATGACCATCGCCGGCAGAGAGCTGAAACGGCTTCGCACCAAAATAGCCAGCTGGGCAATGCATGGTCACCTACATCACTCTTCTTCTTCGCGTTCTTCTTTTGTTTGGGCCAAGGATGTGGATCATGCTAGCTACGTACCTCGCCCGTCGAGCACCCAGTCGCACTATCACTAGTGGAAAACGGGCCTTTGGCTGGGACCTTTTAGTCCCAGCCTGCCTCTGAGCCGGGACTAAAGGCCTGGTCACGTCGTCCCAATTCTCAATGCCTTCCTCGAGGCTTTAGTCCCGGCCCGTAAGGAGCCTTTAGTCCCGGTTTGTGTCTCAAACCGGGACTAAAGGGCTACGCGGTGGGCAGCACGCATGTGCGACACCTTTAGTCCCAGTTTGTGTCTCAAACCGGGACTAAAGTTCTCTGCCTATATATAGCACAACCCCCCTCTCCCATCTTCCTTGCATTTTTCTTGGATGGAGGATTATGGTTGTGTGCTAGCTCTTCACTTTTTTGATGCACTAGAGGTGTTTGTTGAAATGTGTGTTAGAGCGATGCCGCTTCAGTTCACCGAACACAACTACGATATGAGATGCCTGAGCCACGCTTAAACCTCTTCCTCTTTATTTCTACTTATTCTAAAAGGTTAGCAACTATATTTCCTCGTTTAGACCGTGCGGTACTAATTTTTAGGATCGTGATTGTATTTGATATACTGTCGTATAACACAGATGAGCCATCCATGGATGTACGGTGATCGACGCACAGCCGCTTACAGAGAAGGCGTGCATTCTTTTCGAGATGCAGCCGATGCGAACAAGCATGGTGGTGGCTATATGTTTTGTCCATGTGTTGAATGTCGGAATGAGAAGGATTACACTTCCTCAAGAGTCATTCAGAGCCACCTGCTTCAGTCCGGTTTTATGTCGGGCTATAATGTTTGGACCAAGCACGGAGAAAGAGGGGTTATGATGGAAGACGACGATGAAGAAGAAGAGAACGATGATGACAACTACCGATCTATGTTCCCTGAGTATGTTGATACTGCAATGGAAGACAATGAAGAAGAAGATCAGGATGAAGAACGGGAACCAGATGAGCCCGCTGATGATCTTGGCCGGGTCATTTATGATGCACGACGAGGTTGCGACATAGAAAAGGAGAGGTTGCAGTTCGAGCAGATGTTACAGGACCACAACAAATTGTTGTACCCAACTTGTGAAGATGGCCAGAAGAAGCTGGGTAGAACACTGGAATTGCTGAAGTGGAAGGCAGAGACCGGTGTGACTGACTCGTCATTCGAAAAGTTGCTGGTACTGATGAAGAAGATGCTTCCAAGAAAGAACGAATTGCCCGCCAGCACGTACGAAGCAAAGAAGCTTGTCTGCCCTCTAGGATTAGACGTGCAGAAGATACACGCATGCCCTAATGACTGCATCCTCTACCGTGGTGAGAAGTACGAGAATATGGATAAATGTCCGGTATGCACTGCATTGCGGTATAAGATCAGAAAAGATGACCCTGGTGATATTGAGGGCGAGCCACCCAGGAAGAGGGTTCCTGCCAAGGTGATGTGGTATGCTCCTATAATACCACGGTTGAAACGTCTGTTCAGAAATAAAGATCATGCGAAGTTGTTGCGATGGCACATGGAAGATCGTATGAAAGACGATAAGTTGAGGCACACCGCTGATGGTCGGCAGTGGAGAAAAATCGAGAGAGAGTTCCCGAGATTTGCAGCTGACGCAAGGAACTTATGGTTAGGTCTGAGTACAGATGGCATGAATCCTTTTGGGGAGCAGAGTTGCAGTCACAGCACCTGGCCCGTTACTCTATGTATCTACAACCTTCCTCCTTGGTTGTGCATGAAGCGGAAGTTCATTATGATGTCAGTGCTTATCCAAGGTCCAAAGCAACCCGGCAACGATATTGATGTGTACCTAAGGCCATTAGTTGATGAACTTTTACAGCTGTGGGCCGAACCAGGTGTACGTGTGTGGGACGAGCACAAACAAGAGGAATTTGACCTTCGAGCGTTGCTTTTCGTAACCATCAATGATTGGCCTGCTCTTAGTAACATTTCAGGACAGTCAAACAAGGGATACAATGCATGCACGCACTGTTTGGATCAGGCAGAAAGTATATATCTGGACAAATGTAGGAAGAATGTGTACCCGTACAATCATCGTTTTCTTCCGCCCAAGCATCCCTTAAAAAAAAAGGCAAGCATTTCAATGGCAAGGTAGAACCCCGGGGGAAGCCTGTCATCCGTACTGGTGCTGAAGTATTTGATATGGTCAAAGATTTAAAAGTAATCTTTGGAAAGGGTCCTGGCAGCCAACCTGTTCCTAACGGCCCTCATAAGCGCGTACCCATGTGGAAGAAGAAATCTATATTTTGGGAGCTACCCTACTGGGAAGTCCATGAGGTCCGCTCGGCAATCGACGTGATGCACCTGACGAAGAATCTCTCCGTGAATGTTCTAGGCTTCCTGGGCTTGTATGGGAAGTCAAAAGATACACCGGAAGCACGGGAGGACCAGGAACGTCATAAAGGAAGAGATGGCATGCATCCAGGACAGTTTCAAGGACGTGCCAGCTACGCTCTTACTAAGGAAGAGAAGGAAATCTTCTTTGAAGTCCTTTTCAGTATCAAGGTCCCGACTGGCTTCTCGTCGAATATAAAGGGAATCGTAAATATGAAAGACAAAAAATTCCAAAACCTAAAGTCTCATGACTGCCACGTGCTTATGACGCAATTGCTTCCGGTTGCATTGAGGGGAATTCTACCGGAAAATGTTCGCCTCGCAATTGTGAAGGTATGTGCATTCCTCAATGCAATTTCTCAGAAGGTAATCGATCGAGAAAGTCTATCAGGGTTACAGATTGATGTCGTCCAATGTCTGGTCAGCTTTGAGTTGTTGGTCCCGCCATCCTTCTTCAATATAATGACACACCTCCTAGTTCACCTAGTCGAAGAGATTAGAATTCTCGGTCCTGTGTTTCTACACAATATGTTCCCCTTCGAGAGGTTCATGGGAGTCTTAAAGAAATATGTTCGTAACCGTGCTAGGCCAGAAGGAAGCATCTCCAAGGGCTATGGAACAGAGGAGGTCATTGAGTTTTGTGTGGACTTTCTTCCTGACCTTAAGCCGATTGGTGTTCCTGAATCTCGGTATGAGGGTAGGCTGACAGGAAAAGGCACACTAGGAAGGAAAGCAAAAGTATGTATGGACGGGCATTCTTTCTCTCAAGCACACTACACAGTTCTACACAATTCCACCGTGGTGGCTCCGTATATCGTGAGACACAAGAATATTCTACGCTCCGGAAACTCGGGGAAGGCTGACTCTTGGATTAAAGCGGAACACGAGAAGACTTTCGACAGTTGGTTGCAGACACATCTCATGAATGACGACACCGTTGGAGATGAGCTGTACTGTTTGGCCAGGCCACCATCTTCGACTATATGTACTTTCCAAGGGTATGAGATAAATGGGAATACATTTTACACGGTTGCCCAAGATAAAAAGAGCACCAACCAAAATAGTGGTGTCCGCTTTGATGCAATAGACGAGAATGGACACTGTTTGGAAACATATTACGGGTACATAGAGGAGATATGGGAACTTGACTATGGACCTACTTTTAAGATCCCTTTGTTTCGGTGCAAATGGGTGAAGCTGACAGGAGGCGGGGTAGTTGTAGACCAAAAGTACGGCATGACAACACTGGATCTCAACAATCTTACGTACATGGACGAACCATTTGTCCTAGCCAATGATGTCGCTCAGGTTTTCTATGTGAAGGACATGTCTACAAAAACGAGAAAAAGAAATCAGCAAAAGAAGATATCGTCCGATGAGCCAAAACGCCACATAGTTCTTTCAGGGAAAAGAAACATTGTGGGAGTAGATGACAAGACAGACATGTTAGAAGATTATAATAAGTTTCATGAAATTCCGCCCTTCAAAGTGAAAACTGACCCAAGCATCCTACTGAATGATGAAGATTCTCCATGGCTACGACCCAGAAGAAAACAGAAATAATAGATAGGAATATTGGTGCAATAATGTAATAACGTATTAAACCTTTTATGTAATGCATGTATGGAATGTACTAAATTTCAAACACTTTTCATTTTCATAGTATCCATGTAAGAGATGAGTTCTCGTTCGAAACCCTGATACTTCGAGAGAGATTGTCCGTTTTGTACACGAAGTGCATCCAGTTTTTGTCGTAGCCCTCTCAACTTTTTAACACATGCTATGTGGGTGAAATGATAATAGCATGCCAACTTTCAACATTTTTAGAGTTCATTTGTAGTGCTTTTCAATTTCAGGGTCAACTAGCTCAAAAAAATAAGTAAATGCACGAAATATACCAAATGAAGTCAGAAATTGTTGAAATTTTGTGATGTGCCTTTGAATGGTGCATTTTAAACACACAAAAAGTATGGAGTTCAAATAAGTTCAAAAAAATGAAATCCCTTTGTAAGAGATGAGTTCTCGTTCGAAACCCTAATGCTTCGAGAGAGATTGTCCGTTTTGTACACGAAATGCATCCAGTTTTTGTCGTAGCCCTCTCAACTTTTTAACACATTCTATGTGGGTGAAATGATGATAGCATGCCAACTTTCAACATTTTCAGAGTTCATTTGTAGTGCTTTTCAATTTCAGGGTCAACTAGCTCAAAAAAAATAAGTAAATGCACGAAATATACCAAATGAAGTCAGAAATTGTTGAAATCTTGTGATGTGCCTTTGAATGGTGCATTTTGAACACACAAAAAGTATGGAGTTCAAATAAGTTCAAAAAAATGAAATCCCTTTGTAAGAGATGAGTTCTCGTTCGAAACCCTGATACTTCGAGAGAGATTGTCCGTTTTGTACACGAAGTGCATCCAATTTTTGTCGTAGCCCTCTCAACTTTTTAACACATGCTATGTGGGTGAAATGATGATAGCATGCCAACTTTCAACATTTTCAGAGTTAATTTGTAGTGCTTTTCAATTTCAGGGTCAACTAGCTCAAAAAAAATAAGTAAATGCACGAAATATACCAAATGAAGTCAGAAATTGTTGAAATTTTGTGATGTGCCTTTGAATGGTGCATTTTGAACACACAAAAAGTATGAAGTTTAAATAAGTTCAAAAAACCATATTATGAAATTAAATATTATCATTGGCGATTCATCTCTATTATGAAATTAAATATATCAAAAAAACCATTGCAGAACATATGACCAAATTAATACAAGTTCATCATCACATTAAAGCCAAAGAAGAGTAGTGATCAAATGTTATTATTGCAAAAAATAAATACATAAAGTTCTCTCATAAAACAACATACAACTATGTAAAACATTTAAATGCAACAACAAACGCGATCAAAATTGCAACTAAGGTAACAATTGACCCAATATCATAATGATACAAAGACTCTTTATCAATGGCATATTTTCTAATATTCCTAATCTTCAAGCGCATTTCATCCATCTTCAAGCGCATTGCATCCATCTTCAACCGCATCGCATCGATCTTCATCTTGCGATCATCGATGACATCGGCGACATGCAACTCCAGTTCCATATTCTTATCCTCAATTATTTTCAATTTTTTATTCAAGTATTTGTTTTCTTTTTCAACCAAATTTAACTTCTCGACAAGAATTTTTATGTGGGTTGGAATTTCCGGTTCACATACCTCCTAGATTAAAAAAATATATGTCACGTTGGTCGTCATAATTGTCATAAACACTAAATAAAACAAATAGTTATAAAAGATAATATATACCACATCCGAATCATAGACAGGATGAGGGCCGACGGAGGCGGATACCAAAACCATCGCACTATATAATAACAAAAAATAATGAAAGTGAGTAATTTATACAAGTATGTATCTAAATCATACAAGTAAGATTTTTTCTTTTAAAAAGAAGATAAGAACAAGAGGCTCACCACGGTGGTGCCTGCGACGAGATCGGCACGGGGCGATCGACAATGGTGAGGACGGGCACGGGACGACACCCTACGCATGTGCAGACTCTAAGAAGTTAATTTGAGCATTTGAAATGAGCTACACTAGCAGTGACAAATGAAAGGATGAAGTAGCTAATCTTTTAAAACACTTGTGCAGTTGGTGCACGGCCAAACCTAGACAAATATTAAGGAAAATGGAGCTTGGAGGTCGAGCTTGGAGAGGAGAAAGCTTAAGTAGAGTGGCTCGGGCATTTCATCGAACACGTCATGTGCATGAACTAGAGTGGCAAGAGCATGGCATGGTCACACTTCAACAACCAAAAAACAGGGGATATGGTGGGCAGGGGCGAGGGTTTATATAGGCAACAATTTAGTCCCGGCTTTTGTCTAGAACCGGGACTAATAGCCTAACCTTTAGTCCCGGTTCTTGCCACGCCCCGGGACCAAAGGCCCCTCCTTCCCGCCTTCTGGTCTGCCGAAAAAGGGCCTTTAGTCCCGGGTCGTGGCTCCACCCGGGAGTAAACGGGGTCTTTAGTCCCGATTCGAGCCACGCACCGGGACTAAAGATCCACCTGTATAAGCGGGAGTTAGAAAATTTCCAACCCAAATCTTCCATTTCTCTTCTTCTTCCTCTCGTTCTCCTGCTGAAAGGATCGATATGGTTGACTAGAGGGGGGGTGAATAGACAACGACCACTTTTTAATTAATCTTAGCAAGTTAAGGTAAACAACATATGGGTTCACAAATATAACGACAATGAGGTGAACCCTAATGAAGCTAACAACGAGAATTATTAAGACAAGTAAGATATAGTCCGCAACATAAGCATACACAAAGTAAAGGATAGAGATAACCACAAGTGGAACCGATGGAGACGAGGATGTGTTACCGAAGTTCCTTCCCTTTGACAGGAAGTACGTCTCCGTTGGAGCGGTGTGGAGGCACAATGCTCCCCAATAAGCCACTAAGGCCACCGTATTCTCCTCACGCCCTCGCACGATGCAAGGTACCGTGATTCCACTATAGGTGCCCTTGAAGGCGGCAAGCAGACCTTTACAAACAAGGTTGGGGCAAACTCCACACAAAGCTTGGAGGCTCCCAACTAGACCATGAAGCTTCACCACAATGGAATATGGCTTCGAGGTGACCTCAACCGTCTAGGATGCTCAAACACCCAAGAGTAACAAGATCCGCAAGGGATTGGTGGGGGAATCAACTTTTCTCTTGGTGGAAGTGTGGATCTAGGCCTTCTCAACCAATCCCTAAAGAATCAACAAGTTTGATTGGTTAGGGAGAGAGATCGGGCACTTTTGAGCTTAGGGAGCAACAATGGAGCTTGGGGAGGTAAGAGATGAGGTTCCACAGCTAGACGAACCCTTTATATAGTGGGGGGGGGGGAAATCCAACCGTTTTCCCACTCTCTGCCCGAGCTCCAGCGGTACTACCGCTGGCACTCGAGCGGTACTACCGCTGACCAGGGGCAGTACTACCGCTGGTTGCAATGGTTCTACCGCTGGCACTCCAGCGGTACTACCGCTGGCCCCAACGGTACTACCGCTGGGCCCGTGGTAGTGCAAAAGCACTACCACCGCCAAGAAAGTCTTCGCAAAAAGGTCCGTCCACGAACAACCGCTAGGCAGGCGGTACTAAGCTCCTGGAGCGGTACTACCGCTGACCAGGGGCGGTACTACCGCCAGCCAGCGGTACGACCGCTGGCTGCAGCGGTACTACCGCTAGGGCCAGCGGTACTACCGCTGGGGACCATTTTGCAAGGAGGAAAGAAACACAGTGGCGGGGGCTGCTCCAAAGATGAAGGTAAGGGAAAATATGTGAAGTGTGCGCGTGCAAAGATGGATTCCACCCAAACCTTTCCACTACGGTTCCCCTCTTAATAGTACGACTTTCCTATGACTCAAATAAAGAGAATCGTAGAGAGCGCCGTGCTTCCGTTCCATGAATGAGGAGGCGAGTCGTCTTGTGCCGTTGACGTGTGTTATCTGAAACCTTAACACACACGGTTAGTCCTTTACGGTACTGTCATCAATCACCAAAATTATTTAGGCATAAACTATGCCCCAACAATCTCCCCCTTTTTGGTGGATTGATGACAATACCGGATTTGCACAGTAAGAAATATGAGAACAAAAAGATAGAGATATATGACAGTACGGGGCATATGACTCACAACATATGATGGAAATAAATCTCACATAAGTTCATGTCTCACAAACGATAGCAAACTAGAAGCAAACCAAGTTCGAAGCAAACCACGAAAGAAAGCAAAGCAAAGCACAAAGCAAAGCAAAGTTCGACTCTGAAAGCAAATCCAGCTCCTAGACTCTCTCCCCCTTTGGCACAAGACACCAAAAAGGGGCACACCTAACGCCACAGGTGGTTACTCCTCATCCTCAGCATCGCCAGACTCGTCGGTACCCTCCGGATCGTCCTGCTCCTCCTCTTCCGCCTCATCGCTAGACCACTGGTACCCTTGAGCCTGCATCCAAGTAGCCTCTGGAGTGATGTCGTCCTCTGATCCGCTGGAGATGTCAACATCAAGAGTCCTTAGAACACGCTTGTGCCTCTGGCGGCTCTCCTTCTGAGCCACGTGCGTCTGGTACTGACCGTTAGTCTGCATACATAATAGAGTCTTCATCTTATCCTGCAGTTTGATGGCCCAAGATGGCATGGCAGAAGAGCGGGACTGAGATGTTGTTCCTCTGTCAGCAGCTGTCTCTGTGTCAGTATCCATGTGCTGAGAGGAAGTGGATGGGTTGGCCCATTTATCCTTGACGCGAAGCTTGACAGGGTCGTGTATAATGTAGTCAGCCTGAATGTATAGCTCCTCCTCTGGATAGGTATCTTGCCACTTCTGACTGATATAAGCAAACAGATAGGGCCCGTAGATGGGAACCTTGCGCATCATGATGCAGTTCCAGAGCTTCGTGAACATCACATCAGAAATATCAAGAGGGGCAGACTCCTTAGTCATAGCCTCCTCACAGAGCAGCAGCATCTCAGCCAGAGAGCCATGAACCTCGTCGAAGTTACCAATGTGAGGAAAGAGGGTGTTGCGGAAGATCCGATGCATGATGTCCAGATGCTTGGGGAGCACACCCTTCTTCACATATAGTTGCTGCAATCTGTCCTTGGCGGGGGGCCTATCAGTGGGAGCTGCAGCATGAGGACGTGACCCAAGTGGAGTGTCAGCTCCCTGGAACCCAACCTTGAGGAATGCCATGAATTCACGCCAGGTACCAGTCATCTTCTGAGTCCCGGTCATCCACACCATAGAGCGCTCGTCATCAGGAGAGAAGTGGACTGTGACATAGAACTGGGCAACAACGTTGGGGTCAAAATCTGTCTTGAAGGTGATGATGTCCTTGATGCCCAGTTTGTCAATCAGAGAAAGGGCGTCACCAAAATAGTCCAGGTTCCGCTGAAGATGAGCGAGGTCAATCCACTGAATGGGGACAAAGTTCTTCTTGAACTGCATGACAATGTCACGGTAGATCCTGCAGTGATCCCTGGTCCAAACATGTTCAACATTCTTGATCACAGCCCGCTCTTGAAGATAATGGTTCTGAGTGCGGAACCGCAGAAAGTCCTTGGGGGGCATTGTGCGGACATTGATCCCCTTGTCCTTTTGCGCGGTCTTCTTGAAAGCCTGCTTTTTGGGTTGCAGACCTGAAGTGGCGGAACCCTCTGGAGCCTCTGGGTTGCGATAGTGCTTTGACTGCGTGCCCCGTGAGGGGTTCGAACGGCGAGCACCACCTGTGACACAAAACACACACCAAAAAGAAGCGATAGAAAAGGAGTCAAGGCAATGAACTAGAAAATGACAGAAAAAATAAACACTCATTGCCAAGCACATGAAAAGAACGCACAGTGCTTCCTCCTGGCGGTAGTACCGCTACCCCTGGCGGTAGTACCGCTGGGGTCCTAGCGGTAGTACCGCTACCCCTGACGGTAGTACCGCTGGGGGTCCTAGCGGTAGTACCGCTGGGGTTTGATTTTCAGATCTGACAGATAAAATAGACCTCATGGATATGGCTACACGAGTTTTTACGAGGGGCATGGGCTGTGTATGAACCCTAAGAACTCCACCACAGCCCTACACACATGAGGATCACAAGTATCACCGAAATAAGTACATGCCTAGGCAAGAGAGAGCAAGTTTTAGATCTAATCCAAACATAGTTCAAGTGCTTGATCTAAAACAAGTAAATCCTAGGGCATGGAAAAATAATCAGCAATGATTCATAGGACCTATACTCCCCTTAAATATCTCCTTCATGCCATCCAAGAACAAGACACAAGATCAAAGACATGAATCCAAACCACCAATGCTCCTAACCCTAGAACAAGAACATCAACCAATAGAAGAGGGGGAGGAGCTTTTACCGGGATTCATGGCCCTTGGAGGAGGAAGGAGAAGTGGAGCAACCCCTCCAATCCAATGGAGAGAAGGAGCTCCACGAATAGAGATCAAAACAGGGGGGTTTCGGGCTAGGGGAGGGAGGAGCCGCGAGGAAGAAGAAAGAGCCTGGGAAAAACGGGCTCCCCCTCCTTTATATAGCCCAAGGGGTTTGGGCCAGCGGTAGTACCGCTGTGGACCTGGCGGTAGTACCGCTACCTGGCGGTAGTACCGCTGGGGTCCTGGCGGTAGTACCGCTCCCCCTTGAGACAGCCCTAAAAATTTCCTAGCAGGTCGTGTTAGATGGGATCCTGGCGGTAGTACCGCTGGGGTCCTGGCGGTAGTACCGCTACCCCTGGCGGTAGTACCGCCGCAAATGACACAACGCGGCCTAGGATAAGAGAAGAACTTGGGCAAATGACAAGTAAGTAAAAAAGATAGCATCCTAGAAATATGTACTGACTTGTCATTGTATATCCTTTCTTCTATACGAAAGAAAGGTGGGAGGGGCGGTGGCCGAGGCCACCTATGTTTGAGACAATGGTATGACACCGCGAAGAATTATCCTTGGGTTCATGACCAATGCTCGTCTTTGAAGCACAAGTGCCATTTGACAATGGCTAAAGTGAAAGACTAGATTGATTTATGCATAATGGGGGGAGGGAAAGTTCATTGAGAGAACAACACTCCCCCTATGTCCATGCCTACATCTAGACCAAGATGGAATGCAAAGTGAGGTGCAACATGCCTAGTTTCAATCCACATTACTTGAATCAATGATATTTAGCTCATGCCTTAACTCCCGGAACCTTGCTTCATCTAGAGACTTAGTGAAAATATCTGCAAGTTGCTCTTCAGTGTGGATGAAGTGAACCTCAATATCACCTAGCTTGATATGTTCACGAATGAAGTGATGGCGAATATCAATATGTTTGGTTTTGCTATGTTGCACTGGGTTGAGGGAAATCTTGATAGCACTTTGATTGTCACATAGAAGAGGCACTTTGTCACAAGTGACACCATAATCCTTTAAAGTTTGCCTCATCCATAGCAATTGTGCACAACAACTTGCAGCTGCCACATACTCAGCTTTGGTGGATGATAAGGAGACGCAATTCTGCTTCTTTGACGACCAACTTACCAATGAGCGGCCAAGAAATTGGCATCCTCGAGACGTTGACTTCCTCTCCACACAATCTCCTGCCCAATCTGAGCCAGAATAGCCAACTAGATTGAAGTTTGCTCCTTTGGGATACCAAAGGCCAAAGTTTGGGGTATGAGCCAAATATCGAAAGATTCTCTTAACAGCCATGTAGTGACATTCTTTTGGTGCGGATTGAAACCGTGCACATATCCCTACACTCAACATAATATCCGGTGTAGATGCACAAAGGTAAAGGAGGGATCCAATCATGGAGCGATATACCTTTTGATCCACTGCTTTACCATTGGGATCACTGTCAAGCTTGCATCTTGTTGGCATGGGGAACTTGACCGGTTTGACATCTTCGAGCTCGAAACGTTTGAGCATGTCTTGAGTGTACTTGGCTTTTTTGATGAATGTCCCTTCTAGACCTTGTTTAATCTCGAACCCGAGGAAGAACTTCAACTCTCCCATCATGGACATCTCAAACTTCTCAGTCATTAGTGCAGCAAATTCGTAGTCGATACCCTCGACTTGGGAGTAGCCTTGAGCCACCAATCTTGCCTTGTTTCGAATCACAATCCCATTGGCATCTTGCTTGTTCTTGAATATCCATTTGGTCCCGATGACATTATGTTCCTCCGTTGGCCTAGGCACTAAATCCCAGACTTGGTTGCGCTCGAAGTTGTTAAGTTCTTCGTGCATGGCCGTAAGCCAATCCTCATCATCGAGCGCTTCCTGTACCTGTTGAGGTTCACAATACGAAACAAACGCGTGATGCTCACAATAATTCCAAATCTGTTGATGGGTGGATACTCCCCTTTTTAAACTGCCAAGTACATTCTTCATAAGATGTGACTTGACTCTCAGCTTGTTTGCAATCTTGGCTGCTCGACGCTCCAAGAGATCTTCATTAGATAACGGGGGAGCATCGACTTGTTTACTTTGCTTGTCCTTGCGTCTTGAGTCGGCTGTTGGTGCTCCAGAAGGGAATTGTGAGACAGTCTCCTGATCATCTTGTCCTTCGACTTGAGCAGGTTCACTAGTTTGTTCTTGTATTTGTGGTTGCTCTTGATCTTGAAATTATGCTTCTACTTGGTCTGGATCTCGGGGTTGCACTTGATCTTGATCATGAGCAGGTTTGGAGTCTTGGGGTAGTGCTTGAATATCCCGAGACACATCATCATTGTTGGGCAATTTATCTTGACCTTGAGCTTGTTTATTTTGTTGAGAGTCTTCTCTTTGTTCATCGGAAGCGTGTGGGGCTTGTGGAGTTGATGGCTCCACTTGAGTAGAGCATTGTCCTTCTCCTTCGGCCACAAGGGGTTCCTCAATGGGGAGTATTTGACCAATCCCCATTCTTCTTATGGCTTGGGGAGGAATTTCATCACCTACATCACACAGACCACTTTGCTCCACTTGGGAGCCATTATTTTCATCAAACTCTACGTTACACGTCTCCTCAATTAGTCCAGTGGACTTGTTGAGGACACGGTAAGCATGAGAATTTGTAGCATAACCAACAAAGATACCCTCATGTTCTCTAGAATCAAATTTAGCTAACCGTGCACCTTTCTTGAGAATGAAACACTTACAATTGAATACCCGGAAGTACTTGAGATTGGGTTTGTTTCCAGTTAGAATCTCATACGGAGTCTTGTTCAAGCCTTTGCGGATATAGAGCCGATTGGATGCATGACATGCTGTGTTGATGGCCTCTGCCCAGAAGTTATATGGAGATTTGAATTCTGCCATCATTGTCCTTGCAGCGTCTATCAAGGTCCGGTTCTTCCTTTCTGCCACGCCGTTTTGTTGAGGGGTATATGGTGCAGAGTATTGGTGTTTTATTCCCTCATCACCTAGAAACTCATCCAAGGTGTAGTTCTTGAACTCGGTGCCGTTGTCACTTCTAATCATCAAGATCTTTGCTTCATGTTGACGTTGCGCTTCATTAGCAAAGTTGATGACCGTTTGTTGAGTCTCACTCTTCTTTTTAAAGAAATATACCCAGGTATATCTTGAGTAGTCGTCAACAATCACTAAGCAATACTTTCTGCCTCCAAGACTATCAAATGATGGAGGACCAAACAGATCCATATGGAGAAGTTACAATGGCCTCTTAGTGTAGATAAGAGTCATTGGACGATGAGCAGTTTCATGAATCTTTCCTTCAATGCAGGCACTGCAAACACGATCTTTAGCAAAACTCACATTTGTTAGTCCACGAATATGGTCCCCTGTCAAAAGGCTTTGCAAAGATCTCATATTGACATGAGCTAAACGATGATGCCAAAGCGAGCCCACATCAACTTTAGTCATTAAACATGTCGCAGTCTTAGTGGGTCGCTTTGAGAAGTTCACCACATAAAGACCATTTTCGACATATCCAACATAGGCTACTTTAAGAGTCTTGATCCTCAGGAGGACCACAGTATCAAGATTAAATAAAGTGGAAAAACCCATAATTGTGAGTTGACGAACCGAAAGTAAATTGTAGGCAAGTGACTCAACAAGCATGACCTTCTCAATAGATAAATCTTGAGAGACGACCACCTTACCAAATCCCAATACCTTTGAAGAGGATCAATCAGCGAATTGGACATGGGTGGGCATAGATGGAGAAGGATGCACATCCACCACTAAGTCCTTGCTTCCGGTCATATGATTTGTTGCTCCACTATCGAGCAACCATGACACCCCACCGGAAGCAAACTCCTGCAATAGATCAAGGCTTGGTTTTAGGTACCCATTTTTAATGGGTCCTTTCATGTTAGAGACAAGTGTCTTAGGAACCCAGATAGCCCATTCAATATCCTCATCGTAGGAACCAACAAATCTGGCATAAACATGCCCATCACTAGCACAACATAAGACATAAGAAGAATTGAGTTTGCCGGCTGTGTTAGTAGGAATGGTTTTGCCCTTCTTGAGGTTTCCATAGTCCACCTTGTTCTTGTTCGCATTCTGAGTCCCCTCACCCTCTTTGACAAAGATGTCCATGAGGGTGGGAGATCGTTTGTTCCTGTTCCTCCTTTTACCTTTTGACTTGGAGGTAAGTCCAAGTCCCTCCTTTCCTACAACACCATTTTGAGTGCTTAAGAGGTCGTTTAGACTCTTCTCACCTTGTATGCATGCCACAAGGCCCTTCTCAAGTTTCTCCTTTAACTTGGCATTTTCCTCCACAAGATTTACATGCTCACAACAGGGGTTAGTTGCACAAGCATTATCAATTAACACAAAGGGAGGGCAAGTAGAGATCTCCTTGGTAAGCTTTGCTTGGAGTTGATCATGAGACTCTTTTAGAGAGAAATGAGCACCTTTCAAGACCTTGTGGGCCTTGTCAAGTGTGTCAAACTCCTCTTTGAGTCTGTCATGGCCAACCTCAAGAGCATACTTTTCAGACTTAAGCATACGAGTAAGAACAACATCATGATCTAGTTTCTTTTGCATTTTAGCGCAGTCATCGTTATATGACTCCTCAAGAGCCAAACGAAGAGTGCGCTCCTTTTCTAGAGCATTAGATAATTCGGCAATTTCATCAGCATAGTCACGACTGTGTCCCTGAAGCTCGGAGATGGTCTCCTCATGAGACTCAATGAGGTCAGTGGCTTCACCTAGTTGTTCCAAGAGAGCAACAAAGTGCTTCTTGGGTTCTCCCTTAATAGTGCACAGAAACTTGTCAAGATCATGCTCATTAAGTTCCCCAACATCACTATCTTCAATACAATTTAACAATGAAGGGGCGGAAGTAATGTTGGTCTTAATGATGGGAGTTACCTGATTGATACCTTTTGCCATGAGGCACTTGGTGATGTGGTTCTCGTTGGGGGCGTTGAAGAGAGACACCTTCTGGGGAGGTGTAGTGGCAATAGCAACAGTTGCCGTTGCCACTGTATCATCATCATCATCATCATCGGAAGGGTACTCTTCAAGGGCCACCATCCCTTTTGGGTGAGGTTTCTTCACAAAGTTGTTCTTGATTGGAAATGATTTGGTTTTGTCTTTGCGAATGAGCTTGCCTCCGTTGTCTTCCCTGTTCTCATAGGGACATTCGGCCACGAAGTGACTCACGTTACCACAGTTATGACATGTCCTTACTCGTTGTTTGGGTTTGAATCCACTCGAGTTGTTCTTGGTGAAGGAGGGTCTTGAGTTCCTCTTGTTGCCCCAGAATTGCCTTGATGCAAGAGCCAGGTGCTCATGATAGGCATACTTTGTGTCTTCAGGGCAGCCCTCCTCTTCCTCATCATCTTCTTCTTCTTCAAGCATTGCTTTTGCTTTCAACGCAAGGTTGGGTGAAGTTGTCTTTGAGCGAACACGAGCAAGTGCATTGTCGGTTGTTTCGTTCATGATTGACATTGCAATGAATTCATCCAACACCTCACTAGAAGACAAGAAGTGGAAGTCTGGCCGCTGACGAATGACAGATGACATGGCTTTGTTGAAAGGCATGATGGCTTTGAGAAGCTTGTGCTTGACCCATGTATCATCCACATCCTTGCTCCCATGATCCTTGAGTGCCACAGCAATAGCAGTCACCCTCCGATAGAGATCACGAGGGTCCTCGTCTTCCTTCATCACAAACTCATCGGCCTTATCAAGTATCACTTCATAGTTGGATCGTTGAATGCTTGAGCTTCCCTTGTACAACACCATAATATGCTCCCAACAATCGTTGGCCAAAGTGAAGGGACGCAAGTGAGGAAGATCTTCAGGTGGCACTGCGGACTGGAGAATAAACAAAGCGGAGTGATTGTATTGATTGTGTGCATCTTCTCTTGGAGTGAGGTTGCTCGGATCATGGGGATAATATCCTTGCTCGATGATTCTCCACAAGTTTGTTAAGCTGTGATTCAAATGAGACTTAATAGAAAATACCCAGTTAGCAAAGTAACCTTTTACAAGCTTAGGAGGAGGACCAACAGGATTAAGACGCGGTGCAAGAACGGATCCTCCATAGACCATGGGGGGTGGAACTGAGGCATATGTTCCAGTCCAATCCTTTTCGTGAGATGAGGAAGGTCGCATACCTTTAGCCGCTTCCTTAGAGGAGTTGGCCTCCGAATCGGTGACAGTGGGTTTAACCACTATCGTCGGTTCGGGTGGACTTTTAAATCCCTCAATTAACTCTTTAAGCATGGTCTTGACTTCGTTCGTCAAGGACGTCTTGAGGGCAGCCATAGCCGTATTCAAGTCGTCCCTTGTGACCGAAGTCAAGTCCATGGCCTCGGGTTGCCCATGGTTAATTCCCTCTTCGCCTTCCATACTCTTCGGGTGGTTAAACTCTTAATAAAGAGACGTGGCTCTGATACCAATTGAAAGGATCGATATGGTTGACTAGAGGGGGGGTGAATAGGCAACGACCACTTTTTAATTAATCTTAGCAAGTTAGGGTAAACAACATACGGGTTCACAAATATTACAACAATGGGGTGAACCCTAATGAAGCTAACAACGAGAGCTACTAAGACAAGTAAGAGATAGACGACAACATAAGCATACACAAAGTAAAGGTTAGAGATAACCACAAGTGGAACCGATGGAGACGAGGATGTCTTACCGAAGTTCCTTCCCTTTGACACAAAGTACGTCTCCGCTGGAGCGGTGTGGAGGCACAATGCTCCCCAATAAGCCACTAAGGCCACTGTATTCTCCTCACGCCCTCGCACGATGCAAGGTACCGTGATTTCACTATAGGTGCCCTTGAAGGCGGCGACCGAACCTTTACAAACGAGGTTGGGGCAAACTCCACACAAAGCTTGGAGGCTCCCAACAAGACCACGAAGCTTCACCACAATGGAATGTGGCTTTGAGGTGACCTCAACTGTCTAGGATGCTCAAACACCCAAGAGTAACGAAGTTGTCTTTGATCGAACATGAGCAAGTGCATTGTCGGTTGTTTCGTTCATGATTGACATTGCAATGAATTCATCCAACACCTCACTGGAAGACAAGGAGTGGAAGTCTGGCCGCTGACGAATGACAGATGACATGGCTTTGTTGAAAGGCATGATGGCTTTAAGGAACTTGCGCTTGACCCATGTATCATCCACATCCTTGCTCCCATGATCCTTGAGTGCCACAGCAATAGCAGTCACCCTCCGATAGAGATCACGAGGGTCCTCGTCTTCCTTCATCACAAACTCATCGGCCTTATCAAGTATCACTTCATAGTTGGATTGTTGAATGCTTGAGCTTCCCTTGTACAACACCATAATATGCTCCCAACAATCCTTGGCCAAAGTGAAGGGACGCAAGTGAGGAAGATCTTCAGGTGGCACTGCAGACTGGAGGATAAACAAAGCGGAGTGATTGTATTGATTGTGTGCATCTTCTCTTGGAGTGAGGTTGCTTGGATCATGGGGATAATATCCTTGCTCGATGATTCTCCACAAGTTTGTTGAGCTGCGATTCAAATGAGACTTAATAGAAAATACCCAGTAAGCAAAGTCACCTTTCAGAAGCTTAGGAGGAGGACCAACAGGATTAAGACGTGGTGCGGGAACGGATCCTCCATAGACCATGGGGGGTGGTACTGAGGCATATGTTCCAGTCCCATCCTTTTCGTGAGATGAGGGAGGTCGCCTACCTTTAGCTGCTTCCCTAGAGGAGTTGGCCTCCGAATCGGTGACGGTGGGTTTAACCACTATAGCCGGTTCGGGTGAACTTTTAAATCCCTCAGTTAGCTCTTTAAGCATGGTCTTGACCTCGTTCGTCAAGGACGTCTTGAGAGCGGCCATAGCCGTATTCAAGTCGTCCCTTGTGACCGAAGTCAAGTCCGTGGCCTCGGGTTGCCCATGGTTAATTCCCTCTTCGCCTTCCATACTCTTCGGGTGGTTAAACCCTTAATAAAGAGACGTGGCTCTGATACCAATTGAAAGGATCGATATGGTTGACTAGAGGGGGGGGGTGAATAGACAACGACCACTTTTTAATTAATCTTAGCAAGTTAAGGTAAACAATATATGGGTTCACAAATATAACGACAATGAGGTGAACCCTAATGAAGCTAACAACGAGAGTTATTAGGACAAGTAAGATATAGTCCGCAACATAAGCATACACAAAGTAAAGGATAGAGATAACCACAAGTGGAACCGATGGAGACGAGGATGTGTTACCGAAGTTCCTTCCCTTTGACAGGAAGTACATCTCCGTTGGAGCGGTGTGGAGGCACAATGCTCCCCAATAAGCCATTAAGGCCACCGTATTCTCCTCACGCCCTCGCACGATGCAAGGTACCATGATTCCACTATAGGTGCCCTTGAAGGCGGCAAGCAGACCTTTACAAACAAGGTTGGGGGCAAACTCCACACAAAGCTTGGAGGCTCCCAACTAGACCACGAAGCTTCACCACAATGGAATATGTCTTCGAGGTGACCTCAACCGTCTAGGATGCTCAAACACCCAAGAGTAACAAGATCCGCAAGGGATTGGTGGGGGAATCAACTTTTCTCTTGGTGGAAGTGTGGATCTAGGCCTTCTCAACCAATCCCTAAAGAATCAACAAGTTTGATTGGTTAGAGAGAGAGATCGGGGCACTTTTGAGCTTAGGGAGCAACAATGGAGCTTGGGGAGGTAAGAAATGAGGTTCCACAGCTAGAAGAACCCTTTATATAGTGGGGGGAAAAATCCAACCGTTTTCCCACTCTCTGCCCGAGCTCCAGCGGTACTACCGCTCGCTGCAGCGGTACTACCGCTCGCACTCCAGCGGTACTACTGCTGACCAGGGGCGGTACTACCGCTGGTTGCAGCCGTACTACCGCTGGCCCCAGCGGTACTACCGTCGGGCCCCTGATAGTGCAAAAGCACTACCACCACCAAGAAAGTCTTCGCAAAAAGGTCCGTCCACGAACAACCGCTAGGCAGGCGGTACTAAGCTCCTGGAGCGGTACTACCGCTGACCAGGGGTGGTACTACCGCTGGCTGCAGCGGTACTACCGCTGGGGACCATTTTGCAAGGAGGAAAGAAACAAAGTGGCGGGGGCCGCTCCAAAGATGAAGGTAAGGGAAAATATGTGAAGTGTGCGCGTGCAAAGATGGATTCCAACCAAACCTTTCCACTACGGTTCCCCTCTTAATAGTACGGTTTTCCTATGACTCAAATAAAGAGAATCGTAGAGAGCGATGTGCTTCCGTTCCATGAATGAGGAGGCGAGTCGTCTTGTGCCGTTGACGTGTGTTATCTGAAACCTTAACACACACGGTTAGTCCTTTACGGTACTGTCATCAATCACCAAAATTACTTAGGCATAAACTATGCCCCAACACCTGCCCGGCGCGGCACAACGACGAACTGGACGACGTCGTCAGGCTGCCCGCCGTCCCGCTCGCCGCCGCCTGCCGTCCTCCTCGCCGTCGCCGTCGTCCTGCTCGCCGCCGCCATCATCCTCGCCGCGCGCCGCCCTCCTCGCCGTGCCGCCGTCCTCCTCGCCGCGCGCCGTCGTCCTCCTCGCCGCGCGCCGTCGACACCTCCGGCTGGTAAGTCCCCCGCCCCCTCCTCCCCAACACTCCGGCCAGTAGAAGAAAAGAAGAAAAAGGAGAAGAAAAGAATAAAAAGGAGAAGAAAGGAAGAAAAAGGAGAAGAAAGGAAGAAAAAGGAGAAGAAAGGAAGAAAAAGGGAAGGAGAAGAAAAGAAGAAAAAGGAGAAGAAAAGAAGAAAAAGGGAAGAAAGGAAGAAAAAGGAGAAGAATGGAAGAAAAAGGAGAAGAAAGGAAGAAAAGAAGAAAAAGATTTTTTTTGTCATTTAATTCCTATTGTTATTACGTTTGTGCTAGATTATTAGGGTTAGTAATATGTAGAATTAGGAAAAAGGAAAATAAGAAGAGGAGGAGAAGAATATAAGAAAAAGGAGAATAAGAAGAGGAGGAGAGGAGAAGAAGAGGAGAAGTATAGAAGTATAGAAAAATTAGAAGAGGAGGAGAGGAGAAGTAGAAGAAGAGAAGAGGAGAAGTAGTAGAAGAAGAGGAGAAGTAGAAGTAGAAGAAGAAGTAGAAGAAGAGGAAAAATTAGTTTAGGGTTACAAGAAGAAGAAATATTTTTTTTTGTCATTTAATTTTGCTATTGTATAGTGTATATGCTTAAGTGTTAATAGTGTTTCTTAGATTATTGCTTAATTTTGCTATTGTATATGCTTAAGTGTTAATAGTTTAATTTTGCTATTGTATATGCTTAAGTGTTAATAGTTTATTTTTAGCAATAAAATTAATAGAACTAGTTTAATTTTGCTATTGTATATGCTTAAGTGTCCGGGACTGGGCTCCGCCCGGCTGGTATTTTAGAGTTTAGGTTCTAGCCAAGACCCGGGACTAAAGGTCCTCCTATATAAAACGACACTTCGAAGTTTCCAACCCCTCTTATATAGTTTGTTAGTTTATTAGTTAATCAAATGTCCGTTTTTTGCAGAACTATGGATCCACATATCAGGAACCTCGAAGAGGAAGAACTTCTCGAAGATATAATCAAAGACGGCCCCGACGTTGAACCAGCTGAATCCCCGTCGTCATATCTAAACGCCTCCGGATATGGAATGGAGGTCGAGCGACACGAAGATGAAGCCGATGGGGCAGGAGATAGGTCCAATGACGGAGAAGGTGATAGCTCCACTGATGGAGAAGCTGGTGGAGAAGCTGGTGAAGAAATAATAAAGTCCGGCAAGGTATACATATGAAGTTCGACAATCACTTGTAATATGTGAAAAATATTGGAGATAGCTCTATATTGTATACATATACATTCATTTGACGAATGTTTCTCCCTCTTAGGCCTCCACATCGAGCAAAGCTACGAAACGAGGCCCGACTAGAAAGTTGGATGCACGGACGCATTACACCTTTGAGGTGATATTGCCTACGGGCGAACCCAAGCTTCCTAAGAATGCTGCTGACACATTCAAGAAGAAATGCGGAGTTCTCGTTAGGGATCACGTCCCGATCAGCGTTCGGGAGTGGAACAAGCGCAAAGGGGCAACCGATAGTGACTATGTCGCCGAAAGGTACAAAGATAATATTTGGAATGATCTCATGTCACATTTCAACCTGCCAGAATGTGAGAATGAAGACGCCGCAGACAAACTGAGGGCCAAAGTCAAGCAGTGGACTCTAAAGAAGATGGCCGAACTGTTCCGTAGCTGGAAGAAGAAGCTATGGAAAAACTATCTGAAGACAAAGAAAGTGCAAGTATTCGAGGGGTATCTAGCCAAGAAGGCGAATCACTCGAAGGCATTTCAAGAGTACAAGGAGTCAGAAGATGCCCAGGCATTATCAGAAAAGAACAAGATAAATGCCGACAATAAGAAATATCACCACAAGCTGGGGCCAGGGGGCTATGAGACTGCCATCCCAAAGTGGGATAAGAAAGAGCAAGATCTGCTAGATAAAGGCATCGTACCTGAACCACTCCGTGATGAGTGGGAATTGAGAGCAAGAAATTGGTTCCTTGCGCATGGTGGTTCGTACGACGAAAAAACAGGGGACCTCATCTACAGTGATGGTCTTAGGATACCCAGGGAGAATTGGAAAAGGATAGTGAAAGAAATTAAGGAGGGAAAAAGAAAGTTCACTGCAGATAGAGAGAACGATTTGCTCACACTGGTCCTCGGCAATGACGAACATGGAGGACGAACGCGAGGCTTCGGTCCTTCTTACCCGTGGTGGCTTGGGTTTGCCAGAGACCAAGACACTTACAAAAGCCGAGAGAGAGCAAAGAAGCGGCAGCAGGATGAGGAGAATGACAAGTTCAACCAGTTGCTTGCCAGGATTAACGAGCAACAGAAGCAGATTGATGAGCTTAGAGGAGTAGCGCGCCAGGAAGATCCTGCACTTGATATTACCGGCACCCCATCTAAGCGGAAAAGCAGCATGGCTGAATCTGAGGCCCCGCCCGACGATGCACGAAGAACGATAGAGGGCGGTCCCGGCTACCCCGTGGATGGAATCAAGGAGTCAACATCATGTGAACTCCATCAGAAATTCAAGAACATATCCATGAAGGTGGCCGTCGGACAAGCTTTACCTTCTAGCCCTGATGCACGCTGGCATGGCCGTGAGATTCCAGCTGGCTTTGCTAGAGTCGGGGTGGATGAAATCCTGGCGGGGTTTCATGATATGGAGCTCGACATAGCTGGACCCGAAGATGAGAGGACGCTCGGAGAAGTACTGGATGGAGTCATCCTATGGGACAAGAACTACATCAAGCTTCCAGGCTCGGCCCCAAGGACAACACCGCCTCCGAGTCGTCGCAGGTCACCTACACCTCCATTACCTCCAAGCCCTCCACATGACGTCGGCCAGCACAACACGAGTCCATCTCGATCACCGCCGCCAGACTTGGGTCATCCGTCTCCGCCGCCGCCCGCTCCGGATACTAAGCGGGAGCGTGCCACCAAGAACGCTTCGCCGATGATTCCTAAGCGACGGAGCCCCCCAAAGCGCAAACGGTCGCCCCTCCCAAAGGTACGTCATGCTAATCTTCCTATCAGACCTTATGATCGTACCCCCGAGGAAAACGCCAGGATAGCAAAGGAACATCATGATGTGCAGATGAAAAAGAAGGAACCGAGCCTCGCCCGGAATACACCGAGAAGCAAATAGCATTTGCAAAATACTTCACGACCCTTCCATCACAGTATGACTTACACCATAAGCCTGATGGCTATACACGCACATTGCAGAAGGAAGTGAAAAAGAGCAGATCACGTGCAAGTGCAAGTGGGAGCAAATCAAGTTCAACTACAAGCAAGAAAAAAAAACAGACGTTCCTCAGCTTGGACAACAGGCCAAACAGTCGATCCCACCCCTCAAGGTGTTAACCGAGAATGTTCCCCCTCCGGTGGAGGGGCAAGCTTTTGAAATAGCAAAGGAGTGGACGGCTGAATGTGGTGTCTCGGTTGAAGATTTGCTGGCTTCCCAAGATGACAGGATACCCAAGGCTGTGGTAGCCCCTAAGCCACAGTTTGTCATGGGAGAGCCTTTGGTCAGCAATGATGATCTCCCAACAAATATGCATTACTTGCATCAATGGTACTTAAGTGAATCAAAGAATGGGAGAACCATGATCGTGCTGAGTGTCCCACGGGAGTACTATGGCCGCCCCAAACAAATCCATATCGACTTTGATGAACTCTTCCAGATGTACAATGGCGACGCCCTCGACAAATCGCTTATGAGTTGCTATTGTCTGTAAGTTTTTCAATTCGTTGTCTACATATAACTTGTTTAGTTATTTCAATTCATTGTCTATATATAACTTGTACTCTATTATGCAGAATGAAGATTCTGGATTGTAAAAGTAAGAACATCCTAAATATTGGGTTTATTGACCCAGATAAAATACATATAGTGACGCTAACTGATAAACCAAAGGAGACGGAGGAAAACCTTCTAAGGTTTATAACAGATCAAAGTTTCTGTGACCACATACTGTTTCCATAAAACTTCAGGTGAGGGTCTTTACTCTATTGTGTCCATTCACTTATAAGTGTAATTGATAAGTTACTGACACACACACACACACACATATATATATACATGTGCAGCTTCCATTGGATTCTGTTGGACATTCAAATTGATAAGGGAGGAGTTGATGCCTTCGACCCATTATCGAGACCCTTGGAACAGTTCCAAAGCCTGCAGGACATGCTCCAAGGATAAATTCAATCATTCTTGCGCTCTATTGGTCTCTTTCGATGATTTTCTGATATATCAATTAATGAAAAACTTAGCAAATCATTATCCTTGTCGGGCAGGGTTTGGAAGCGGTTCAAGTGCGTGACTCCCGGTAACTTTCCTGAGAAGCTGACCTTTAGAGCGACTCAGGTAAGTAGTAGTATGATATACTTCTATTTTCAATACATTTATGATGCTAGATTATTATTTTGATTATATATATTCTATTCTCGTAAAGTCCGACCAACAGCCACGGGGAACACATCTATGCGGATACTATGTTTGTGAGACCATTCACACGTTTACCTCTGAGCACAAGGATCACAGATTCGACGTAAGCAATGAACATTCACACCTCTATTTTTACCCGTCATTCTTTGTTATCATGATTGATATTCATATTCATCTCCTCTTCTTATATAGTACACGGCCATGACGACGAAGGTCCTACCAGAGCAACGCGCGATTGGTGTTGCAGAGGAGCTTGCGACCTTTCTGAGGACGGAAGCTATAGATGACAAAGGACGATCTAGTGTAGCTAGGGGCCATTACTGATGTTCGTCCATGTAATCGAATAGACGGGCTCTAGTCCCGATAATTCAGATCTCCATATAAATGTATATATATGCTCGCTTGTAAGATAAGTTAATCTTATATATATATATGCATAATTATTTCTATTTAAATTATATGAAAACTAATTCCCGAACACCAAACGAGGCATCACGTTAATCTCCCGAACACCTAAACCCTAAAATCCTGAAACCCAAAAATAATTTCATTCAAAAAAAAACCCAAAAATAAGAAAAATCTGAAACTCTTTAGTCCCGGCCCGTGTAACGAACCGGGACTAAAGGTCCTGCCCGTGGGGCGCTACGAGGCGCCCACGTGGAGCACCTTTAGTCCCGGCTTGTAACAGGGCCGCGACTAAAGGTTAGGCCTTTAGTCCCGGTTAGAACCGGGACTAAAGCCCCTTACGGGCCGGGGCTAAAGGCCCCGTCCCCACTAGTGTATTGATTTGCATTATTCCACCTTCACGTGACGGGGTCTCCCCCGCCGCGACCGCCTTCGGCCCGCAAGCTGTGCTCCGAGATTCATTATCGTCCGGATCCTCATCCAGGCCATCGTGGAAGCCGTATATCTAGTCTAGTCACATCTAGTCTAGTCACCTAAGAGCAACTTCGATTCAAACGGATGATGCTTTTGTCCGTATTTTATCAGTTTTTATAATTGGATCGATGTTTACGTCCAACACGATCAGCGATCCATTTTAGGAGGTGTGAATTAAACATTTCGAAAAATATAAACCATTAATTAAAAGTTTAATGTCGGATTGGAAGGCCGGTGATAGTCCACATTATATTGAACATAAAATTAAATAAACTAAAAACAAGGAGGCGCGTTGCCCTAGACATCCTCCTTGTCTTCGATGTTGGAGCCGGTGAGGTCGACGAGCGTCGGCGCCGGGCCAACCCAGGGGAAGGCCGTCTCCTAGGCGGCGGCGACGTCGTCCGCGCGTGGTTGCACACCGGCGTTTGCTCGGCAGCAAGCCGCTCCTCCTCATCAGCTTTGGCCTCATGCTCCATCAGCTCGATCCGTCGGGCCTCTGCGTCTTCCTCCCTCACCCGCCGCTGTCGTCAGTGCTTCAGGCACGCCGCCTCCTGCTCCGATGTCGCACCCAGACAGATGGGTGGCGCGCTGACCCACTTGCGGACCACCCCGTCCCAGTCGTACAACTCGGGCATGAGGACCGACGATCCTGACTCGACGAGGCCCGGTGGGGCCAACGGGGGCATGCCGCAGTCACCGAGAGCAAAGAGCGCAATGGCCTTCGCCAGCTGCCTCTGGTAGGCCTCCGCATCCTCCTCCTTCAGGCGCGCCTCCTCCTCACTTGCATGCAGGATGCCCACCAACGCGCTCTGGTACGCCACCTTCGCCTCCTGGCCTTCTTCGCGCAAGACGAGGGGCGGCGGCGGTCCAGCCACCACCTCGCGGATGCCACGCTGGCGCTGCTCCTCGTGCTCTCACGCGAACCAGGCCTCCCAGGCGGGGGAGCATGCAGCGTAGGCGAGGTTACGCCGCTGCTCTAGCGTCAGCTGCTCCTGTCGACGCATGTAGCGCCCAAGATGCGATCCTATCCTTATTTTTGGCACGCGGGCCTCGACACGGTAGAAGCGCATCTCGTCATTTTTACAAGAATGGATATCGTTATAAGTATATGTAAAGAAGATATGAGTATATGGGATTGACTTACACTCGCCACTAGCTAATCATGATCATCTCAATACAATCATACATTCAAGCACCATCCATAAGAGCATGGCCCGACTACGGACGAAATCAAACGAATAAAACGACGTCCATCCTTGCTATCCCACGCTGTCAACCTGGAACCTATCCTATGATCGATGAAGAAGGAGAAAAAGATACTCCAAATAGAATAATCATCGCGCTCACGTCAAAGTATCACTTTACCTGTACCTGCAACTGTTTTTGTAGTAATCTTTGAGCTAGAGGGACTCAACAATCTCATTTTCAAAGGTATCAAGACTAGCAAAGCTTGATGGGTGAGGTATGGTTAAGTGGTGAGGATGCAACATGCAATAAGAATTTATTTGACTAGCTAACTTCAATCTGGCCCGTATTGTTTTTTCTTTGCTTGTCCTTCTGAATCCAACAAGCTTGAGTTTGCTCAATTCGGAGCTCGTATGCCAAAAATATGTCAGTTCTCGTATTCATGCTTTTCATCTGTTGCGTGTGGTCTACGTGGAAAGATCCAAGCGGTAGTACCGCTCCCTCGAGCGGTACTACCTCTTATGATCGGTAGGACCGCCCTCGCTACGGTAGCAGTGCTCTCGGGCGGAAATACTCTGGTCAGTTCCGCTGGCTTGTAGCACTGCATGAGGGTCTCGACACTTTCCGTGTCGGACTGAGCGGTTTCTGAAGCGGTAGTGCACGGCGGTAGAACCGCCCAACAAACGGCAGTACCACTTGTTACTGCTGCGCGAGAACCCCATTAGTATTTCTGGCGGATATAGGAGGCGGTACTACCTCTTATGATCGGTAGTACCGCTCCGGGTGTACTACCGGCCTATGCCTCCCTCATTGACTGCTGCCCTCTACCCTAGCGGCAGTACCGCTCCCTGGAGCGGTAGTACCACTCATGTGCGAGCTGAGGGGCAACAGTTGGATTTTTTTCCTTCCTATAGAAGGGGTACTTCTTCCCCGTTGAACCCCATCCTTTGAGCTCATGTTCTTCCCCCATTAGTGACCTTCTTCGAGCTTGCTAACTCTCAATCCCTCCAATGATTCTTGCTAGTTGTTGAGAGAAAATAGAGAGGAGATCTAGATCCACATTTCCACCAATCATTTTCTCCTCTATGTGAGGGGAACTCCTTGGATCTAGATCTTGGAGTTCTTCGTATTCTTCTTCGTTCTTCCTCTCATTTTCTTCCACAACATTAGCTGTTGTGGAGGGATTTGGGAGAGAAGGACTTGGGCACTCCATGTGCCCTTGCCATTGCATTTGGTGCATAGGTTTGAGTTCTCCACGATGATACGGGGAAGTGAAGTTTGAGAATCCTATTATTCTTGGGTGCTTGGTACCATAGAGCTTGTTCTCCTTGGGTGCTTTGGCATCCTAGAAGCTTGGTGGTGCCTCGCAGCTCAATCATATGGTGTAAAGCTCCGGGCAAGTGTCGGGGTCTCCAATTAGGTTGTGGAGATTTCCCCAAGCATTTAAGGCCATCTCGGAGCCACAATTCATTGTGATGAAGGTTCGTGGTGTTGTTGGGAGCCTCCAATTAAGTTGTGGAGATTGCACCAACCTTATTTGTATGGGTTCGGTGACCACCCTTAAGGGTACCTGAATGGAATCACATCATCTTGCATTGTGAGAGGGCGTGAGGAGATTATGGTGGCCTTAGTGGCTTATCGAGGAGCATTGTGCCTCCACACCACTCCAAACGAAGATTAGCATCCGCAAGGGTGTGAAGTTCGGGATACATCGTCATCTTCGCGTGCCTCGGCTATCTCTTACCCGATCCCTTTACTTATGCACTTTACTCTGTGATAGCCATGCATATTATTTTTTGTTATATATCTTGCTATCACTTAGTTGTTTATCTTACTTAGCATAAGCTGTTTGCGCACATAGATGAGCCTAGTTGTTTTAGGTTTTGTGCTTCACTAATTAAATATTAGTTTTAGTCTGCATTTGTTTAAGCTTAAACAGTAATTATTTTAAAGCGCCTATTCACCCCCCTCTATGTGACATCCACGTCCTTTCAGTAGGTGTTCAGGATCACTTTGTGATCATTATTAGTTCACGTCCGTTTATGCATAAATCATCCCTCTTATTCTTGTACTCGTAAGTTAGCCACTCAAATAAATGATTAGTGCTTGCTTCAGCCTCACCACTTAACCATACCTCACCCATTAAGCTTTGCTAGTCTTGATACCTTTGGAAACGAAATTGATGAGTCCCTCTAGCTCACAGATTACTACAACAATAGTTACAGGTAAAGGTAAAGCGATACTTTGACGTGAGCGCGATGATTTTTCTATTTAGAGTTTCTTCTTCTTCTTCATCATCGATCATAGGATGGGTTCCAGTCCGGCAGCCTGTGATAGCAAGGATGGACGTCGTTTTATTCGTTTGATTTCGTCCGTAATCAGACCCTGCTCTTCTGAATGGTGCTTGAATGTATGATTATATTGTGATAATCATGATTAGCTTGTGACGAGTGTAAACCAATTCCATATACTCATCCATTCTTTACATGTACTTGTAACAATATCCATTCTTGCGAAACGACAAGATGCGTTTCTATCCCTGTCGAGGCTCACGTGGCAAAACTGAAGATAGGATCGCATCTTGGGCGTTACAACGTCTCACCTTCTCCGCACGCGCCAGCGCCAATCGCGACACTGTTGGCACTGCAATCCTCACCGGATCCAAATGCCACTCGTGCGCCAGCGTAACATCGGGGTTGGGGAGGACGCGGTGCTCCGAGTGCTACCTCGTCTGGTGCACTGGTACGCTGACCCGCTGGCGAGGCGGGCGGGAAGACGTTGGCGACAGGATAGTGCGCACACGGACACGGACAACTGGGGACTTGCCCTTGTCTTTCGCGGAGAAGAACCCCATGATGATGGTGGCTAGGGTTTGCCGTCTACGGGGAGCAGGGGTGGTTAGATGGGGCGAGGGCGACTTTTCGAAAAGGATGGGCCGTCACCCCCGCAAGCTTAGATTAAAAAGGACGCCCATGGGTCGCTGACGTGTGGGCCCATGGTGGGCGGTCATCGTTAATAAAGACGGCACCAGCTTTGATCGTGCGTCGCGTGTGGACGAGCGCGCGCATGAGAAGGCGCGCACCACGTCCACTTCGCGTTCGCGTAGACGCATTTCAGGCTCAATTTTAGGCCGGAAATTGATCCGTGCGGACGCGTTTTGGGTTTGGGTCGGCGCGTTAGGCCTTCACTTTTCTCCGCGCCGACCCAAACAAACATGAACAGGCGTTTTGGATCGCTCCCTTGGAGTTTCTCTCTATATATATATATAACTAATGTTGGTATTTTCTTTGGCGTTCTTGGCTTTTGTCGCAGCCCACACCACACTGTTGCAGAGCGTATGTGAACTATACCTACTACTGCGGGTGTATAGTCTACCTGAACAACACAACAAAATGCCATCATGTTTTTTTAAAAACAGAAGTAAAAGATTTGTCTCATCGATTAATTAAGAAGAAGAGAATTGTTTAGTTAATTTTCGGAAAACTGGGCGAAAACGATACAAACAACCCAAAAACGCACTACTCACACAACATGAAATGTCTTGTCCGCACATGTGACCCTCCCAATGCATCACAACCGCAACCCTCCACACCTGTACAACAAAGCAGAGCTTCACACAAGAACACCGACCACAATAAAAACGAAGCACCCTCCATCATGAAATCGTGGACGTCTTTTGAATGACGCCACCCTTATTGCTTTTGTTTCTCTTTGCTTTGTGTCTAATGGGTTTCTTCTTGAGGAGGCAGCCACTTGTGTTGCCGGAAGCAGTCCCATAAGCCACCCATTTGTCAAGAAAGTCATAGTACTCATTGTACTTTTTGATATAGTTGTCATCAACTAAAGGGCTCCTAGGACAGTCACCAGCAAACCGGCTGCATCGACATCATTGACCTGAGGAAGCCCCAACACGACATCCTCCACCACACGAACCGACGACACAATGGACTCCTCGAGTTGCTCACACGATAGAGGCAAAACATGCCCCTCACACAAGGCCATCGACGAGTCCGCCTTCAACCGCTCCATGGGTAGGGGCTCCACAGGTAGGGACAGAGGCGAAGCAAGGCTCGAACATATATCCCGAAGCTCGGGCATGAGATGTAGCACCGGAGCCGCAAGCACGACGATGGACTTGCCCATATCGGTAGGCACAGCGGCTGAAGAAGACATCAACGGTGAATTGTTCCGAACACGAGGGGAGAAACAACCACAGGGCTCCGCCCCTCCGTCCTCCGTGGAGCCAACATGAGGCAGTGACGTCTACATGGCCACAAACGTAGCCGGCACAAGGGAGAGCCGGCTCAAAGAAGCCCCCGCCCGCTCCAGGAAGCTCTCAATTCATGTCTGCCAGCCTTGAAGCAACACAATGTGATCAGACAAAGCGGATGGGTGCATCGCAATTGAAGATGATGTCGGGCTAGCTGAAGCAGAAACAACAGATGCCCAAGATCCACGGCGAAGCGCGATGGAGGGGAGCGTGGCTTTTAATTGGGCCTCTCATGGAGCAAGAGGTTGAAAATTCTGTCTTCCGTGGCAAGAGACGGACGGGACGACAAGACATGCTAGAGAGCTGAGAGGACACCATGGGTTACGACAGCCGCGAGCACGATACCTGTTCTCCAAGCAACGAGAGCATCGAAAGGAATCTCAAACCGCTGCACGGTGTCCAGGGACGAGGCATCTGCAACATTGACCGCGGAGCCAGGTAGGGATAGGCCAGGGAGCGAGAACCGAGGCCGGCGACACCGAACGATGCCGGTTCCCCGCCTTCGCCCATTCCCAATCCGAAGATGCGTGAGGAGCAGCAAAGACAATAACCGGATTGCTCAGCCCGCTGGAGCACCTGTCAGCCAATGACATGAGCGGAGCGAGCTCGTCGCCATCGTCAATGTTGCACACATCGTCGGCGAGGGAAGCCCACGGCACGGCCAACAACGGCTGCGGGGGTCCTCACAACGGTGTCGGAGGCTGCACTTGAATCGGGACCAACAAAGGGAGCTCCACAAGGACCATCGTCTTCAGCAGCAGTGACGGGCAGCGTGGTAGGCATCGGAGTCACCGGACCCAGATCGGAGCTGGCCCGCATCTTGGTTGTGGAGGGCCGCAGCGGTTGCAGGTGTCCCCGCATGGCCGGGTCGGCCTTGCGGAAGACATGGAAAGCCGCAACGGCGCCGTCCATCGAGGGCAGCGACAGACTGGCGGAAGCGACCTTCATCGTCGTAGGAGTGGTGGTGCCGTGAGAAGGAGTCAGAAAGCCCGGGGCGGCCTGCGTTGTCGTAGCAATGGTGGCGCCGGCAGGAGGCTCCAGAGAGTCCGGATCGGACGCCGTCATCGACGCAGGGGGGACACCTGCAAGGGGTGTCCGAAAGGTCGTGGCGGCCGCTGACGCCGGAGCTTGGGGAGACATGGCAGGCGAATGAACGGAAAGGCAGACTCGAGGAGATGGGAGAGCGCGGCACGGGGGTGCCGGATTTGGGCTCGCCGGAGGTGGAGCACACCGGAGCAAGGGGATCAAGGCGGCGGTAGCCGCGCGGGTACGCGCACGAGGGCAGTCGCCATTGATGCTCTAGTGTGCGCTCCCTCTTGAGTTCATATTGTATTTGTTCTTTTTTTACAAGAAAATTTTTCAATCTATTCATTTTCAATCATGGTAGTACAATGAATATTAAAAATAATAAAAATTACATCCAGATTCGAAGACCACCTAGCGACGACTACAAGTACTGAAGCGAGCCGAAGGCGCGTCGTTGTCATCGCCCCTCCCTCGTTGGAGTCGGGAAAACGGTGTTGTAGTAGACAGTCGGAAAGTTGTCGTGCTAAGGCCTCATAGGACCAACACACCAGAACAGCAACCGTCGCAGATGAGGAGTGTAGATCGAAATTATCCAACTTAAAACACACGAACAAAAACGAACGGCAAACAGATCCGAGTAAATCCACCAAAGATAGATCCGCCGGAGACACACCTTCACACACCCACCAACGATGCTAGATGCATCACTGGAACGGGGTTGGGCGGGGAGACCTTTATTCCTTCTTCAGGGAGTCGCCACCGTCTCGCCTTCCTGAACAGAACACAAACCCTAACAAAATTTGAAGAAAGGTCTAACAATGAAGCCCTTCCACCGGCAAGGGCCGAGATCCACTCCTTCTCCATGGCCCTAAGGCCACCGGAGACGGGACGGACCAACGCCGACGCCGACGGGAGGCGGTGGAGCCCTAGCTTTTTTGGGGCGACGGCTAGGGTTAGCTAGGCGGGTGTTTTCAGCCCTCAAACGTTCTCTCCAACCTTCTTGGTCTTCTTATATTTTGTATCTGTTCTTCTTCTAATAATATCAACCTATTGTTATCATGGTACTTGTATAGTGAAATCAGACAGAAATTCAAGGTCAATGTACATCACACTTGTATGAGGGATTTGCTGGTGCTGCGGTAACATGGCACGGTTCAGGAATTATCCTTGTATTTATCATGTGTAAACATGAGGATAAAAAGCAATAGTAGATAATTGGTCTGTGGTAACAACATATCAAATGTTTGTGGTACGGAAATTCTCACTCTCTTTTTAATCAATAAAATCATAAATCTCTTGTCTCGTTTAAAAAACCCTATCATAGGCTGACACCTGTTAGTTTCCACTTATCTGGTTGACGGTAACAACAAGCGAGAATTTTTAAACTGAAAGGCCTAATCCATCTCTTGCCAAAAGCAACATGTCCTACCAGGGGAAGGAAAAGTTAATGTAGATGACAACAACAAAATTCTGCAAACCACTACACCTAATAAAGCTGGACTGTCCATCAAATTAAGCGAATTAAATACAGGCTTGTTGGATGCGTACTCACATCGATGGCGACATTTTACTTTTGGCCTCAGCTAGCTAGATTTCGTGGGTTTCTTTAGCAAGCCAGCTGCAAAACTTTTAGCCTCTGCTGCATGCTGATGCCGCATGGTAGTTGCTTCCAAGAATTAACTGAAGAAAAACCTATGGCATGGTAGTTGTTTCAATGGCTCTTCTTGGACCGTCCAGTTTGGGCCATAGGTCCATTTCGTTTCCATCTTCTTCAGCTTTTCCAGTTGGCCCAGTTCTCTCATTCTTCACTTCATATGCGTATTGGCTGCAGTTAAACAGTCATGAGACATCTAGATTCAGATGGCAAATTCATCTCTAGAGCCTGCAGTTAAACTTCCTGACGAGATGCATGATGACAGGGTGATATAGCTGTCTATTCTTTCCATCTCTAATATACTTGGGGTCGATTTTTTCGACGTGTTTCTGCTGTAATCAATTCCCTGTGGAGCCTGTCGAAAGGGGGGAAGACTGAATATTCAGAACTACGTAGGTCTCCAACAATGTAGCCAGCCATAAAGGATGATTTAGCGCGACGCAAGTGTTGGAAATATGAGCAATTTACCATAGAATTTTATTATAAAAAAAACTAGAAAAAACATGACTATCATAAAATAGATGAAACAAGACATGTAATATAAAGATAAGACGACGAAAGACATGTGCACATATGATCTACTCCCTCCGTTCCTAAATATAAAACCTTTTAGATATTGCACTATGAACTACATACGGATGTATATAGACATATTTTAGAATGTAGATTCATTCATTTTGCTCCCTATGTAGTCTCCTAGTGTAATCTCTAAAAGGTCTTATATTTTGAAACGGAGGGAGTAGAAGAGAACATATGTAGAGCCGATCTATATACACGAGGCATCATATGGAGTGATGAGCAGAAACGGAACATATCTAGAAGTGAACTATAGCAAAAAGTTGCGGTAGGAACTCAACGAAAAAGAACGTGAGTACGTACTGAGTTGCAGCAGCAGTAGGGTTGGTGTTGACATTGTCGTTGGCCGTGTTACCGAAGAGGTGGTCGACGTCGGGGAAGTAGTCGTCGTCCGGGAAGAGATCGTCGGTGTCCGTGATGGAAGCTAGTAGTCGCGCTGAGCGCTCCCCAAAAACCTTATCGCCCTTCTCCCATACAGAACTCTAAGAGACGGAGTTTCGGAGGCCTACTATCCCGACCTACGGTGCACGCCGCAAGTAGGGATGGGGAAGAACGTAGCAGCAGCACAGAGATAGGAACCGGTGGCGAGAGGAAGTTCTGATGCGTCTTCTCTGGAGAGGAGCGACCTCTCTTTTATAGGCGCAAGAGAAGGAGGCGAGAGGCCAATGACCGAAGAGAGCGAGGGAGACGAAACGAACAGACAGCAGCCAAAGAGTGTTGCGTTCGCTTTCAATATCCACTATAGCAAAACGTTCAGCTTCCGAGTGACCTTTCATATACTAGTTGTGCGTGGCAAAAATTTAGTTCGGCTCGGCTCATTCCCGCAAACCGCGGCACGGCGCGGCGCGACGAGGCGGGCGGCGGAGGAGGAGGAGTGCGCGTGTATGTCTCTCTTATTCTCAAGCTCATACATGTGTGAAAACATCTCCCTTATAAGGAGGTTCAACTCCCACTAAACTAGCAATGTGGGACTAAGCATTTCCACCTCTCGCCTTGCATAAATGGGCTGCGTGGGCCTCTAGGATTTATTAGGAACTTTCTGAAATTATATATTGGGCTGACCCAAAAGTAGACAAAATTCCAGCAATCCCCCACCAGATCCCAGAGAAACACAAAAATTGCCTTTGGTTCCAAAACACTGTTTTATATACCGATACTGGAGTGGAGACTGTTAAGTTGAACTTCCACCTAGAACACTATGCTACACTAGTAAGCAACTTGAACAGTGGACTAGGCCTTGAACTGCAAGTTTTTTGTGAATCTAGCTTCACACAGAGCCTTAATCAATACTAGGCTACCGTGGGACTTCCTTGCGGGTGGACCTTATGCGTCATACTCCGAGACCTTTCATGAGTTTACTAAAGAGCACCCTACTTTCATAGATTGCGACGTTAACAATCAGACTCATATATGTATGTTCTTCAAAAGATGTTCTGCAGGACAACATCTCTCCTTCAATAAGCCACTTAGAACGTATTAAGATGTATATGAACCTGCCATGGAGTTTAGGAAAGTATTGCATCTTCAAGGAGTGGTATTATCAATGATATGGATACTTTCCTCTCAGTTGACCAACAACTTGTCTTCCACATCTAATTCACGGGATCTCCGATCACAAAGAATAGGTTATCACTGTGAACAACTCAAATTGTGGGTCTCATACCCATCTCCCTCGGTGCATTATCTATCACTGTTAGAGCATATATTTTCATATGTGGTTTTGGTAATTGATGACAATTCCTATGGGCTAATGGTTGCCTTAAGTTATATTTATAGGATTTGTCCATAGGCACTTCTTGAAGTCCATCTGTTGGGTTCAAGGAGTTTATATGATGACCAAGATGGTATTCAAGGTATTATCTAAAGAATGGTCATAGAGACACTAGGTTGATCAAGATCTCAGACAAAGAGTAAATCAAGATGATCAACACACAAAGCGTATAAGATGTACCGAGAGGGATCAAGTGATCCCATGGTATGGTAAGCATTGTCCATTACGTGTTTGTGTACTAACCCATGGTCTTTGTGAAAGTCCTATGTGGGGGTTAGGTGTGCTTCCATGGGCTTGCGTCAAAAGGAAGATCTCATACAACCCATGAAGGATGACGTCAAGTGGTGATCGTCATCAAGATTGTGGTGTGCAAGTTCAAGTGGATCAGCACGAATATATCATTGAAACTATTGTTAATGATCATGTGTTGATAAGGACAAGCTCATGTGCTAACAAGGACAAGATCAAGATAAGCATTCCTGAGCACTACATGCTTGATTCTTGTGGATGTTCACATGGTGGACAAATGAAGATGAATACATAAGCTAGGCTTTCCACATTGTGTATGGGAGAGCTGCTTGAAGACTTCATCATGTCTTGCTTTCAACTTGAGCCAAGAAGGAACAACAACATCAAGCTCAAGTGAAAGGGCTAACTCAAAGGTATCAGTTCCTTTGACGTTAGTGGTGCGGAGTGATGATCAGCGAATAAAAGTATACACTCAAGTATGGATCATCGGTACCCCTTTTATAATTCTTGAGTCTTTAGGGATCCCGCACTATTAAGAGGGGATCACTGTATTTGTGATGAACTTGCTCAAACTAGATGTCCACTGTTCTGCTCTTACCACGTCTCCACTGCTCTGCTGTTATCAGAAAACAGGACCAGTGCCTCGGACATCCGGCCTCCTCCGGACGTCCGAGGCCCGGACATCCGGCCTCCTCCGGACGTCCGAGGCCCGGACGTCCGACCAGCTTCGGAAATCCTGAACTATGCACCAGAGAAACTTGAGCCATATAACTCGGACTTCCGGCTTCCTCCGGACGTCCGACCAGCTTCGGAAATCCGGAACTATGCACCAGAGAAACTTGAGCCATATAACTCGGACTTCCGGCTTCCTCCGGACGTCCGAGGCCCGGACGTCCGACAAGCTTCAGAAATCCGGAACTATGCACCAGAGAAACTTGAGCCATATAACTCGGACTTCCGGCTCCCTCCGGACATCCGAGGGCCGGACGTCCGACCAGATTCGGAAATCCGGAGCTTTGCACCAGAGAAACTTGAGCCATATAACTCGGACTTCCGGCTCCCTCCGGACGTCCGAGGGCCGGACGTCCGTCCCCTTTCGGAAATCCGGAATCTTGCACCAGAGAAGTTTGAGTCGAATAACTCGGACTTCCGGCCTTCTCCGGACATCCGGTCCCTGTTCAACTCCACAGTGGTTCTAGATATATTTACATCCCTCGGATGTCCGACCCCTGTCGGACGTACGACCCCTTGTGGACGCCCGGACATCCGTGAACTGCCGGATGTCCGATCCCTGTGTGACTTAGAGTGTCCCCGACGGCTGTTTTTCTCTCCCCACTATAAATACCCCCTCCCACTTAGTGAGAGGGTGCCCAACACAACCTTATCCTCATAAGAACACATTTCTACCTCACACACATTTGCTCACACCAAATCTTAGATCCCAAGAGCATTTGTGAGCCCCTTTGAGAGTTGTTCCAATCAAAAGATAGATCGTCTCCCTCTCCTTCTCTCAACCCAAGCTATTTGAGATTTGAGCAAGTTTTGAGCATTCCCCGTGATCTTGTTACTCTTGGAGGTTGGAGACTCCTAGGCGGTAGGAGTTCTTCGGAGAGGAATCAATCCATGTGATTACCCCCAGAAAAGTTTGTGAGGGTTTGGAAGCCACCTCAAAGGCTTACCACTAGTGGTTGAGAAACGCCTTCGTGGTGTTATCTCAAAGGGAGAATAGGGTGAGCCTTCGTGGCGTTGGTGTGCCTTCGTGGTAACATCCACCTCTCTAACGGTGACTAGCTTCCCTCCAAGGAAGTGAACATCGGGATACATCTTCGTCTCAGTGGCCTTGGTTATCCTTAACCCTAACTCCTTACTTGTGGTTTACTTGTGTTACTTGAGCATACATACATTGCATATTGTTTGTGCTCATTATATTGTGTTGGCTATTTCTTGTACAAGATTAATCATTCAAGCATACCCTCTATATCCACACGTTCTCACTTGTAGCTTTTGATATATCGTGTGCTATAGTGTGATCTAGTATCTTGTGTCGTTCACCTTCTTGTCGTGTGATATAGCTCAAGTAAGTTTGTGTAACTTACTTGTGCTTGTTAGTAATTGTATTGTGTCCATCTTGGTAGATCGTGTTGTTGATACACGTTGCAGTGCCTAGTGCATTTAGGATTTGTGCTTGACAAGTACCCTCTTAGTTTATTTCCGCATTAGGTTCAAGCCAAATCCGAAGAAGTTTTTAAATAGCCTATTCACCCCCCCTCTAGGCTTCATTGAGGTATTTTCAATTGGTATCAGAGCTAGGTCTCTCTATAATTAGGTTTCACGGCCTAGAGAGTATCGATGTCGACTACTGGATTAGTGCACAATGGCACCTTTGACTTTGATGGCACAAATTATACCCTATGGAGAATCCATATGCTTCATCACTTTCGGTCCATGGGCCCAAATACTTTACGAATTGTTCTTGTAGGGATTGCCGACAAAAACGATGATGCATCTTCATCTACTAATGAAATGTATCTTGATTGTGAGGCTTTTCTTGCCATTCATCGAACCATAAGTCCTGAAGTGTTTAAGTCTATCTCGACTTGCAAGTCAGCTCATGAAGTTTGGACTAAACTTGAAGATATATATGGTGGATCCAATCTTGATGAACACGATATTATGATGAAGGAGTTGGTGCATGATCTCTTCACTCTTTTCGATCATAAAGAGTCCACCACTACTTCCATATCCGATTGCTTGCACACCTCATCATCTGCAATCTCACAAGGTAATGACATGGTGAGTGAATAAATATATGTTGATGAAAATGTCATAGCCTCTATGGACATGAGCATATGTAGCACCACACATAGTGTAAATTATTGTGCTGATAGGTCATGCATTTCACCTAAAGATCCCTCGACAAATGTCTGTGGTGATATGCCTGCTCTCCCGTGTCCTCTTGATCAAAATATCTTGTTTCTCCCTAGTTGTTCTATGACTAATCATTTAGGGGAAATCAAGAAATATGAAGTACTTTTGACTAATGAAGAATCTGATTCATCAAAAGAATCATCATCAACTCCTCCAGTTCACATGTGCCTCATGGCAAGAGGTAATAATGAGGTATCATCTTCCCTGTGCAATAACGATGATATTTGCGATGAGGATGATGATGATGACTTGACTGAAAATATCTATGTGATCAGTAAAATTCTTCATAAAGCTAAAAATAACGCTCTTCAAAGGTTCCAAGATGTTCTTGCTTACTTTGAAAATTGTAATGATTCACTTAATCATGAACAAGCTAAAAGTGAACAACTTGAACATGAACTTGAGAAGAGTCTTCAAGCATGTAGAGACTTAAGATCTTCAAAAGGAGAGATTGAGGTTACTCATGATAAACTTAAAAGGGATTTTGAGGTCCTTCTCCTTGAATGCAAGAATGTCAAGGGAGAGCTCGTCAAAACCTCTAAGATCTATGAGGAGCTTCAATCCACTCATGAGAAGTCTCTAATCGCTACTTACTCCTCTCATATTGTTGATGATACTTGTACATCTAACCCTATCTATTTTGAAGTATCAACATTGAAGGAGAATGTTGAGCTACGTGCTCAACTTGATTTACTAACTAGCAATTATGGGAAGTTGGAAGAAAACCATGTAATGCTCACAAGCTCTCATGCCGATCTTCTAACATCCCATAATGTGCAAAAGTTAGCTCATGAGGCTATCATCACCAAGGTAACATCAAGTGAGCCTCATGTGGACAATGGCACTACTTCTAGTCAAAGTACTATATTTCCATGTGCTAGTCCTCGTAATTCGTCTACTCATAATGTTGCTACCTCGTGTGATGAATTACTTTCCCTGCCTTGTTGCTCTAACATTGAAGCTTACACTTCCTCTAGTACTTGCATTGATACTAACCGTGCAGAGGAAATCGAAGAGCTCAAGGCCCAAGTCAATTCTTTGAAGAAAGACTTGGAACAGTGTCATGAAGGGATGTCCACACTCAACAACGTCCTGTGTGAGCAAACATCTCCGAATGACAAAAATGATGTTGGAGTAAACTCAAACAAGAACAAGAGGGGCCTAGAACAAGTCAAGAATTCGGCCAAAATCATTTGCTTCAAGTGCAAAGTTAAAGGGCACCATGTTAGATCTTGCCCTCTGAAGACGAAGTCTCAAAGTCACAAGCAACAAGGGAAGCGGCCACAAACTCAATCACATATTCAGCTACAATAAGACCCAAGCCAACACTCCCCGAGGTGATAAATCAACTGGGAAGAAAGCAAAGGGTAGATGTTGCTACTTATGTCGTGAGAAGGGTCATGTCGCTTCGTCTTGCACAAGAGGTAACTTATCCAACCCAATCACTATTGATGATATCTATTCCCTTGGGAAGGATAAGGTTGGCAATGTGTTTGCCAAGTTTGTTGGTACTCAAAATGGTGTCAAGAAAAGAACCATTTGGGTTGCCAAGCCTATTGTGATTAACCTCTTAGGACCCAACGTAGTTGGGGACCAACAAGCTCAAACTTGATCAATAGGTGACTATGGAGGACATTAGAGACTTGGATACATAATGAAGAATTAAGGGGTCTTCATCATTCATATTATCTCAAGCCAAGTCAGTTGGATTATCGAGTTTCTATCTTATATCCAATGTGCCTCCTTACGGTAACTTGTACTTAAACTGTTTACATTGTTAGGTGCTTGCCCCTTTGCATGTTGTGGTTTTGTACCTTGCATACGTTTGTATATGTTGTGATTCCAACTTGCTTATCTTGAGTAATCGAGTATGTGTATGTTGGTTTGCATATCATGTACATGTGGGTCTTGTATTGAGCCTTTTGCATCTTGTTTGTATTTTTGTTGGCTCTTGTGAGAGACTAATGGATTATCCCATTGTGGGGGAGTGATGTGCTTTGCACACCTCACAATCCTATAAATGTGTATACATGGGGAATACCACTTAGTTTTGATATTTCAAGATTATCTAGTTTCTATGTAGTATGTCTTACTCATGAGAAATTCAAATTCTATAGGGTCCATTAATTATTTCTTGTTGGTTTCAATTTGCCACTTGTTAATATTGTTGGTTTATCACATTATGGGGGAGTAATATGTTATGTGCATATTACAAACCTAGAAAATGTGTACATTTGAGGTGTTGCCACTTAGTGTTGATATTGTAAATTATCTTGTTCCTAGGTGGCATGTTAGCTCTACAAGTGTCATTTGCTTGCGTTTTATGGGTAAAGATGATCTTGGATATATTTGCGATCTACCAATGAGTATCACTTCCAAAATACTTCTTGTCCTTGACAATTGGTATTCCCATCATGTGATAGGAATTGCTAATCGTCTTTACATTGGATTTTGTGTTTTGTTTGTCTTCCTTGCCTCTTATGAATCTTTTTTAACATGTCTAGTGTTTTTATAGATATAGAGAACGTGATGATCCCATCGTGTGCATTTTGTATTTAAATGCAAATTCTATATAATGCACGTCCCTTGGGGGAGCTATCCTATTTTCTTTAGAACACTCTCTTTATTCACCCATCATAAAATCTTTTGATCCCCATCAAGTGTGTGTTGATGGGAGGCAAGTCTTGCACTTTATGATGCTTTGTGCCATCATGAAAATTTGTCGAGGGCTTGGTTTGTTGGAACCTAGCTCTCTTTTGGAAATTAGATACCTCGTGTTTGTTTTCCTTCAATTGGTTTCTTGTTTCCTTTTATTTGGCATGTGTCAATGGATATCTCATTCCTTGAGGTATCTTTTAATTGATATCCTTCAAGTGATAGTTCCTTTTTTTGTTTAAGATCTTATTATCACTTGATACCTTGTCTTTTGGTGACTTATCAACTTTGTGTTGAGTTGATTCTTGAGAGTCTTGAGCATGTATATCTACTATATACAACTTCTTTTGCTTGCTTTCCTTCTTTGACCCAATATATAGGGGAAACTCCACCTTGTCATAAATTGGCTAAAGTGTGCACGAAATTCAAATTCATATCTATATGCACATATGTGTGTGGAGTTTGTCCTATGTATTGCTGGTCTTCTAACTCTTTGGTCCCAATGAGTTAGGGCACCATTTTGTTTGTTTTGTTGTTCCAGGAACAACTGGAGATGCATTGGATGCTCGGCTCACCTATAAGGAAGATGTTGAGACCATGTGATTATTGGAGCCACGTTAGGATGATCAAAGAACAACTATCGACTACATCAATCCAATGTTTTCTCGGTAACAAGTATCCACTTCATGCATTCTTTTCTTGCAAAGGCCCCAACCTGTCTTTTCTTTTCCAGGTTGCATCATGGCATGAATCTCTTGATTCGTTCTTGTAGTACTTGTTTGCTTTCTCAAAGCATCCGAACGATAATGTCTTACTACTAGTTGGGATGTCTTTGATGTTCGTATGTTGGAAGTTCATATTGTACAATAAAAAAATATTAGGCCATGTGCTATGCTTCCAAGCAAGAGATTTCATTGATATATTTATGACTTCCTTTTGGATATCTACTTTGTTCCTTCTTGTAACCATTTCGTGTGTACATCCTTCTTTGTGGATATATATCATCATGATTGTCTTCTACTTAGAATCTTTTACACTTGAGAGAAGTTACATCTCTAATTGATATCCTATTTTCTTTCACGTCCATCGTTGCATTTCCTTTTTCAGTTTTTGGTGGCTTCGTGAAAGGATTTGTTGTGAGTGCGTATCTTATTTTCCTACATCTTGATGCACTCTTTGGCCGTGAAGATTATTTTTCCTCATGCTTGTCTTGATGAGGGTTTTGCCATTTCAATTAGTATCCCTCCTCTTGACAAGGTTCTTAATTCCTAGCTTCACAATGGGTTGTCACAAGCGTTGGTTCTTATTTTGTTTATTAGTAAGCTTGTGAACCCATTTTCTAGTATGTGTGTGTGGGAATGATATGTCTTGCACTTTGTATCTCATTTCATCAAGACTATGTTGATGAGTAGTGCTCATCCTTATCTTAGTCTTCTCCAGTGCTTTTCCATGACTCACACACATTACTTTGGTTGAGCCTATTCTTAAGTTGCTTCTTTTACATGTTGCTCAACCATTTGTTTTGTGCCATTGATATGCTTATTGTCTCATCTATCTTCTTGCACTCGTTGTGTGTTTTTATTCATTTTGGGGGAGCAACGATCCTATTTTGTGCACCTGTATCAAATACAAAAATCTCATATTAGTGCACAAATCATGGGGAGCTTCTCTAATTTTTGATAAAACACTCTGTTGCCTTTATCATAATATCTTTTATTCATGTGGTTCGAAGGACCATATGATTATTTGTTCCATCTGGAATCTTTTGATTGCTTGCCTCTATTTTTGTATGTCTTTGTGGCATACGATCCTTTTATTTGCAATCTTTGGGTCCTCAATATAGTTTGTTTTCCTCCAACTACTTTTCATTTTATTTGTGTATTTCTCTGCACTCATGTGCTGAGAAGTACACACTTTTTGGAGGACCACCTACTATATTGGCTTTCTAAACTTTTCATCCATTTTGGCAATCGATGCCAATGGGGGATAAGTTTAGAGAGTTTACTTTGGATATGCTTAGAGGGTTTTTCTTTTATTGCGTAAGCATTTACATCTTGCACGCATGCATTATTACCTTGTATGTGTGCGCTTGGTTATGCTTATTTCCTTATATAAACTCTCTTGAAGTGGTTGTCTTCAATTACCAAAATGGGGGAGATTGTTAGAGCATATATTTTCATATGTGGTTTTGGTAATTGATGACAATTCCTATGGGCTAATGGTTGCCTTAAGTTATATTTATAGGATTTGTCCATAGGCACTTCTTGAAGTCCATCTGTTGGGTTCAAGGAGTTTATATGATGACCAAGATGGTATTCAAGGTATTATCCAAAGAATGGTCATAGAGACACTAGGTTGACCAAGATCTCAGACAAAGAGTAAATCAAGATGATCAACACACAAAGCGTATAAGATGTACCAAGAGGGATCAAGTGATCCCATGGTATGGTAAGCATTGTCCATTACGTGTTTGTGTACTAACCCATGGTCTTTGTGAAAGTCCTATGTGGGGGTTAGGTGTGCTTCCATGGAATTGCGTCAAAAGGAAGATCTCATACAACCCATGAAGGATGACGTCAAGTGGTGATCGTCATCAAGATTGTGGTGTGCAAGTTCAAGTGGATCAGCACGAATATATCATTGAAAATATTGTTAATGATCATGTGTTGATAAGGACAAGCTCATGTGCTAACAAGGACAATATCAAGATAAGCATTCCTGAGCACTACATGCTTGATTCTTGTGGATGTTCACATGGTGGACAAATGAAGATGAATACATAAGCTAGGCTTTCCACATTGTGTATGGGAGAGCTGCTTGAAGACTTCATCATGTCTTGCTTTCAACTTGAGCCAAGAAGGAACAACAACATCAAGCTCAAGTGAAAGGGCTAAAGCAAAGGTATCAGTTCCTTTGACGTTAGTGGTGTGGAGTGATGATCAGCGAATAAAAGTATACACTCAAGTATGGATCATCGGTACCCCTTTTATAATTCTTGAGTCTTTAGGGATCCCGCACTATTAAGAGGGGATCACAAGTTTTGTGATGAACTTGCTCAAACTAGATGTCCACTGTTCTGCTCTTACCACATCTCCGCTGCTCTGCTGTTATCAGAAAACAGGACCAGTGCCTTGGACATCCGGTCTCCTCCGGACGTCCGAGGCCCGGACATCCGGCCTCCTCCGGACGTCCGAGGCCCGGACGTCCGACCAGCTTCGGAAATCCTGAACTATGCACCAGAGAAACTTGAGCCATATAACTCGGACTTCCGGCTTCCTCCGGACGTCCGACCAGCTTCGGAAATCCGGAACTATGCACCAGAGAAACTTGAGCCATATAACTCGGACTTCCGGCTTCCTCCGGACGTCCGAGGCCCGGACGTCCGACAAGCTTCAGAAATCCGGAACTATGCACCAGAGAAACTTGAGCCATATAACTCGGACTTCCGGCTCCCTCCGGACATCCGAGGGCCGGACGTCCGACCAGATTCGGAAATCCGGAGCTTTGCACCAGAGAAACTTGAGCCATATAACTCGGACTTCCGGCTCCCTCCGGACGTCCGAGGGCCGGACGTCCGTCCCCTTTCGGAAATCCGGAATCTTGCACCAGAGAAGTTTGAGTCGAATAACTCGGACTTCCGGCCTTCTCCGGACATCCGGTCCCTGTTCAACTCCACAGTGGTTCTAGATATATTTACATCCCTCGGATGTCCGACCCCTGTCGGACGTACGACCCCTTGTGGACGCCCGGACATCCGTGAACTGCCGGATGTCCGATCCCTGTGTGACTTAGAGTGTCCCCGACGGCTGTTTTTCTCTCCCCACTATAAATACCCCCTCCCACTTAGTGAGAGGGTGCCCAACACAACCTTATCCTCATAAGAACACATTTCTACCTCACACACATTTGCTCACACCAAATCTTAGATCCCAAGAGCATTTGTGAGCCCCTTTGAGAGTTGTTCCAATCAAAAGATAGATCGTCTCCCTCTCCTTCTCTCAACCCAAGCTATTTGAGATTTGAGCAAGTTTTGAGCATTCCCCGTGATCTTGTTACTCTTGGAGGTTGGAGACTCCTAGGCGGTAGGAGTTCTTCGGAGAGGAATCAATCCATGTGATTACCCCCGGAAAAGTTTGTGAGGGTTTGGAAGCCACCTCAAAGGCTTACCACTAGTGGTTGAGAAACGCCTTCGTGGTGTTATCTCAAAGGGAGAATAGGGTGAGCCTTCGTGGCGTTGGTGTGCCTTCGTGGTAACATCCACCTCTCTAACGGTGACTAGCTTCCCTCCAAGGAAGTGAATATCGGGATACATCTTCGCCTCAGTGGCCTTGGTTATCCTTAACCCTAACTCCTTACTTGTGGTTTACTTGTGTTACTTGAGCATACATACATTGCATATTGTTTGTGCTCATTATATTGTGTTGGCTATTTCTTGTACAAGATTAATCATTCAAGCATACCCTCTATATCCACACGTTCTCACTTGCAGCTTTTGATATATCGTGTGCTATAGTGTGATCTAGTATCTTGTGTCGTTCACCTTCTTGTTGTGTGATATAGCTCAAGTAAGTTTGTGTAACTTACTTGTGCTTGTTAGTAACTGTATTGTGTCCATCTTGGTAGATCGTGTTGTTGATACACGTTGCAGTGGCTAGTGCATTTAGGATTTGTGCTTGACAAGTACCCTCTTAGTTTATTTCTGCATTAGGTTCAAGCCAAATCCGAAGAAGTTTTTAAATAGCCTATTCACCGCCCCTCTAGGTGTCATCGAGGTCTTTTCAATCACATTACGTGATAGACCCTTAGTAAAAGGATCTGCCAGATTTTTAGATGTTTGGATATAATCCAATGCAATAACTCGAGAGTTTTTCATTTTTCTGACATACTTTAACCTTCTCTGAACGTGTCTTGATGACTTCATGTTATCCTTTGAGATGCTCACTTTCGTGATCATAGTTTGATTATCGCACTTCATAAGGATACCCGGTACAGGTTTCTCGACAACCGGCAAGTCACTCAAGAGCCGGCGAAGCCAATCTGCTTCGACCGTAGCTGTATCTAGTGCTGTGAGTTCTGCTTCCATTGTTGACCCTGTTAAGATCGTTTGCTTGCAAGACTTCCAAGAAACAGCGCCACCTCCATGAGTGATTACATATCCGCTCGTGGCCTTTATCTCATCAGCATCAGAGATCCAGTTTGAATCACTATACCCTTCAAGCACCTTTGGATGTCCAATATAGTGAATTCCATAATTTGCAGTGCCTTTCAAATAACGCAAAACTCTCTCTAGATCTTTCCAATGCACATCTCCTAGTTTTGAGACAAATCAAATCAGTTTGCTAACAGAAAAAGAGATGTGAGGTCTTGTAGCACAGGCTAAGTACATAAGTGAGCCAATAATCTGAGAATATTTCAATTGGTCTCTAGCAAGTCTTCGATTCTTTCGAAGCAGCACGCTCACATCATATGCTGTGGGAGAGGACTTGCAGTCACTATAGCCAAAGCGACTCAAGATCTTTTCCACATAGTGAGATTGAAGCAACGCAATCCCATCATGTTTGTCTCTCAACAACTTGATGTTCAGAATGACATCAGCCACTCCTAAATCCTTCATCTCAAAACAGCGAGATAGGAAATCCTTGACCTCTTTAATAACATTCAGATTTGTTCCGAAAATTATTATGTCATCAACATACAAGCAAAGGATAACTCCCTCGCCCCCACCATAGCGATAGTACACACATTTATTAGCATCGTTTACAACAAAGCCTGCAGTTGTGAGAGTTCTTTCAAACTTCTCATGCCACTGCTTGGGTGCTTGCTTAAGTCCATATAAAGACTTCAGCAACTTGCACACTTTTCCTTCCTGACCATCTACTACAAACCCATCTGGTTGTTCCATGTAAATTTCCTCATCCAACTCTCCATTTAGGAAAGCAGTCTTAACATCCATTTGATGAACGAGAAGACCATGCAAGGCGGCTAGTGAAAGTAGTACTCGAATAGTGGTCAGTCGAGCCATGGGTGAGCAAGTATCAAAGAAGTCTTCACCTTCCTTTTGGGTATAACCCTTAGCCACGAGCCGTGCCTTGTAGTTTTTGATAGTACCATCAGGCCTAAGCTTCTTCTTGAATACCCATTTGCATCCTATAGGTTTGCACCCTTATCAGTGATCTCCCAAGTTTCATTTGCCAAGAAGGAATCCATCTTACTACGGACTGCTTCCTTCCAGTAGTCATCATCTTCAGACGCATAGGCCTCTGAAATAGAACTGGGAGTGTCATCTATGAGATACACAAGAAAATCATCACCAAAGGACTTTGCAGTCCTCTGTCTCTTGCTCCTGGTAGGAACTTCACTGTTCTCCTCCACATTATTTTTAAAGTGTTCCATCGAAATGATAGATTCAGAAATTGTAACTAATTCATGGTTAGATGAATTAGACATCTCCTGATTAGATGAGGTAGCTCTATCCTTCATGGGAAAGATATCTTCGAAGAAAGTCGCATCATTCGACTCCATGATTGTACCGACATGCATGTCAGATACCTCAGATTTTACAACCAAGAATCTCTATCCAATGCTATGAAAAGCATATCCCAGAAAAACACAATCCACACTTTTTGGTCCTAGCTTGCGCTTCTTTGGAATTGGCACATTGACTTTCGCCAAACAACCCCAGGTTCGTAGATAAGAGAGTTTTAACCTTTTCTTTTCCCATTCCTCGAATGGTGTTATCTCTTTGTTCTTTGTGGGAACTAGGTTTAGGACACGACATGCAGTCAATATTGCCTCCCCACACCATGCCTTGGAGAGACCCGATGTGCCTAACATGGTGTTAACCAAATCAGTTAGAGTACGGTTCTTTCTTTCGGCTATCCCATTTGACTGAGGTGAATAGGTAGGTGTCCTCTCATGTATTATACCATGTTTCGCACAGAAAGAATCAAATTCATTTGAGAAATACTCTCCACCACGATCGGACCTAAGCCTCTTGATCTTTCGATCAAGTTGTTTTTTTTTGCTTCAACTTTATAGATCTTGAAAAAGTTCAAAGCCTCATCCTTAGATTTCAGAAGATACACTCGGCAGCATCTAGTAGAGTCATCAATTAGTGTCATGAAATATTTCTTTCCACCTTTTGTCAAAATACCATTCATTTCACATAGATCTGAATGTATGAGCTCTAGTGGTGCAAGATTTCTCGTTTCGGCAGTCGTATGAGACTTATGAGGTTGTTTGTCTTGCACACAAACTTGACACTTAGATCCCTTGACGGTGGTGAAGCTAGGGGTTAAGTTCAATTTGACTAGTCGCGACATGCAACGAAAATTAACATGACAAAGACGTGAATGCCATACATTTGATTCACTATTTGTTGTAAACATGATTAACAACTTTATTGCAAACGTCTGCCAAGGATAAACGGAACAAGCCTCCTGACTCGTAGCCTTTACCAACAAAAGTTCCATACTTGGATATTACAAATATATTAGACTCAAACACAAGCTTGTAGCCATCTCTACACAAAAGAGATCCGCTAACAAGATTTTTATTCACGGAGGGGACATAATGCACGTTCTTCAGCCGCACGACCTTCCCCGAAGTAAACTTCAAATCGACCGTGCCAACACCAGGAACAGAAGCACTTGAACTGTTGCCCATCAGCACGGTGGAAGTCCGTGTGGACTGATAAGATGAAAACATGGAAATATCACCGCATACATGCACATTAGCACCCCTGTCAATCAACCATTCGGGAAAATGACATACTGAAAGGATAGTGGGAAATATACCATACCCAACATCCTCCACGTTAGTGTCACCAATGACAACATTAGCGAACCTGCCGCCTTTCCCATGTTGACGCTTGTCATAACGATTAGGGCAGTTAGGTGCCCAATGGTCAGGATCTCCGCACACATGACAAACACCTTTTTTTGTCATTCTTCTTCTTGAAGTTGGTGTGCTGTAAAGCCTTGTTCTTCCCATCGAACTTTGCTTTACCATCAAACTTGCCCTTGTTCTTGAAATTGTGGGGCTGGAAGTTTTTCTTATGTACCAGATTGGCACTAGAACCTCCCTCAATGCCTCGAGCACGTGTGTCTTTTGCTCTCGCCTTTTCTTCCACATCAAGAGTACCTATGAGATCCGGAACGGAAAACTCTTGTCTCTTATGCTTCAATAAGGTAGCAAAGTTCCTCCACGAAGGAGGAAGTTTAGTGATGATGCCTCTGGCAGCAAACTTGTCCGGTAGCATGCAATTGAAGTGCTCAAGTTCTCTTGCAAATGACTGTATCTTGTGAGCTTGCTCAACCATGGAGCGTTCTTCAGTCATCCTGTAGTCATAGAATTGCTCCATGATGTACAGCTCAATGCCAGCATCCGAGACCCCAAACTTGGCCTCGAGTGCATCCCGCATATCTTTTCCATTATCAATTGATGCATAAGCATCAACTATGTTCTCACCAAGAACGCTCAAGAGAGCAGCCTTAAACAAGGCATCCATTTTCTAAAAAGCTAGCTCCTATTGAGCATCATGATCTCCTTCAGGTTTGCCAAGAGTGGCGTCATAGCAGCTCACAGTTTGAAACCACAAAACAACTCTCACGCGCCACCTCTTATAGTGGACACCCTCAAACATAGGAGGTCTCATGGAGGCAGCAAAACCACTTGGGGTAAATTTCCTATAATAAGGTTTTTCAACTATTGGAAATATGAGCAATTTACCATAGGATTTTATTAAAAGAAAAACTAGGGAAAACATGACTATCATAAAATAGATGAAACAAGACATGGAATATAAAGATGAGACGACGAAAGATATGTGCACATATGATCTAGAAGAGAACATATGTAGAGCCGATCTATATACACAAGGCATCATATGGAGTGATGAGCAGAAACGGAACATATCTAGAAGTGAAACTATAGCAAAAAGTTGCGGTAGGAACTCAACGAAACAGAACATGAGTACGTACTGAGTTGCAGCAGCAGTAGGGTTGGTGTTGGCGTTGTCGTTGGCCATGTTACCGAAGAGGTGGTCGACGTCGGGGAAGTAGTCATCGTCCGGGAAGAGATCGTCGGTGTCCGTGATGGAAGCCAGTAGTCGCGCTGAGCGCTCCCCAAAAACCTTATCGCCCTTCTCCCGTACGGGACTCGAAGAGACGGAGTTTCGAAGGCCTACTGTCCCAACCTACAGTGCACGCCGCAAGTAGGGATGGGGAAGAACGTAGCAGCAACACAGAGAAAGGAACCGGTGGCGAGACGAAGTTCTGATGCGTCTTCTCTGGAGAGGAGCGACCTCTATTTTATAGGCGCAAGAGATGGATGCGAGAGGCCAACGACGGGAGCCGAAGAGAGCGAGGGAGACGAAACGAATAGACAGCAGCCGAAGAGTGTTGCGTTCGCTTTCAATATCCACTATAGCAAAAACGTTCAGCTTCCGAGTGACCTTTCGTATACTAGTTGTGCGTGGCAAAAATTTAGTTCGGCTCGGCTCATTCCCGCAAGGCGCGGCGCGTCGTGACGAGGCGAGCGGAGGAGGAGGAGGAACGCGCGTGTATGTCTCTCTTGTTCTCAAGCTCACACATGTGTGGAAACATCCTCCCTTATAAGGAGGTTCAACTCCCACTAAACTAGCAATGTGGGACTAAACATTTCCACCTCTTGCCTTGTACAAATGGGCTGCATGGGCCTCTAGGATTTATTAGGAATTTTCTGAAATTATATATTGGGCTGGCACAAAAGTAGACAAAATTCCAGCAGTAAGCATCCGCTCCAATGAAGTACTCATGTGTGGGCACCTAAGGCTGTTTGTAATGGAAAGTACTCCCTCTGTTCCTAAATATAAGTCTTTTAAAAGATTATACTAAGGGACTATATATGGGGCAAAATGAGTGAATTTACACTCTAAAGTATGTCTATATACATCGGTGTGTAGTTTTCTAGCGAAACCTCTAAAATGACTTATATTTAGGAATGGAGGTATCATGTATATGATACTAGTGTATGATACTACATCCGTAATGCATAGTATCATGTGATAGTATCATAGAGCAGTTCATTTATTGCCATGCATGACAAATAGTAGCACAACATTTAATATGATACGGTATCATAATAGTATGATACTCAACCATCTCTTTCTTCATTTAATTCCATGTCACCTCATCAAATATGCCTAGTTGGCATGCATGATACTACTCCCTCCATCACTCTTTAGGCTAGCCATAGTGGTGGTATCTTAGCTAGTAACATATACTCGGGAATAGCAAACATGCCGATGTGGCAGAGAATTAAAGACGAAAGAGAAGGTTAGAGTAACATAGGTATATACGTATCATGTTAAATGCAATGCTACTTTGTGTCATGCATGACAATAAATAAGATCACCTATGATACTGGTTTATGATACTATGCACTATAAAGATAGTATCATACAATAGTATCATATGCATGATACTACTATATGTTACTCCCCACTACGGCCAGGCTTAGAAGACGTGTTTGGAAATTCTCTAGAACCTAGGTGGTTATTGATTGGTTGTGAGATGAGTTGAAAAATAGCATTCACACTACACATGCATATGGAAGTAGTACAACGGAGTACTAATTAGCTGCTAGGAGTAAATGCAATGCGCCCTAAACCTTGTCTATTGTGGAAATGCACGTAAATTTAATGGTGTCTTCTAAACTGTGACGGAGGTAGTACTTATGATACTTCCATTACGACCAGCCTAAGAGAATTCTAAAATTTCAAAAATATAAGTCGCCTATGTCATTATAGGTGCATTAATCTTCATAGTTAATCTTTTCTTGAAAAACATTGGACCAACCCATGCAATCCTCCTTCTCATAAACTTAATCCCAATTAATTACTCTAGTAGTATGTTATAAATTTAAATTCATGGGTTAGCCAAATCGTGCCAGCTATTATTGTTTGATTTATTGTAGTGTTTTGTAAAGAGAGACTTTGATGGTGATTGACTTTCTTAATGGTTTGAATTATTTACCTAGCCCAATCTTCTTGTGCCTAGATTGTAGTACTCCTCCTTAGATGCCCAACACACCTGGACGGAGTATCCGGTATATATTATGGTGTGTGAGTGTTAAATGATGGTTTTCAGTTGGGGAATCTGTTAATTAAGAGTACTCATGGATGTTATTTCTTGGGGAACAGAAGACGATTGATAAAGACGAGACCGCTTGTTTGCTCCATTTATTATTTTTGTTTTTCAAGGGAAAGCCGAGGTCTGCCATTTGGCCATGTCGCTGTGCTTTGACTGGTTCTCGAAGGATACCTAACGTCAAGAGCTCTCCGTCCATGCACAAAAAACTCGACGTGTTGTGTTATGCCCTCTGCTCCTGACAGCCCGCCTACAGCAAAGGCCTTGCCCCAAGTGGCCAATGACGATACTGGGCCAGAGCGGCCCCATTGCCTGATCAAACCCAATGGCAAATATGCAGCCCAAGATTGGGACACCCGACGTTAGGTTAAATTGACTCGTCCTCCTCTTGTGCGAGGTGTGCAAGAAGTTTTCTCTAACGGCGACGACTCTCTCCCGAATCCCCCTCCTCTCTCTCTCTCACCGAACCTCAAATCTGGCCAAACCCTTGTATGAAATTGTGACTGAGAGTGATTTATCTACTGGGAGCGTAACAATTGACATCAGAGCCACTCCGATTCACCAAATTTTGCTTCCACCACAAATCTGGCCGGCCGTTTCCCCTCCATCATTCAAACCCGAAAGGGGAAAGCAATCGTCATGGAGGAGACCAACAAGGCATTGGCTTACCTGACGACGGTGATCGGTGCCATGTCCGCCCAGATCAGCGAGATTCACCCTATCGTCCTTTAGCTCCAAGGGTGGAGGCCGACGATTGAGCGCTTAGTGGATGACCTTAGCGCTGAGGTCAAGGAACTGCGCCAGAGCATCCATGTGACGCGCGCGACGTCCATGCCGGGTCCTGATCTAGGGCCGACCAAGGAAAGAGAGACGGCGCTGCTGATCCGCCTCGCGGATCTGCCGCCCCTGCTTCCTACGGTGGCTGACACATCTCTGCCTCGACCAGGCGAGCAGCTTCAAGCTCGCAGTGACGGCAGTCACGGGCCCATCGGCCACGGCATTGCAACAAATCTTCGGGGGAAATCGTTGGGGGAAACACACACCCCGTGGTTGCCTCCGACCACTGGTATGGTCGATTTCCCTCTGCATGCTAAGCATTCCTTCTTTGGGGGTCAGGGCTATCATCGATTTCCACCACGACCGCGTTTTGATTTTCCTATGTTTGATGGGATGAACCCCAAGGCTTGGCGTCTCAAATGTGAAGCTTATTTCCGTGTATGCACTCTTAGTCCTCATACATGGGTTAGTTGTGCTGCGATGTACTTTACGGAGGGAGCTCTCACATGGCTCCAATCCTCTGAAGCTCATTTGCATTACCAGGATTGGGGGAATTTTGCCTCGGCCATCTGTTCCCAGTTCGGGCGAGAGGAGTTTCGAAATTTACTTCGACAATTCAACCGACTGCATCAAACACGCACCGTACCTGAATATGCTGAGCAGTTTACACAAACCATGCACCACTAACTGTTGGAATTATGCCCTAGAGGCAATAATAAATATAGTTGTTATTATAATTCCTGTATCAAGATAATCGTTTATTATCCATGCTATAATTGTATTGAATGAAGACTCACTTACATGTGTGGATACATAGACAAAACACCGTCCCTAGAAAGCCTCTAGTTGGCTAGCCAGTTGATCAAAGATAGTCAGTGTCTTCTGATTATGAACAAGGTGTTGTTGCTTGATAACTGGATCACGTCATTAGGAGAATCACGTGATGGACTAGACCCAAACTAATAGACGTAGCATGTTGATCGTGTCATTTTGTTGCTACTGTTTTCTGCGTGTCAAGTATTTATTCCTATGACCATGAGATCATATAACTCACTGACACCGGAGGAATGCTTTGTGTGTATCAAACGTCGCAACGTAACTGGGTGACTATAAAGATGCTCTACAGGTATCTCCGAAGGTGTTAGTTGAGTTAGTATGGATCAAGACTGGGATTTGTCACTCCGTGTGAACGGAGAGGTATCTCGGGGCCCACTCGGTAATACAACATCACACACAAGCCTTGCAAGCAATGTAACTTAGTGTAAGTTGCGGGATCTTGTATTACGGAACGAGTAAAGAGACTTGCCGGTAAACGAGATTGAAATAGGTATACGGATACTGACGATCGAATCTCGGGCAAGTAACATACCGAAGGACAAAGGGAATGACATACGGGATTATATGAATCCTTGGCACTGAGGTTCAAACGATAAGATCTTCATAGAATATGTAGGATCCAATATGGGCATCCAGGTCCCGCAATTGGATATTGACCGAGGAGTCTCTCGGGTCATGTCTACATAGTTCTCGAACCCGCAGGGTCTGCACACTTAAGGTTTGACGTTGTTTTATGCGTATTTGAGTTATATGGTTGGTTACCGAATGTTGTTCGGAGTCCCGGATGAGATCACGGACGTCACGAGGGTTTCCGGAATAGTCCGGAAACGAAGATTGATATATAGGATGACCTCATTTGATTACCGGAAGGTTTTCGGAGTTATCGGGAATGTACCGCGAATGACGAATGGGTTCCGGGAGTTCACCGGGGGGGGGGGGGGGGGCAACCCACCCCGGGGAAGCCCATAGGCCTTGAGGGTGGCACACCAGCCCTTAGTGGGCTGGTGGGACAGCCCAAAAGGGCTCTATGCGCCAAGAAGAGAAAATCAAGAGAAAAAAAAAGGAGGAGGTGGGAAGGAAGCGGGACTCCCTCCCATCAAACCAAGTCCAACTCGGTTTGGGGGGGGAGTCCTCCCCCCTTGGACTCGGCCGACCCCCTTGGGGCTCCTTGAGCCCCAAGGCAAGGTCCCCTCCCTCCCCCCTATATATACGGAGGTTTTAGGGCTGATTTGAGACGACTTTTCCACGGCAGCCCGACCACATACCTCCACGGTTTTTCCTCTAGATCGCGTTTCTGCGGAGCTCGGGCGGAGCCCTGCTGAGACAAGGTCATCACCAACCTCCGGAGCGCCGTCACGCTGCCGGAGAACTCTTCTACCTCTCCGTATCTCTTGCTGGATCAAGAAGGCCGAGATCATCGTCGAGCTGTACGTGCGCTGAACGCGGAGGTGCCGTCCGTTCGGTACTAGATCGTGGGACTGATCGCGGGATTGTTCGCGGGGCGGATCGAGGGACGTGAGGACGTTCCACTACATCAACCGCGTTCACTAACGCTTCTGCTGTACGATCTACAAGGGTACGTAGGTCACTCATCCCCTCTCGTAGATGGACATCACCATGATAGGTCTTCGTGCGCGTAGGAAATTTTTTGTTTCCCATGCGACGTTCCCCAACAGTGGCATCATGAGCTAGGTTCATGCGTAGATGTCTTCTCGAGTAGAACACAAAAGTTTTTGTGGGCGGTGATGTGTGTTTTGCTGCCCTCCTTAGTCTTTTCTTGATTCCACGGTATTGTTGGATTGAAGCGGCTTGGACCGACATTACTCGTACGCTTACGAGAGACTAGTTTCATCGTTACGAGTAACTCCGTTGCTCAAAGATGACTGGCAAGTGTCGGTTTCTCCAACTTTAGTTGAATCGGATTTGACCGAGGAGGTCCTTGGATGAGGTTAAATAGCAACTCATATATCTCCGTTGTGGTGTTTGCGTAAGTAAGATGTGATCCTACTAGATACCCATGGTCACCACGTAAAACATGCAACAACAAAATTAGAGGACGTCTAACTTGTTTTTGCAGGGTATGCTTGTGATGTGATATGGCCAATGATGTGATGTGATATATTGGATGTATGAGATGATCATGTTGTAATAGAAATATCGACTTGCACGTCGATGGTACGGCAACCGGCAGGAGCCATAGGGTTGTCTTTATACTAACGTGTGTGCTTGCAGATGCGTTTACTATTTTGCTAGGATGTAGCTTTAGTAGTAATAGCATGAGTAGCACGACAACCCCGATGGCAACACGTTGATGGAGATCATGGTGTGGCGCCGGTGACAAGAAGATCGTGTCGGTGCTTTGGTGATGGAGATCAAGAAGCACGTGATGATGGCCATATCAAGTCACTTATGAATTGCATGTGATGTTAATCCTTTTATGCACCTTATTTTGCTTAGAACGACGGTAGCATTATGAGGTGATCTCTCACTAAAATTTCAAGACGAAATTGTGTTCTCCCCGACTGTGCACCGTTGCTACAGTTCGTCGTTTCGAGACACCACGTGATGATCGGGTGTGATAGACTCAACGTTCACATACAACGGGTGCAAAACAGTTGCGCACGCGGAACACTCGGGTTAAGCTTGACGAGCCTAGCATGTGCAGACATGGCCTCGGAACACATGAGACCAAAAGGTCGATCATGAATCATATAGATGATATGATTAGCATAGGGATGCTTACCACTGAAACTATACTCAACTCACGTGATGATCGGACTTGAGCTAGTGTAAGTGGATCATGAACCACTCAAATGACTAGAGAGATGTACTTTTTGAGTGGGAGTTTAGCGAATAATTTGATTAAGTTAAACTCTAATTATCTTGAACATAGTCTAAGTCCACTTTGAATATATTTGTGTTGTAGATCATGGCTTACGCGACAGTCATCCTGAATTTTAATACGTTCCTAGAGAAAGCTAAGTTGAAAGATGATGGAAGCAACTTTGTAGACTGGGCTCGTAATCTTAAGCTAATCTTACAAGCTGGGAAGAAGGATTATGTCCTTAATGCTGCGTTAGGAGATGAACCACCCGCTACGGCTGATCAGGATGTTAAGAACGCTTGGTTAGCGCGTAAGGAGGACTACTCAATAGTTCAATGTGCAGTCTTGTATGGCTTAGAACCGGGACTTCAGCGTCGCTTTGAGCGTCATGGAGCATTTGAGATGTTCCAGGAGTTGGAGTTTATCTTTCAGAAGAACGCCCGGATCGAGAGGTATGAGACCTCCGATAAATTCTATGCTTGCAAAATGGAGGAAAACTCATCTGTCAGTGAACATGTGCTCAAAATGTCTGGGTACTCAAACCGTCTAGCTGAGCTGGGGATTGAACTCCCGCAAGAGGCTATCACTGACCGGGAATGACGAATGGGTTCCGGGAGTTCACCGGGGGGGGGGGGGCAACCCACCCCGGGGAAACCCATAGGCCTTGAGGGTGGCACACCAGCCCTTAGTGGGCTGGTGGGACAGCCCAAAAGGGCTCTATGCGCCAAGAAGAGAAAATCAAGAGAAAAGAAAAAAAAGGAGGAGGTGGGAAGTAAGGGGGACTCCCTCCCACCAAACCAAGTCCAAATCGGTTTGGGGGGGGGGAGTCCTCCCCCCTTGGACTCGGCCGACCCCCTTGGGGCTCCTTGAGCCCCAAGGCAAGGTCCCCTCCCTCCCACCTATATATACGGAGGTTTTAGGGCTGATTTGAGACGACTTTTCCACGGCAGCCCGACCACATACCTCCACGGTTTTTCCTCTAGATCGCGTTTCTGCGGAGCTCGGGCGGAGCCCTGCTGAGACAAGGTCATCACCAACCTCCGGAGCGCCGTCACGCTGCCGGAGAACTCTTCTACCTCTCCGTCTCTCTTCCTGGATCAAGAAGGCTGAGATCATCGTCGAGTTGTACGTGTGCTGAACGCGGAGGTGCCGTCCGTTCGGTACTAGATCGTGGGACTGATCGCGGGATTGTTCGCGGGGCGGATCGAGGGACGTGAGGACGTTCCACTACATCAACCGCGTTCACTAACGCTTCTGCTGTACGATCTACAAGGGTACGTAGATCACTCATCCCCTCTCGTAGATGGACATCACCATGATAGGTCTTCGTGCGCGTAGGAAAATTTTTGTTTCCCATGCAACGTTCCCCAACAGCTTGCACATCACCCCTCTTGGGATCCCACCTTCTTTGTCTCACAATTCATGGAGGGTTTACAACGGGATATGCGTGTTGCCGTTGTTTTACATCGACCCAAAACCTTGGATACTGTTGTGGATCTCGCATGTTTGTAGGAAGAAGTGTTGGACACATTCCGACGGGATGACATGCGGCACTCCTTTCCGCCCTCACTTCTGGTGAATAGATTGGCGCCACTCGTATGGTGTTGCCACTGCCACTTCCACCACCTAAGGCTGGTACGGGGCATGCGGAAAAGCGTTAGGACGATCGCCGCATCCACGACAACACCAAGCCCGCCGCCAACGAGGACAAGCTGGTGGATCTCCGCGCATATCGCCGCACCAAGGGTATCTGCTTCACCTGCGGAGAATGATGGAACCGCAATCACCGATGCATGCCAACAGTGTAGCTTCATGTGGTCGAGGAACTTGTCGAGATGTTGCAGACTCACTCGACCGAGACTCAACGGGTAGAGAATGTGCCAAGTGAAGTTGATTGCTGTGTATTGTCCAAGGAAGCACTGCAAGGTGCTGAATCACCCACAACTATGCGACTGCACGACTGGGTGCAACAACGAGAGGTTCTGATGTTGGTGGACTCTCGATCATCGCATAGTTTCATCAGTTCATCTTTAGCTCACCATTTGCAAGGGGTCCAACAGGCGCGTCACCCCCTATCTGTGGAGATGGCTAATGGATTCGTAGTGATCAGGAGATACCAAGATGTGAATGGCATTCTCATGGGGTCAAATTCACCACTGACCTCAAGGTTCTACCACTCGGGTGTTATGATGTGATTTTGGGAATTGATTGGCTCGCTTGTCATAGCCCGATGTAGGTTCACTGGTTGGAGAAGACAATGGATTTTCAGTATCAAGGCAAACCCGTGCATCTCTCTAGAGCCCGAGCAGATCTTGCTCGTTGTGATCTGATTTACAGAGTAGAATTCCAGAGCCTACTCAAGCGTGATGCAGTCACACGAGTTGTTCAACTATGTGCCACTCCTCAAGACCTGGAGCAACCACCGATTCCATAGGCTTTGGGTGAGCTGATTGAACAGTTTGGCGTCTTGTTTGAACAACCTCAAGGATTGACACCGCAGCGATCGTTTGACCATTCTATTCCCCTGGTTCCTCGTGCAAGACTAGTTAATTTGCGTCCCTACATGCACAACCCAACGCAGAAAGATGAAGTAGAGAAGAACGTGGCAGCGATGCTAGAACAAGGCATCATTTAACCAAGTGTAAGTCCATTCACATCCCTAGTCCCGCTAGTGCAGAAGAAATACCTCACTTGGAGGTTTTGTGTGGACTACCGACACCTCAATGCGCTCACAGTCAAAAACCGCTACCCTCTACCTATGATCGAAGAGCTTCTGGACGAGCTAGCAGGATCTCTCCTGTTTACCAGCTTAGATCTTCGTGTGGGGTATCATCAAATCCGGATGAGACCCAAGGATGAGCATAAGACATTTTTTAAAACACGCCATGGGCACTTTGAGTTCAAGGTCATGTCGTATGGCGTCACTGGGGGGGGGCAACAACATACTAGGGCGACATGAACATTGTCCTGGCTCCACTACTCTGAAAGGGCGTGCTAGTATTCATCGATGACATCTTGATTCACAGCGCTGATGAGGATGCACATCTCCGTTTGTTACGACAAGTCTTCCAATTGCTCAAAGACCACAATCTCAAGATCAAACGCAACAAGTGCTCCTTTGCTCGACCCAAACTGATGTACTTGGGGCACGAGATCAGTGGTGATGGGGTTCGCACAGACCAAAAGAATATTGCAACCGTTCAAAATTGGCCAGTCCCTACCAATGTCAAGGGCGTGCGGGGATTTCTAGGTCTGGCAGGGTATTATCGCAAGTTTGTTCATGGTTTGGCTGTCACATGTTGACCACTGACCGACCTCCTCAAGAAAGGGGTCATTTTTCGCTCGACCGAGTTGGAGGAGGGTGCCTTCCGAGCTCTTCAGGAGGCGCTGATCGTGCCACGTGTGTTGCCACGGGATGGTAGTATGACAAATAGCTGAACAAAGAAGTACACTTTCAGAACAAAAAAACAGTAAGAAAAATGATAAAACTGTAGGAATTATATTGTATGTATAATGTAACAATGAAACTACCTTTCTCACTATGGCCAGTTAGTGACCAAACTTGTACACAGTCTTAGTATTTTATGAAATGATGAAAAGTAGTATGTCCATCTCAATGAAAAGAAGACGATGCAACTTGATGTTCTGCTAATACAAAATTATTGCGCCCTCCGATCACAAAATATTTATTTTCATAAGTACACTATTCAGAAAAGGGAAAGAAAGAAAACAACATGCCATCAGGGGAATCAGACATAATATATGCAAATGTACAAGTGCAAGTCTGCAACACAAATTGCTTGTCTGCACCGTGAATGAATTAATTCTTAAGTTTAATCTATCTTGGACACATGACTTCAGTCGACTTACAGTGTATAAAGCATTCACATTGCAAAAAAATGTGGAAACATGTGCTGAAAACAGTACAAAGGTAGCACGGATCTAAATGCCGGTTTGTAGACTCTTTCTCCCCACAACAACTGGATAGCCTCAGCAGAATCAGAAAATGCTGCGAGGAGCATAGTAGAGTATGCAGGCGCATGGCTACCAAACATCATATTACAGGTGATGCAACGTGATGACCTGCTCGTATAGACGGTAGAAATCAAACAATTCTGTGAAGAAAATATAGCGAAAGATGAGGGACTACGAACATGCATGCACAATTGTGTTGCATGAGTCTGCTAGTAAGTTTGGTTGTAGTAGAAGGCGGGTCCGACGGTGCAGATCGAGCATCGTGATGTCGCCCAACACTATCATGGAGTAGACTCGGCAGTCGGCATCGACAACATCCTCAGTAGCAGCGGCAACAACCACTAGTAGAAAAAAGGGCTTTCGTCCCAGCTCGATTTACGCATTAGTCCCGGTTCCATTACGAACCGGGACTAATGTTAGCATTAGTTTTGGTTCGAGCGGCAAGGGTGTCGGTCGGGCATTAGTCCCGGTTGAAATGAGACTTTTAGTCCCGATTCGTGTATCGAACTGGGACTAAAGGGTTTGGAGGCTTTAGTTCGTGTCTCAAACCGGGACTAAAGGATTTGGAGGCTTTAGTCCCGGTTCGTATCTTGAACCGGGACTAAAGGGTAGACCTTTTAGTCCCGGTTCGTGATACGAACCGGCACTAAAGGGGTTTTGAATTTTTGTTTTTTTTCTGTTTTTAAATTTGTTTTCTGTTTGTAGTTTCTGTTTTAATTGCTTATATCTTTTAGGACATTTGATGTTTTTGAGTGATTCTATTTGCATCACATTTAAAATTTTGTCTAGTTTCTGTTTGTGCCATTAGTTTTCAAATTTGAATGGTATAAATTCGAATTTGTTCAAATTTGCTTCAAACCCAGATTGTGAATAACTTGAGTTTACAAATAGTTTTTAATTTAATTCTTTTTGCTCCTAGTCATGTGTTAGATTGTTGTCACAGTAAGATTTATTTGGTTATTTTTAAAATAATTTAAATTAGAATTTTAATTAAAACAATATTGTTTTGTTTATATAGTTGTTTTAGTCATTTAATTGTTTATTATTATTATTTTAGTTAGTTCTTTCTGTAGATTTTAACATGTTTCAGTATGGTGTATATTGAATGCACAAAAAGTCTGAGTTGAAATAACTTTTAGAAAAGGCCTTTTGTAGCAGATGGGTTTTCGTATGAAACCTTGATACTTTGAAGGAGATGATCCAGTTTATACACGAAGTGCATCCAGTTTTTGTCGTAACCCTCTCAACTTTGTAGCACATGGCATGTGGGTGAAATGATGATACCATGACAAGTTTCAGTCTTTTAGAGTTCATTTGTAACACTTTTCAATTTTAGGGTCATTTAGCTCAAAAAATCATTAAATGCATGAAAAATAGAAAATTAGGTGAGAAATGGTTGTGAATTTATGAGGTGGCTTTGAATAATGCATATTGAACATAAAAAAGTATGTAGTTCAAATAAGTTCAAAAAAATGAAATCCCTTTGTAAGAGATGAGTTCTCGTTCGAAACCCTGATACTTCGAAAGAAATTGTCTGTTTTGTACACGAAGTGCATCCAGTTTTTGTTGTAACTCTCTCAACTTTTTAGAATATGCCATGTGGGTGAAATGATGATATCATGTCAACTTTGAACCTTTTCAGGGTTCATTTGTAGTGCTTTTCAATTTCTGGATCAATTAGCTAAAAAAAGTAAATGCATGAAAAATACCAAATGAAGTTTGAAAATGATGAAAATTTATGATGTGCTTTTGAATGGTGCATTTTGAACACACAAAAAGTATGAAGTTTAAATAAGTTCAAAAAAATAAAATCCCTTTGCAAGAGATGAGTTTTCGTTCGAAACCCTCATACTTCGAAGAAGATGGTTCAGTTTATACACGAAGTGTATCCAGTTTTTGCCGTAACCCTCTCAACTTTTTAGCACAAACTATGTGGGTGAAATGATGATACCATGACAAGTTTTAACATTCTCAGAGTTCATTATAGTGCTTTTCAATTTCAAGGTCATTTAGCTAAAAAAATCATTAAATGCATGAAAAATAGCAAATAAAGTTAGAAAGGGTTAACTCTGGCTTGGTTAACCTTAGTTGTGACTCTCACGGGAACGGTGCTAGCAGATGTAGTCGACGGGTATGATTAGACTCTTGGCTAAAGGGGATTCTGAAATTTTCAAACTCTACCCCCGGGACCGTCTTTTTTAGTTTTGTAGAAAATAAACAAAAATGATAAAATCTTCAAAAAATAAAATCCTTTGAGATGTAGTTAGGTTTTAGTGTCTAGTTGGTATAGAAAATTTGAGATATGAATTTTGACCTTTTTGAAAAAAAGGAAAAAAAAGTAAAACGACCATAACTTTTGCATACGACGTAAAGAAAAGTTTAATATATAAAAAAAAGAGAGAAAATTGGGACTTGATTTCACCCGGGCATGCCCGATGAAGTTTTCTCAGATGCTCAAAAATCCAAATGTAAAAAAAGATATTTCAAAAAGAAGTTTTTTTCCAGAAAAATAAGGAAAAATATTTTTATTTCAAAAAATATTAGGTTGTTTTCATTGAAATTCACTATTATTGTTACTTATTTTATTTATTTTAATAATTGTTTGGAATTCAAAAAATTAAATCATGCGACATGACATCAAGACCTAAGGTTGTTTAGGATTGATAGCCTATTATTGTGAGGAAAACAACAAGTGCAAACTTGGCAACTAGGGGCAATAGAACCAGAAAGTTAAGCGTGCTCGGGTCGGGAGGTTGGAGTAGTGAGCATGGGTGATTGGAGATTAAATTGTCAACTAATTCAAAGATTTTAAAATTGGAATAAAACATAAAAACAAATCAAAAATATTAAAAAAATGAAAAAAAATTCTATCTTTTCGGGTCAAACAAAATAAGCAGGTGGAGTCTTTAGTCCCGGTTCGGGGCGGAACCAGGGCTAAACCGGGACTAATGATCTAACTAAACCGGGGCTATAGGCCCTTTTTCTATTAGTGAACTCGTCTAATAGCGGGCTGCATGTCCATGGATTAATTTGTTGCATGTCATAGTATGCTTGCTATTTAGCATGCTATGGAAACCGAATGGAAGAAAAGGAAACTGAATGGAAGGAATTGGAAGGGACTGCTCTCACGAAAAAAGAATATGAACATGTTAGTTTTTTTGTTGGCAGCCGCTTATGTGATAGATTGTTTGGAAACAGAACACTTACGTGGCATATTGTTGACATGGATAGTGTGCATGTTAAGATAACTAGATGACGCCTCACACGTTGCTACGGAAATAATGTTAAAATATGAATAAATAATTTTTATAAAAAACCTAAAAATTATAGAAAGTGAATGTAAGCTTAAAAATAATAATATACAAAGCGTATAAAAATAGAGTGAAAATTATAGTTAAAATTTAATTTCTAACAAAATATGAAGGATGAACTCTAATGAAAAAACTACTTATGACTAATATGCATGAATTAATGATGTGATCCCATTGCATGCGTAAAGTAATGCAAAAGATGTTATTTATGTCTTGCATGCATACTTGCATATGTGTCATGGTTGCTGCTGTGAAAATTAAGAAGAGAGGATCAACTTTTTAAGAATGTTTTTTGATACATGCCATATGCCTCCACGAGTTAATGACACATGCATTGTTCTCATCCCTAAAGTCCAACATCCGGCAACTCTGTAGGAGTTTCGACCAATTTCTCTTTGCAATGTCATTTATAAGGTCGTTTCGAAATGCATAGTTAATAGGTTGAGGCCTTGCTTGTCAGAGTTGATCTCAGAAAATCAAAGCGCCTTCATCCCTGGGCGTTTGATCTCGGATAATGTCACATCCGTGACACCTTAATCAAGTTAGCTTTGTGCTCATGTTTTCTTTGCATTGCATCTAGGAAATTTCAACAAGAACAAAGCAAGTGGTGAAGGAAAACTCAAAAACCCTAGCCACTTCTCAAAATAAAGGAAAATTCAAACTAGTTAAAATCAATGAACCCAAAATGGCCTCAAGAAAAGTTCAATCTTTCTGATAAATCATGGAAGTAAATAAGCAATGAAAAAAACCATATTCTTGATACTTTAGGCATTTTAAATAAATGCAAAAAGCTACTGGTTTCATGTTTAAAGTTTGATTTCAAAAACTCTAAGTTTTCAAAAATGTTGAAAACTCCACGAATGATTGGATATATTCCAACAAATATTCTGGTGTGTTCAAAATAGTTTTTTACAAACTATTTTGGAGCTGAAATAAATAGCAAATCAAATAGTTAGCAAAACAGAAACAAAAAAAAAGAGGAAAGAACTACCTGTCGCTCACCTCAGCCCAGGCCCAGTAGCGCTGTCGTCTTCCTCCTCGCCAGTAGGAGCAGGAGGTGGCCGCCGCGTTGCCGCGCGCCTCCACGCAGCTCTCTGCCTGCCTGGCCGCCGCTTCGCGCTGGCAAGCACGGGGATAACCTCCCCGAGCACGTAGCTATCCATTCCCGTGCTCCTTCTTCCCCCTCTCCTCTCGGTTCTTCCGATCCCCACTGCCGCCATTGACAGAAGCTCGAGCTCGAGCTGCCCGTGCCCCTAGCCACAAGATCTTCCTCCCGAGCATGTCATTAGCTCCGCCTCGACGAGCTGGTCCTCCCTGCAGAAGCCGAAGCCTCCCCGAGCCGTGCAACGCCACGGCACCGTCGTCTTCAACCTTCGGCCGCCGGCGAGCTCTGCTCGATTCGTCGCCCTCAGTGCTTCCCCGAGCCGTCTAAGCCCTCCTCTGCACTCCTCGTGAGCTTGCGCAACTTTCCCCTAAGATTTCCCCGTCGATCCCCTCCTCTAGGCCTAGTTCCACCGGAGCCCGACAAGGACTGCCGCTGCAGCTCGTCGCCAGTAGCCCTCCGGTGAAGGGTTGGTCCATCTGAGGCCACCAGCAGCCTCAGGATATCACGTAGATGCTTTAGGAGCCCAGCCCCGCGCGTTTTGACCCTGTGATCGATGGCTTCGACGATGGCCGAACTTGGTCGCCGCCAAGCTCGTCGCCGGCGTCGATTCCGGCCACCCCAGCCCCTAGGGTTTGTCCCATCGTGCGCGCCGTCGAGTGGCCGTTCTCCCCGTGGTCTCTGCCGTGAGTTTGGTCGTCGGAGGCGAGTTTCCGATGTCCTCCACCGTACTGGTGGTCGCCGGAGGCTCCCCGCCGACGAGGACGACCTCGCCGCCGGTGGATCTCAGCTGGCTTGAGCCACTCACTTGTGGGGCCAGCCTCTATATAATCTGGAATAATAAAAATAAAATCAAATAATCTAATAAGTCACTGACAGGTGGGTCCAGTGAGGTTAATTAGCTAATTAAGATTAATTCTAATCTAAAACTGACCAGAGTCACTGACCAGTGGGTCCCACTGGTCAGGTTTGACTTTCAACGGCCAGTTGGACCTGCTGATGTCATGCTGATGCAATAAAGAGTTTTGTGATTTAAAAGAATTCCAGAAAAATGCCAAAACTTCTAAATATCATAGAAATTAATCTGTAACTCCAATGAAAATAATTTATATATGAAGAAGTATCAGAAAAATCCAAGGAATCTGAATATGTCATTTTCAAACATGTTTGAAAATGTTACTAAACCTAAACATATAGATTAATGTATAAGTTAACTTTCATAAATACTTTGGAGATGGAATTTGGAAAATATTTAAATTTCACTTCAAATGATATGATCAAACACTGTCCAAATTACAAACCAGCAACCTAACATGTCATACCATGCATGTTAAAAGCAAGTTGATCTGAGCATCAGGTCGAATCAATTAAAATGGTATCCGAGAATACCTCGTTTGAAGTGATATTTGAAATTTGATTCAAATCAACTTCAAACCTAATACATGTTAGCGATAATAGTATATCACCTTGCATCCTCATGCCATGCTCATGCATCATCTTGATTGCATATGTTTGATATTGATTGTTGTCATTCTTTTTGGTAGGCTCCGCTCCCCCGGATTCCACCGAATATTCGTCTGACGGATATTGTCACTCCTCTGAGCAACAAGGCAAGCAGCCATTTTGATCATCCCGATAAATCCCATGTTCTTGCTCCTGCACTTACTTATTGCATTAGGATCAAATGCTTCAAATGCTTTTGCCACGTTAGTTGAACCCACTTCCTTTGCATGACCTATCCTTGTCACAGTAAATAGCTGAACCTTGCAACCTAGCATACCTGGTAGTTGCTTAAGCCATGATGTGCCTTATCCTGCTATGCATGCTATGCTTAGAGTTGTGTATGGTCTGTCATCTGGGAGATGAACAGGATTGTGAGAATGTGTTCGGTAAGCAAAGGTTGTGTGTTGAACCTGATTTGGTAAAGGTACCGGTGAAAGGCTGTGTAGGAGTACATGGCGGGTTGTTTCATTGGAACCGTCCTTAGGAACTGAGTTCCGTGTATGTAATCCAAGACTAGATACTACCACACGTTGGGATACTTAATTGACCCTCTCGACTTATTAATCGCTTAGTACTCGGTCCAGGAGTTGCAAGTAGTTTCTGGTGTTTATAGTCATGCTGGAGGCCGTGCATGGTGCTGACCTGAGAGGTGGGCTGTGATGCGGTAGGCAGTGGCACGGTGTACCAAGTGGCACCCGGATGGTGGGCTTGGGAACCCTGCGCACATCGTTTGAGGCCGTGGAGGAAACCTCGGCCGGACTTCCGTACGGGTTACTCTCAGATAGGCGATAAACCTGGACTAGGTATTAGCGTGGTTAACGGTCGTGGCCGACTCCCTCGCTGGGCTTCCGCTTGAAGGTTGCCGAGGTGCATGACGTGCACATGGTGATAAGTGGCGAGAGCGTATGTGACGAAGTACACCCCTGCAGGGTTATGATCTATTCGAATAGCCGCGTCCGCGGATATGGACTATTTGGAGACATATGTCGTTCATAGATAACTTCAATGACTACTCATAAAATTGTCAAGAGAAGCGTGAGTGTCGTGGACGACATTTCCGTATGGAGACGGAATGATTCCACGATGGAGTATTGTTGTGGTGTTAGTGGACTCATGTGCGAGAAATCAAGTTGTCAAAATTATTTAAAAATGCAAGTTGTCTAGCCACGAGTCAAATGCTGGCTTTCCGCTTGAAACCCCACAATACCTTATTGATACATTGCATGAGTAGATAGTTATCCTAAAGACTTGCTGAGTACATCCGTACTCATGTTTGCCTAATAAATGTTGCAGAGGTTGCTAATGACCCTAATGGAGGGTTCTTCATAGACATCGACGACGATGAGTAGCTGGTGTCCCAGCTACGATCTGGCCCTAGGTTGGGTCTGTAGTATAGTCAGGCCATGTGCCTTCTAGTTGCACCTGTCTGTACTCAGACAGTTCTAAACACTTCCGCTGGCTTGTAACTGAATGACTGCTATTATGGGTCGTGAGACCCTTACTGTGTAATATTATGTGTGTGGCTCTTCCGAGCCTCTTAAATAAAGCTTGTATGTTTATGGTTATGTTGTGATGCCATCGATGTATCTATACATATCGGTATGCCATGCTTAAGTGTGTCATACTTGATATGTATGGGGTTCGATTTCCTAGCCGTGAACTTTAGTAGCACTCCTTACAGGGAAATGCCCCTTTGTGATCCAACGAGCCATGGTAGCTCGCTACTGCTCCGGACACATTGGTTGACCGGCATGTGTCCTTCTTAGCTGCTGTGTCTGTCCCCTTTGGGGAAATGTCACGCGATGTAATGGAGTCCTTGTAGCTTGCTACGACTCGTCTACATTCGCTGGTGACCGACACCTGCTTTGTTGGGTCATGTATGCCTGTCCCTGTGCGGTATTGCCACTTTGGTTTATGACTAGACTTGTCGATCGGGTTCTTTGACATTGGAATGCTAGCGACACAATTGCATACGTGAGTCAAAAGACGCAAACGGTCCCGGCTAAGGTAAGGCTGCAGCCGTGGGGTTAATCGTGCGTGAGACCGCAAAGGGATGCGATGTGTTACAGGCTGGATTCTTATGGCTTAGGATCGGGGTCCCGACAGCGTTGGTATCAGAGCCTGACTGACTGTAGGATTACTAAGCCAAACTGGTCGAAGTTGAGTCTAGAATTGCTTTAGTTATATATAAGGGAATTGTTTGTGGAAGGGAACGTAAGACTCTTGTTCTCTTCTCAAGTTATTCTATTCTGGTCATCCTCGTCTTTTCTGCGGGAATTAAGGACTAGGTTACTCATCTTCTTCTAGGCTCCTGTTTCTGATCGGTAGATTATAAGACTACGGGTCAAGAGATATTTGGGTTTCTTTCATTCCTAGGAAAAAGGAAGTAAGTTTGATGATCAGAGAATTGAACTTGATAATTGAGTGGTTACGCTATTCCATTTTTTGGGTTGTCTCAAAAATTGTTTTTGAGCATTTACAGCCGTTATGCTGCCCAATTTTGCATTCAGAGCTCTAATGCTTTTGCATTACTCTCTAATTACAGATGCCTGGTCGTCCTTCTCGTTAGGTGGTACGTCTGACCGGGTGCATTGATGTGCCGGGTCATACGGCCATGCTGGTCAGGGTGATGTCGGTGTGCGGTTACCGCTGGTACCCTGAGTACACAGTGAAGGAACAATACCGAGACTTCAATCAGAGCCAGTACATCTGCACTATTAGGGTATTTCCAGACTACCGTGGAGCTGAGGAGCCAATCCATTGGTCCTATGGGTTGGGAGTCACTGTTGACATGGCAGTACAAGATGCTGCCTATTCAATGCTGACCATTATGAGGGCGAGACATGCACTGCTGCAGAACTCAGAGTTCTGCTATGTTTCGGCCTCTCAGCCTGGTGAAGAGGGATACCTTAGCGGAGTCTATTTTGATTCTTCTATGGAGGATCCACTACTGCAGTCCACTGTTGAGATGCTAGAGAACAGAGACAGGGATGCTCGTGCTCTCCGCATGGAGCTTTATGCTACCCGTGCCCGTCTGTGGACGGCTTTGACGCAGCTGGCACCGGTAGTCCAGACAGGGTATGGAGGTATGGAGATGCTGAACCCTTTTAGGACCCATCTTCCGGCCCACGTTGACTGGCCAGCTATAGGAGGAGTCACCCCTCTTCGGGAACCCCTCTTACCACCAGTCACGGGAGCAAGGCCACATCCGTGTCCTTATGGATCCCAGGGATCTCAGGCCAGAGTGTTTCCTGATCCGCAGGTTGAGCTTCCAGGTCATGGAGGTAATCTCTATGATATGTTCTAAGCGGATGCCTGAGCTGTGAGCGGAAGGATAGTATGGTAGTAGCCGTACGTTCACAGTCCTGCGTGACTTGTGAAGTATGCCTGTGATGTGAAATGAATTCCGGAGGCCTAGATAAATAATGTATAGGAAGCTTGTAAGCCTCTGATGAGTAGTTTCATAATTTCAGTAGTTTGCTCTTTGGTTAAGGTTGTACTGAACTATGTAAGGGTGTGTATGAACCATGGTGTATATATAGCAGTTGCTTGTTACCATGCTATTCGGATATTCATTTCCGCATTCCGTGTGTTCAGTACATTCTTAATCCATAGCTAGTATTGATATGATATTGGTCTAAGCTTTGAGTTTGTTTGTCAGGATGGTGTTCACCAGGTTGAACCGTGCCCCTGCTCATGAGCAAGGCGAGGGTAGTCAAGCGTCGCAGGAAGACCTGCCCCACCCGCCCTCTCTGGCGGAAGTTATGCTAGAGGCAGAGAGAAACAAAAGAGAGACCAACCGACTATTAGAGCGTATTGAGCAGAATACGGCTCGTCAGCCTAGGAATATGGCAGTGTCCCTCAACGACTTTGTGAAGCTGAATCCTCCAAAGTTTCATCACTTCGTCGATCCCCTCGGCGCTGATGACTGGCTGTGCAGCATCTCACGCAAGATTCGCTCTGCGAATGTTTCTGGAGGCCGATAAGGTGACCTTTGCGCCGTATTTCCTGGAAGGACCCACCAATCTGTGGTGGGAGAACTTTGAAGCTATGTGTCCTGCTAAACCAGCAGCCACATGGGCAGACTTCAGTGCAGCCTTTCGTCTGCACCATATTCCAGAGGGCCTGATGGACAGAAAGAGAGAGGAGTTTTGTGCCTTCACTCAGGGCAAGTTGACCATGGATGCCTATAGCCGCGAGTTCGGTAACCTCGCCCGCTATGCAACAGAGGAGGTGTCTACCGATGCCAAGAAGCAAGCAAGATTTCGTAAGGGTCTGAGCCCTAAGCTTCGTCGTGATCTGCGCCTCCACGAGTGTGCAAACTTTCAAGCCCTGGTCAACAAGGCGATCAGTGCCGAGACTGGTCATACTGACTTTGAAGCCACAAGGAAGCACTCCTGTGACTTTGGCTCGTCTTCTGGTTCCGCGTTTCCCAAACGCAGGCTGTGGGTTCCGAACAGTTCTCTGCCGCCAAGATACACTCCGAGGCCATCCTACGTGGTGCCTCAGACGAATCAGACCAACCCTCCAGCAAAAACTTATGGTGGTCCAGCTAGCAATGTTGCACCACGTGCCAACCAAGTGATATGCTACAAGTGTGGAGAACTAGGGCACTACTCCCGTGAGTGTCCTCAAAATGTGGGTGCCAAGCAACCCGGAAAGTCCGTCGGGCAAGGTAAGTCGGGCAAAGCTTACTATGTGAAGCCAACTCCTGCACGTGGCCGTGTGAACTATGTCTCAGCAGAAGAAGCTGCAGAGGATCCCGACGTCATACTGGGTACGCTTCTTGTTAATCATCACCCACCGTCTGTTCTCTTTGAAACTGGGTCTTCTCATTCCTTCATTTCAGAAAGTTATGCACAGTTGCATAACCTGTCTTTTTGTGACATGCCAATTCCATTGGTTGTCCAAACTCCTGGTAGTAAATGGCAAACCTCTAGGATAACCTATGACAATGAAATTCTAGTAGACAGGCTAGTTTTTCTAGCCTCATTGATAGCCTTGAAATCTTCAGATATTAATATCATCTTGGGTATGGACTGGATGTCAGCTCACTATGCCAAGATTGATACTCATTCTAGAAATGTCGAGCTTACCCATCCCTCAGGTGAGATAGTAAATGTCTCTACTCGAGTTGACAAATGCCAACTCTATTTCCTAAATGCCAACCCTCTACCGGAACTTGAAGACATTCCGGTAGTCCATGACTTCTCGGATGTTTTTCCAGAGGAACTGCCAGGAATTCCACCTGACAGAGATGTAGAGTTTGTGATAGATCTTGTTCCTGGAACTGTTCCAATAGCCAGAAGACCTTATAAGATGGCACCCCTGGAGCTAGCCAAACTTAAGAAGCAACTAGATGAGGCCTTGAATAAAGGTTTCATTCGTCCTAGCTCTTCTCCTTGGGCTTGCCCCGTCCTATTCGTCAAGAAGAAAGACGGAACGGATCGGATGGTTGTAGATTATCGACCAGTTAATCTGGTCACCATAAAAAACAAGTATCCGCTCCCCAGGATCAACGATCTGTACGATCAGCTCGCTGGATCCTCAGTCTTCTCCAAAATGGATTTGAGGTTGGGATACCATCAAATCAAGATCAAGAACGGGGACATTCCAAAAACGGCTTTTGTTACTCGATATGGCCAATACGAGTACACCGTCATGTCCTTCGGTTTAACCAATGCCCCAGCCACCTTCTCTCGTCTTATGAATTCAATCTTCATGGAGTATTTGGATAAATTCGTCGTGGTATACCTCGATGATATTCTCATCTACTCGAAGAACAAACAAGAACATGCCGAGCATCTAAGGCTGGTATTGATGAAACTTCGAGAGCATCGCCTTTATGCCAAGTTTTCAAAATGTGAATTTTGGTTACCAGAAGTGACCTATCTAGGTCACGTAATCTCTGGTAAGGGTATTGCTGTCAATCCCTAGAGAGTTCAAGCTGTCCTTGATTGGACTCAACCTGAATCGGTTAAGCAACTTAGGAGTTTTCTTGGTCTAGCGAGCTATTGTCGCCGCTTTGTCGAGAATTTCTCCAAGGTTGCAAAGCCTCTAACTGAACTCCTCAAGAAGGATAAAAAGTTCGAGTGGACACCACGGTGTGAGCATAGTTTTCAGGAACTGAAAAGACGCCTGACTTCCGCACCTGTGTTGCTACCACCAGATTTTTCTAAGGACTTTGTTATCTATTGCGACGCCTCGCGACAAGGATTAGGTTGCATTCTCATGGAAGATCGTCATGTGATCGCGTACGCATCTCGACAGTTGCGTCCACATGAGGATAATTATCCCACACATGACCTTGAGCTTGCAGCTGTGGTCCATGCACTAAAAACCTGGCGACATTACCTTCTGGGTAATCGTTGCGAAATATTCACCGATCACCAAAGTCTGAAATATATCTTCACCCAGACGGATTTGAATCTCAAGCAAAGACGGTGGGTTGAGTTGATCTCGGATTACGACTTAGGGATAACTTACACCCGGGGAAGGCCAATGTTATGGCCGATGCACTAAGTCGTAAATCTTATTGTAACAATTTGATGCTACAACAAGGTCAACCACATCTCTATCAGGATTTTCGGAAGTTGAATCTTCATATTGTTCCTCAAGGATTCCTTTCTACCCTGGTGGCGAAGCCTACTCTTAGGGATCAAATCATAGCCGTGCAGGCTTATGATAAGGGTATATCCCGGATCAAGGAGAATATTGCTAGCGGCAACGCTAGGGATTTCTCCATCAATGAGAAAGGTGTTCTGTTCTTTCAGAACCGCTTAGTGGTTCCTAAGAGCAAACGTCTGCAGCAATTGATCCTTAAGGAGGCTCATGACTCTCCTCTCACCATTCATCCCGGTAGTACTAAGATGTATGAGGACCTACGCCAGAGGTTCTGGTGGACTAGAATGAAGAGAGAAATTGCTGAGTTCGTTGTTAACTGCGACGTTTGTCGTCGAGTTAAGGCAGAACATCAAAGGCCTGCTGGCACCCTTCAACCTCTAGCTATTCCTGAATGGAAATGGGATAAAGTTAGTATGGATTTAATTACCGGATTTCCCAAGACCAAGAAAGGAAATAATGCTATCTTTGTGGTCATTGACCGTCTTTCCAAAGTGGCTCATTTTCTTCCCGTTAGTGAGAGTATCACAGCTAGCCAGCTAGCAGAGTTATATATCTCTCGAATAGTGTCTCTTCATGGTGTTCCCCTGGAGATTAACTCGGACCATGGGAGTATCTTTACTTCCCGCTTCTGGGAAAGTTTTCAGAATGCCATGGGGACTCACCTATCTTTTAGCACTGCTTTCCATCCACAATCAAGTGGTCAAGTAGAAAGAGTGAATCAAATCCTAGAAGTTATGCTCCGAGCTTGTGTTATATCGTTCGGTATGAATTGGGAGAAGTGCCTTCCATTCGCCGAATTCGCTTATAACAATAGTTATCAATCAAGCTTGGGCAAAGCTCCTTTTGAAGTTCTCTATGGACGAAGATGTCGAACACCTCTTAATTGGTCAGAAACCGGAGAGAGGCAACTCTTTGGCCCGGATATGATCCAGGATGCAGAAGAGCAGGTTCGCATTATTCGTGAAAAGTTGAAAACAGCCCAGTCTCGTCAAAAGAGCCAATATGAGCGTCATCATAAGGCTGTGACCTTTGAAGTTGACGAGAAGGCTTACCTTCAGGTTACACCTTTGAAGGGTACCCATCGATTCGGTATCAAGGGCAAGTTGGCTCCTCGTTACATTGGTCCTTTTCGCATTCTTGCCAAACGAGGAGAAGTTGCCTACTAGTTGGAACTTCCTCCGCATCTTTCTAAGGTTCATGATGTCTTCCACGTCTCGCAACTCAGGCGTTGCTTTTCGGATCCTATCCGTGAAGTGGACCGCGAAACGCTTGATCTCCAAGATAACCTTTCATACCGAGAATACCCCGTGCGTATTCTTGATCAAGCTGAGCGTACCACTCGACATCGAAACCTCAAGTTTCTTAAAGTTCAATGGTCAAATCATTCTGAAAAGGAGGCAACTTGGGAAAGAGAGGATCGTCTCCGACTTGAGTATCTTGCGTTATTCCCGACGACTTCTAAATCTCGGGACGAGATTCTTTTGAGTGGGGGTGAGTTGTCACATCCCTGACACCTTAATCAAGTTAGCTTTGTGCTCATGTTTTCTTTGCATTGCATCTAGGAAATTTTCAAGAAGAACAAAGCAAGTGGTGAAGGAAAACTCAAAAACCTAGCCACTTCTCAAAATAAAGGAAAATTCAAACTAGTTAAAATCACTGAACCCAAAATGGCCTCAAGAAAAGTTCAATCTTTCTGATAAATCATGGAAGTAAATAAGCAATGAAGAAAACCATTTTCTTGATACTTTAGGCATTTTAAATAAATGCAAAAAGCTACTGGTTTCATGTTTAAAGTTTGATTTCAAAAACTCTAAGTTTTCAAAAATGTTGAAAACTCCACGAATGATTGGATATATTCCAACAAATATTCTGGTGTGTTCAAAATAGTTTTTTACAAACTATTCTGGAGCTGAAATAAATAGCAAATCAAATAGTTAGCAAAACAGAAACAAAAAAAAGAGGAAAGAACTACCTGTCGCTCACCTCAGCCCAGGCCCAGTAGCGCTGTCGTCTTCCTCCTCGCCAGTAGGAGCAGGAGGTGGCCGCCGCGTCGCCGCGCGCCTCCACACAGCTCTCTGCCTGCCTGGCCGCCGCTTCGCGCTGGCAAGCACGGGGATAACCTCCCCAAGCACGTAGCTATCCATTCCCGTGCTCCTTCTTCCCCCTCTCCTCTCGGTTCTTCCGATCCCCACTGCCGCCATTGACAGAAGCTCGAGCTCGAGCTGCCCGTGCCCCTAGCCACAAGATCTTCCTCCTGAGCGTGTCATTAGCTCCGCCTCGACGAGCTGGTCCTCCCTGCAGAAGCCGAAGCCTCCCCGAGCCCTGCAACGCCACGGCACCGTCGTCTTCAACCTTCGGCCGCCGGCGAGCTCTGCTCGATTCGTCGCCCTCAGTGCTTCCCCGAGCCGTCTAAGTCCTCCTCTGCACTCCTCGTGAGCTTGCGCAACTTTCCCCTAAGATTTCCCCGTCGATCCCCTCCTCTAGGCCTAGTTCCACCGGAGCCCGACAAGGACTGCCGCTGCAGCTCGTCGCCAGCAGCCCTCCGGTGAAGGGTTGGTCCATCTGAGGCCACCAGTAGCCTCAGGACATCACGTAGATGCTTTAGGAGCCTAGCCCCGCGCGTTTTGACCCTGTGATCGATGGCTTCGACGATGGCCGAACTTGGTCGCCGCCAAGCTCGTCGCCGGCGTCGATTCCGGCCACCCCAGCCCCTGGAGTTTGTCCCATCGTGCGCGCCGTCGAGTGGTCGTTCTCCCCATGGTCTCTGCCGTGAGTTTGGTCGTCGGAGGCGAGTTTCCGATGTCCTCCACCGTACTGGTGGTCGCCGGAGGCTCCTCGCCGGCGAGGACGACCTCGCCGCCGGTGGATCTCACCTAGCCTGAGCCACTGACGTGTGGGGCCAGCCTCTGTATAATCTGGAATAATAAAAATAAAATCAAATAATCTAATAAGTCACTGACATGTGGGTCGAGTGAGGTTAATTAGCTAATTAAGATTAATTCTAATCTAAAACTGACCAGAGTCACTGACCAGTGGGTCCCACTGGTCAGGTTTGACTTTCAACGGCCAGTTGGACCTGCTGATGTCATGCTGATGCAATAAAGAGTTTTGTGATTTAAAAGAATTCCAGAAAAATGCCAAAACTTCTAAATATCATAGAAATTAATCTGTAACTCCAATGAAAATAATTTATATATGAAGAAGTATCAGAAAAATCCAAGGAATCTGAATATGTCATTTTCAAACATGTTTGAAAATGTTACTAAACCTAAACATATAGATTAATGTATAAGTTAACTTTCATAAATACTTTGGAGATGGAATTTGGAAAATATTTAAATTTCACTTCAAATGATATGATCAAACACTGTCCAAATTACAAACCAGCAACCTAACATGTCATACCATGCATGTTAAAAGCAAGTTGATCTGAGCATCAGGTCGAATCAATTAAAATGGTATCCGAGAATACCTCGTTTGAAGTGATATTTGAAATTTGATTCAAATCAACTTCAAACCTAATGACCCTAATGGAGGGTTCTTCATAGACATCGACGACGACGAGTAGCTGGTGTCCCAGCTACAATCTGGCCCTAGGTTGGGTCTGTAGTATAGTCAGGCCATGTGCCTTCTAGTTGCACCTGTCTGTACTCAGACAGTTTTAAACACTTCCGCTGGCTTGTAACTGAATGACTGCTATTATGGGTCGTGAGACCCTTACTGTGTAATATTATGTGTGTGGCTCTTCCGAGCCTCTTAAATAAAGCTTGTATGTTTGTGGTTATGTTGTGATGCCATCGATGTATCTATACATATCGGTATGCCATGCGTACGTGTGCCATACTTGATATGTATGGGGTTCGATTACCTAGCCGTGAACTTTAGTAGCACTCCTTACAGGGAAATGCCCCTTTGTGATCCAACGAGCCATGGTAGCTCGCTACTGCTCCGGACACATTGGTTGACCGGCATGTGTCCTTCTTAGCTGCTGTGTCTGTCCCCTTTGGGGAAATGTCACGCGATGTAATGGGGTCCTTGTAGCTTGCTACGACTCGTCTACATTCGCTGGTGACCGACACCTGCTTTGTTGGGTCATGTATGCCTGTCCGTGTGCGGTACTGCCACTTTGGTTTATGACTAGACTTGTCGATCCGGGTTCTTTGACATTGGAATGCTAGCGACACAATTGCATACGTGAGTAAAAAGACGCAAACGGTCCCGGCTAAGGTAAGGCTGCAGCCGTGGGGTTAACCGTGCGTGAGACCGCAAAGGGATGCAATGTGTTACAGGCTGGATTCTTATGGCTTAGGATCGGGGTCCCGACAGATAATTCCATCATTGCGTTTGAGTGCATCCATCATATCCAATCCTCTACTGGGAGTGCAGATTTTTGTGCTTACAAGCTTGACCTCTCCAAGGCATATGATAGAGTTGACTGGGATTATTTGGAGGCGGCCTTGTTGAAATGGGGTTTTGCAACGCGGTGGGTGTCCTTAGTAATGGAATGTGTGAGATATCTGAAGTTCTCCGTCAGGTTTAATGGCCGTTTGTTGGAACAATTTACTCCTACCCGTGGCATTCGTCAAGGCGATCCTTTATCACCCTTCCTGTTTCTCTTTGTGGTTGATTCACTCTCTTCTCTATTACATGTGGCAGTCCAACAAGGAGGGATGGAGGCTCTCAAAATCTATAGGAGAGCCCCGGTTATCTCACATCTTCTCTTTGCGGACGATTCTCTGCTATTTTTTCGTGCAAATATGGAGAAAACAACAATTGTTAAGGATGTTTTGAACACTTATGCCTCAGCGACGGGCCAACTCATAAACCCTTCAAAGTGTTCCATTCTTTTTTCAGATAGTTGCTCTCCTCAAGTTCGGAGGAAGTTAAGCAAATCCTCGGGGTAACACAACAAGCGTTTGAGCCAAAATATCTGGGTCTTCCTGTTCCAGAAGGGCGCATGCACAAAGGAAGATTTGAATCATTGCAATCCAGGGTGAGCAAGTGCCTGGTTGAGTGGAGTGAACGATATTCATCGTTCTCTAGCAAGGAGGTGCTTATCAAGGCAGTTGCTCAAGCCATCCCGGTATATGTTATGAGTATCTTCAAACTTCCTCTGTCAGTGTGCGATGAATTAACAAAAATGATGCGACAGTATTGGTGGGGCGTTGAGAATGGGAAGAGGAAGATGGCATGGGTGGCTTGGGAAAGATTATCCCTCCCTAAGTCTCGCGGAGGCCTAGGCTTTAGGGACATGCACGCTTATAACCAAGCCCTGTTAGCTAAACAGGCTTGGCGGCTTCTAACTACACCGGATTCACTATGTGCTAGACTTCTAAAGGCGAAATATTTTCCTAATGGCAACCTGGTTGATACGGTGTTTTCGTCCAATTCTTCGTGGGTGTGGAAGGGAATTGGATATGGTTTGGTTTTGTTGAAAAAAGGAATGATCTGGAGGGTTGGTAATGGTGCACAAATTCGTGTTTGGAGAGACCCATGGATTCCTCGTGGTCCTCCCTTCACTCCTATTCTTCCAAAGCGAAACTGTCGCCTTAACAAGGTAAAGGATTTCCTCGATGCTTATGGGAATTGGAGGTCTGATTTACTGCAGCAATTTTTCTGCCCGGCGGACGTTGCTTCTATTCTGAAAGTTCGTACTTCCACACGCCAAATGGAGGATTTAATCTCCTGGCCATGGGATAAATCCGGTAACTTCTCTGTTAAGACTGCTTATCACTTTGCTATGTCATCATGCTGGAGCCAGATTAATCCAGGTGCGTCCTCCTCAGCACCTTCCGACGATAGGTCTCTGCGGAAAATGGTTTGGAACATCGCGGCCCCTCTAAAAATGCGTCACTTTGCTTGGCAGGTTATTTCTGGTTCTCTTCCTACTTCGGCAGAGAAAAATCGGAGACATATGGGCACTTTGGCTACTTGTGCCCTATGCGGGCGTGATGAGGAAACATCATTTCATGCCCTTCTGGTGTGTCCTAATGCTGCGAGGCTATGGGATTCAATGCAATCAGTCTGGCCACTGCCTTCTCGGATGGATATTACTTGCACAGGAACGGAGTGGCTGCTTCATATGCTGGTGGAGGCGCAGGAATCTATTAGAAGCAGAATTATTATGGTGCTTTGGAGAATCTGGTACCTACGGAATGAAATCATACATGGCAAACCGATACCTCCGCTCGATATTTCATGTTCTTTTCTCTCAAGCTACTACAATTCCTACAAGAATATCTTCCTAAGTGTTGAGGAGATTTTGAAAGGCAAAACACCTGTCATGGAGTGTGCACCTCCCCTGGCCTCGTCAGCTATACAACCTGCTCGGCCATGGCCAGCCCCTGCAAGTAATGTGGTTGCCTTGTGTGTCGATGGTTCTTATAACCCTCTGGATGGGTCAGCGGGATCAGGTATGATTCTCCGAGATGATATATGGACCGTTATCTTTGCATCCTATCGTAAATTGTTCCATTGCAACGAGGCTCTTGATGCAGAACTACAAGCAATGAAAGAAGGGCTTCAGCTCGCGACTGCTCATTCTCCATTCCCGGTGGTGTTGCAATCTGATTGTGCGGTTGCACTCAAGATGATTACTATAGATTCCTTTGATAGATCGGCTTATGGTCACTTAGTTTCAGAGATTAGGAGATTTCTTTTCGATAGGGAGGTTTTTCCTCTTAAAGTTAGTAGGGAACAAAATAGAGTTGCTCATTGTTTAGCAAACTTTAGTAGAGATGTGGAGATAGTACTGCTTGTTGGTTGGATAGATCGCCTCCATGCATCACCATGTTGGTTGCTGAAGATTGTAATTCTATACCTATGAAATAAAATCACCCTGTCCTGCGAAAAAAAAACTTTTTAAGAATGTAAGATGTGTACCTGCTAGTCCATGATTGGACGAGAAAAGAGGACATGGTGTATGATCCATAGTGGACTAGGCCACCTGCCCCCGCCCCCTAATGGGCCACTTCTATTAGGCCTCTATCTTGAATTTTTTTCCCTCTTGTCTCTCCTTCATCTTTTGATTTATTGTCCATGACTATTGAGTTGGACTTTTGTTGTCTTGATCATTTGTTTCATAGATGTTGCATTGGACTTAGCAGCGCGCCCAATTAAAATGAGTTATTCCTACAATGGAAGTTCCTATGGGTTGCAGTAAAAAAAAGTTGTGTCTTGTGGATGCGTGTCAAAATAATAAATCTGATGCTGGATGATGTTCTCTCGTACATGAGCATCTATTATGGACGGATTTGGATGGCTTCTGGGATAAAAGGTATGGTGCATGTGGATAATTTAACATTTGTTATACGAACGGGGAACATTCAGCACATTTAGTTTTTGTAAGGAGCGATTTCTCCGTGAAAGCATTTACGGCATACATATTGTATTTGACACACATGGGTATTTTTATAGGAAGTTGAAAGTATTTGTAAATAATCTATATAAATTTCTGTAATTTTTTATTTGTATTCTCTTATTTATTTGTTTCAGTCTAAATTTTAGGTTAGAAAGTAGTTGGGCATCTTTTCCCATGTTTGGGCTACCCTAGTTCTCTTCCCTATCTTGGAAGATGCGGCCTTCATATCAATATTTATATCCAGATATAATTGGTTGACATTATTCTTGAGCACCCCCACCCCCCTCCCCATTCACAACATTTGGACTAAACTAAGGAAGACACACTAGAAGCAATTGGGGCAACCAAATGGTTGTCTACGTAAACCAGTCTTTTAAGACATCACAACCCCATGGACTAGACAGAAGCGAGGAAAAGATAAAAGAGAAGCCTAACAAGCAAGCTAGGGAACAATAGCAAAGCGTGGATCTTCTTCTATTTCGTCGCAACCCACGGGCAGGGTCATACACATGCGATCCTTAGTAATTCCCCCTATGTCGTGGGTCCAAAAGGATTGGCTATCTTTTAGATACACGGTGAACTTTTTTGAACTATAAGATGTAATATTTCTAATACAGATTGACTATATTTTAAATACATGATGAATTTTTTTACTATAAAACAAACTATTTCTAGTATGCAGCGGCTATATTTTTTATAAACGATGAACCTTTTTCAAAAATATGATAAACCCTTTTGTAGTACGCGATAAATATATTTGTAACAGGTGATGCATATTTTCAAATACTTGAGGAACAATTTTTATAAATGACAATTTCTTATTGCACTATAAATATTTTAATATGACCATCTTAAATTTATGATGAACGTTTTTTAATAATATGACAAAGATTTTTTTATACACTACGATTTTTTTAATATATGTGATGAACATATTTAATAGATAATTACCCTTCTGTACGAACCTGATGAATATTTTTTAAAATTGTGATGCTTTTTTAATGTGTAATGATGTTTCTCAATATATGTTGAACCTTTATGAAAAACACAATGAACAATATTTTTCATAGACAAGGATCAGTTTTGGTTTACATGAACATTCAGAAAAGTACCAAACAGTTGTTAATTTAAAATATGTGAGGAAATTCGTAGTTAGATGAATATATTTTTTCTAAATACGGAACACATTTTCGGTTACATGAACATTGATTTGCAACATGTGCACTTTTTTTTGCTTCCACTTTTGAAGAAAGGATACATTAAACCAGTGAAATAATGTATATGAAAAGAAGTTATTTAAAATAAAAATAGGAGAAGGTAGTTAGTACTTCAGTAGATTATGCAAGAAAATATATGTGCAAGAAGAAACGTGCTCAGATAAAAAAAAAAATAGGAAGAAGAAACGTGCTCCCTCCGTGAAGAAGTATAAAAGCGTTTATATCACTAATTTCTTTACAGTCTTTGTTTTTTGAGACAACTTTGATACTGCGGGATTCTTACTTGGCCGGCCCACGTAGAAAAATGTAATGAGTCGATGTGACCGCATCATTCGCAAGAATGTAGGAACAGACCACCCTCCCGTCGTCCAACTCTTCCCATGCCGCCGCCGCCCAGGACACCTCGAAAGCAAAACGTGAAGCTGGCAACGCACCGTTCGGCCGCCGGCCGGTGGCTCCGGAGAGCGAGGAGCAGTCCCAGCGGAGCTTCCTTTCACCGCAATGAATGCCGCCGCCGCCGCCGCCGCCCGGACCAATGAGGCCGCGCGCGCAGCCGCCCCCATCCCTCTCCTCGCACCGTCACGCACCCTAGCTTATCTCCTCCCCGACCTCGACCTCAAGGCGATGTGTGCAAGAATCTAACTCCGTCGACAACTTCGAGACGCAGTTAGTTGCTCCGCCGGTCGATCCTCCTCCCATTATTGGAGGGACAACGTGCCGCTCCAGAATCTTCGCTCGTACCAGTACTTGGGTGACGTCGATCGACCATTTTTTGGTTGAAGGAGACGGACGGAAGGAGGAGACAAGGACTACGTAGTTGTACGTGCACGGTGATGCATGCGTAGCAGCTCCATACCATACGCGCCGGGACTATCTTCAAGGCTTGCACCGTCTGAAAACTGTTTTAGATTCTGTCAATGGATGTGGTCTTTGCGTGGTCAACATGCGTCTGCTGATAAATTCGTGTCAAGCTGTACGCAGTGGTTGCTCGAGACTGCAAGGCACTCATTTGACCAGAATGTCGTGGCGGAATTCAGGAGCACTGCTGCCTCGGTTCATCCTTGGCCAGTGGCGATGGTGTACGGCTGTACGCTAATGGCAGCACATGCACCACTTAATGCAAAATATAGGTAATTTTCTTTTTTATTTTTTGAATGAAAGGGGTTTCCCTACCCCATCTTTTATGAAATGAAGCAAAACCGGTCTCCGCAGCAATCACTGCAACATCTTAAACAGCTAGATGAATACTAAAACAATTTGGGCTTAAGGCCACAAACTAGAAACAAGCAACCAACAGGCGAGAGCAGAAGTATCTCTTAAACCTCTGAAAAAACTCCTAATTTTATTATTACAGGCCAGACGAGGAACAAAAGGACAACTAAATATAGGTAATTTTCAACAACGATCGCGACGACGGCATCGCCGTGGATGCAACTAAAAGTTGCCCGCGTAACGATGAGTGACGCAAGGAATCCCCACGGTTGTTTACAACTACTTGCAAAGTTGCGGCCTAGACCTTGCAAACGTATATATAGTACTCCTACCAATGTACGATCGATTAAATCTGTTTTTCCTCTCTCTCTCTCTCTCTTTTGCGTACGCACATCCAAACGTCACCCCAAGAGTCTATTTTTCCAGCTTGCCATATAAGCTACTACTACAAACATAGCACATGCCTCTGAGGCTACAGCCATTAATATCGGCCAATCCACAAGGCACAGGCCCAGTTGCATGGCCGCGTATATATGCAGAATATACGCAGCAACCACACAGACATACGGACACACGTACGTACGCATGGTACGTTCAAGCGGCATGAAGGGAGGGCGGCGATCCAACAGGAGGCTCCTCAGGTCCTTCCTGGGCGCGTGCAGGAGACTCAGCGCCGAGCTGCAGCTGCTCCGCGCCGCCGCCCCGACGGCGAGCGCGTGGGCGCAACTCGAGGACGGCGACGAGGCCATCCCGGTTGACGTGCCCAGGGGCCACACGGTGGTGTACGTCGGGGAGGAGCTGCGGCGGTACGTCGTCCGGGTGTCCTCACTCGACCACCCCCTGTTCCGGGAGCTGCTCGACGGCGCGCGGGAGGAGTACGAGTTCGCCGCCGACGCCAGGCTCTGCCTGCCCTGCGACGAGGACATCTTCCTCGGCGTGCTCTGCCACGTCGACCCCAAGCACGAGCACTGGAGGCTAGCACTCTGCAGCTGATCACAGTGATCCCCGGCCCGAACGCAGCCTCGGTGGATTCCCCTGGTTGGCTCCTCTCCTGTGTAGGAGGATCCCAAAGTAGCTAAATTCTGCGAGATAACGAGATTTGCGGTCATGGTCTCAGGTGTATAGGTGTAGGCTCCATCTGTGCAGAAATTTAGTTCCGCTGTTCATTGCTCTGTATTCCATTCTCAAGGATGCGTCGCATGCAAAATGACGTGGTACAGAATGACATCCATTCTATACGTAACTTGCAATTTGTTTCGCCTCCTAAGTTGTTCGGTCCATGGCTATCCAGGCTTTGCAATTGCACATAGTACAAAATTAGTGTTAAAAGTGCCGTTTAGATACAACCCCCTCATATAATACATATAAATGACAATATACATTTTTCATAAGGTATTCTTAATTTATATGTATGTGAGGTGTGCTTCGGTACAACCCCCTCCCCCATAAAATGTATGAAGGAGAATGTATACCCACCTCGTATTGTACACTATAGACCGTCATACGTATACTATATGAGGTGGCTATACGTACGGCGGCCTATAGGGTACAATACGAGGTGGATATACTCTTCTTTATACGTTTTGTGGGGAAGAGGGGTTGTACCGAAGCAAAAGTGTATGTATAATGCATCCTAAAACGTATAGTGTACACCCTAACCGGGCCGGTTCATGAAGATTTCTGCAGTACCAACTGCACCAATACAGTATGGCAGCGATCTTATGACTAAATTGAATAAAATACGAGCTACCAAGAATTCGAAACTACAATTGCTAACCAATCGACCTGGCAAGCTTTGCTGGCAAAAACTGAACGCGCACGGTAAAGAACTACTACCCAGAATCTGATGAAGTTTTGGATCTCTTTATCTTTTCTTGGAAATCATAAGAAATTTTTACAACGCAAATAATGTTTGAAAATCCGACATTTGTTTGAACAACTCTAACAAACTTTTCAAAACTTTATTTTAAAATACGTGCCCTTTTAATACATTTTTTAGATCCTGAACATTTTTTGAAAACACGTATTTTTTCGAAATTTAGAGAACAAAACTTGTTAATGGGAACATTTTTGATATTTTTCTTTAAAGAGAGAACAATTTCTGAAATCCCCAAAATAAAAATTAGTTCATCGATTATTTCGAAGTATGTACGAAACTAGATCATGTTCAATGAAGGGTGTTCGGATAGGCGAGAAGGGTCCGCTTGGGACCAGCTTGTTTCTCAATATCCCTTCAATGAACTCAATTGTTTTCACACACCTTAATGATCATCACAAGGAGGCACGCCAAATGTTTTAAATTTCTGACATTTCATACATTTCCTATGATTTTTCATGCGAAAACATGAAAAAACAGTTGCCTGACGTGATGCAACGTGCGTTTGGTGTCCGTTCAAATTTTATGTGGGGTCATTTCTATGTTTATTCTCGCTTGCTGACAAAAGTTGGATAGATTTGATGAACGTATGCATGAACATCATGTGAAATCCATGGGTGTCGGTAAGCACGGAAGGGGTGTTATAATGCGATGTTGTTTCTTTGACTCATGAAAGGGATTCATTTTTTTCCACACGCCGTAATGATCATCAGAAGGAGGCCTGCCAAATGTTTTAAATTTCGGACATTCCGTGTATTTTATATGATTTCCATGTGAAAACATGAAAAAACATTTGTCTGACGTGTCGCAACGTATGTTTGGTGCCCGATTTTGTTTAAATTTTACGTGAGTCATTTGTATGTTCATTCTGATGGCAAAAGTTGAGTAGATTTGATGAACGTATGCATAAACATCTTGTGAAACCCACGGTGTCGGTAATCGCAAAAGAGGTGTTATAATGCGATGATGTTTCTTCGATTCATGAAATGAACCTAATTTTTTCACAAACCATAATGATCATCACAAGGAGGCACATGATTTTTTTTAGTTTCTGACATTCCGTGCATTTTCTATGATTTTTTATACAAAACACGAAAAAACAGTTGCCAGACGTGATGCAACATGCGTTTGGTGTCCGGTTTCATTCAAATTTTACGTGGGTCATTTCTATGTTCAATCTCACTTGTTGCTAAAAGTTGGTTAGATTTAAATAACGTATGCATGTACATCATGTGAGACACACGGGTGTTGATTACGACGGAAGGGGTGTTATAATTCGATGATGTTGCTCGAACTCATAAAACAGACCCAATTTTTTTCACACGCCCTATTGATCATCACAAGGCGGCACGCTAATTTTTTTAATTTAAAATATAACATGTGTTTTCTATGATTTTTCATGCGAAAACACGGAAAAATTGTTGCCGGACGTGACACAACGTGCGTTTGATGTTCGATTTCGTTCGAATTTTGCATGGATCATCTGCATGATCATCCTTACTTGCTAGCACAAGTTGGATAGATTTAACGAACGTATGCATGTACATCATGTGCAACGTACATCATGTGCAACCCACATACGTCGGTAAGGGCGGAAGGGTGTTATAATATGATGATGTTTCTTTGACTCATGAAATGGACCCAAAAAATTTCACACGTCCTAATGATCATCACAAGGAGGCACGCCAATTGTTTTTAATTTCTGACATTCCATACATTTTCTATGATTTTTTATGCGAAAACATGGGAAAACAGTTGTCGGACGTGACACAATGTGCGTTTGGTATCCGATTTCGTTCAAATTTTGCATGGCTATTTGTATGTTCATTCTTACTTGCTCGTAAAAGTTGGGTAGATTTGATAAACGTATGCATGTACATCATGTGAAACGCATGTGTGTCGGTAAGGACGAAAGGGGTGTTGTAAGGCGATGATGTTACTCCGGCTCATGAAACGGACCCATTTTTAATTTTTGCACAATTTTGGAATCTGAAATTATGTATGAAATTTTAAAAACTTCAACACATTTCTAAAGTTGTTAACAACTTCCCAACAATTTATGTTGAAGACAAATTTCAAACCGCGTACATTTGTAAAAAAGATATAAATGTTTTCTGAAGTTCAAACATTTCTTAAATTCGAAAACAGAAACATTTGAAAAATTCAAAAATTATTTAAAGCAAGATTATTTTATGGTATTCAAAAGAATATTTCAAAATTTTGAACATGTGCCTGTTAGGCCGACCCAAACGTTCGCGGATTTTGAAAAGTTCATCTCTTTTTTCATAAGATTTTGTACAAACTAATCTACCTAGTGTAGTCAACCTTTTCTCAAATTTGTGAATCATTTTGGAACAAAATTTCTAACTATTTAGAAAAATCGCAAATGTTGTAAACAAACTGAATAAAAATCACGGATTTAAAAAAGTTCAAAAATAATTGCAAAAAAAGTTCGACTAACTGAAAAGGATTTAACTTTTCTAGAGAAGGATGACAGCGCAAAATACGATAAAAATCCAATTTTGTTACTCTTTCCGACAAAGTGTGGCTCATTAGCACAGAGACGAGCGACCTAACAAACGAGATTGGCGAGCTCAATTATGAAATAAACACATATGCTACAGTATCCAGTTTGTCATGAATCTATTTTCACTGGTTTTTGGTTTCTTATTTGAAATTTTTTTGTGTTTTAAAAGTTGTTTGAGAATTTAAAAATTGTTCATATTTCACTAAACTGATAAAGGAAATAAAAATGTTCGTTTAAAAAAATAGATACAATATCTGCTAGTTTTAAAAATCCGTTCATGTTTTTGAAAAGTGTTTGCATTTTTGTTAAATGTTCGAAAAATATTTGATATTTTTATATAAATGTTTGCTAGATTACCTCCTATTCTTAAAAAAAATTGTTTTTCAAAGAACTTTCACGTTCAAAAAATGTTTAAAATTTGAAAATAAATTTGAAATTTCTAAAATTCACAACTTTTGCAAAATATTCACATTTTAATAATATTCAATTTTTAAAAATAATGATGCATTTGTCGTTTCAGGATCTGGCGCCAGTAAGAGCCTATCTAATATGTTGTGCTGCATAATTAATCACAAGTGCTTGATACTTCTAGTGGCTATCAACTCCCTCGTGTAGTAGGACTGTAGGAGGTGACGCAAGAACGTTACAATGCTATTATGCTAGTGCAACCTAACATTTGTGAAGATGTAATTTCTTTTGACCGAAACAACACTCTGCCTTTTCATCAAAGTAGAGGGAAAGCTATACAAACTGAGATAACCTCAGCAAGAAAATCAAAAGAAAAGGGTCCGGTGCTGCACAAAATAGCCCGGCTGTACATGTCTCACAAGACTACTCTGTGGTCTTCATAAGGAGGCCTAAATCATCTCTAATGAGCAAGCAAACACCCTCAACTAACTTTTGCTCATTCTGAAAAATATGCCTGTTCCTCTCGTTCCAAATGTTCCAGGCCACATAGGTCGCTACCATACATTCATCCACCCCCTCCTTTTTCGCTTGAGCAGTAAGGTTTTGTCCCATCAATCATTAATCGAGGTGGCCTGGAGTGCAAGTGTTGCTGCCTTAAGGTACTTGGATGTCATTATGTGCCATACTCTCTTGGCAAAGGATCATCTCAAGATAAGATGACTAGCACATACAGGAATCTGATCGCAAGCACAACAAACATCTTGATGATCCCATCCTCTTCTAAGCAGTCTATCAACCGTCCAAAGTCTGTTTTCGAGCAAGGTACAGATAAAGAATTTAATTGTTGATTCGCTTCGGGTCTTCCATATCCTTAACAGACGAGGCATTGGAAGGCGCGGGATGAATTGCTGCTCATACGCCAACTTGGTAGAGTACATCCTATTAACAGTAAGGTTCGAGCTAATCACATCGGTGGTGCCACTCAGTTGGACTTGCTGGACCATGTGCCAGAGAAGGGTAATGGAGCGAAGCTGGTCGGCTGAGTTCAGCCGTTTCAAGCCCATCATCCATTTCCCATCCTGCAGAGCATTCACAAGAGTGGTTCCTTTGTGGCGAGCAAGGCGAAACAGCAGGGGCGCCACCTCCATTAGAACAGCTCCATCCATTCATCGTTCGGTCCACAGAAGGGCTCATGTGCTGCCGCCGATGGAGATTTTTGTGCAAGCTTTGAAGAGCTGCAAGTCAGGATTCTCACACGGAGTTGGTGTTGTAAGGAAGCGTTCCTACTCCCTCGTAAGGGAGCCGTATGAGTTTATATTGATGTGAGACAGCAGCCCTGTTGTGGCTTACAAGAAACCAACGATCGCTAGGATGAGTCGGTTACAGAATCAAAGATTGATACGGGAGAGAGAAGAAGAGATATAGTTGAGATTACATAGGTTTAAACAACTATCTATCTAAGACCCTCCCTTAATCTCAGCTTATCCTATGTTAAGATTTCTCTTGAACTCCTCAAATGGCTTGACTGACAAGGCCTTGGTGAAACCGTCTGCAACTTGATCTTTGGATGGAATGAACCGTATGTCTAATTTCTTCTCTGCAACTCTTTCTCGCACAAAGTGAAAATCAATTTCAATATGCTTAGTTCTTCCATGGAAAACTGGATTAGCACAGAGATAGGTAGCTCCTAGATTGCCACACCATAAACATGAGATACGATTTTGCTTGATTCCCAATTCATTCAGCAATGATTCCAGCCAAATAATCTCAGCTATTGCATTAGCTAAAGACTTGTATTCACCCTCAGTACTTGATCTTGACACCGTGGCCTGTTTTCTTGCACTCCAGGAAACAAGATTAGGGCCAAAAAATACTGCAAAACCTCCAGTTGATTTTCTGTCATAACTACATCCTGTCCAGTCAGCATCAGAAAATGCACTAACGAGAGTAGAATTAGATCGCCTAAACTGGAGACCCAAACCTGCAGTATGCTTTATATACCTTATAATTCTGTTCACAGCTGTCCAGTGTGTAGTAGTAGGTGCATGCAAATACTGACAAACCTTGTTAACTGCAAATGATATGTCTGGCCATGTCAATGTTAAGTACTGTAATGCTCCCACAAGACTCCTATATTTTGTGCCTTCTTATTCCTTGAGTGGTTCACCTTCATAAGCTGAAAGTTTTTCAGAAGAAGACAATGGTGTGGGAGAAGGCTTATAGTCCTTCATTCCCATGCGAGTCACAAGTTCCTTAGCATATTTTCCCTGATTCAATACTATGCCATTTTGGATTTTCTTGACTTCAATGCCTAGGAAGAAGTGTAGCCACCAAGATCTTTGAGAGCAAATTCTGAACTTAGATCATGCAGAAGAGCATTAGTGGCACCTTGTGAGGAACTTGCAACTATAATGTCATCATCATATATCAACATAAATATAACTGTATTTGCCTTGTTATAAATAAATAATGAACTGTCAGCCTTGGATGCAAGAAAGCCAAGACTCCTCAATTGAGAGCTCAATAATGAGTACCATGCTCTTGGTGCTTGTTTCAGACCATAAAGAGCCTTATCAAGCTTTCACACATAGTGGGGTGTTTTAGTATTATCATACCTAGGTGGTTGTCTCATGTAAACCTCCTCTTCTAGAACACCATGCAAAAACGCATTCTGAACAACTAGCTGTCTCAAGCTCCAACCTCTAGATACTAGAATTGCTACTACAAGTCTAATAGTTGCAGCTTTAACAACAGGACTAAAGGTATCCTTGTAATCAAGACCATAGCGTTATTTAAAACCTTTTGCAACTAGACGTGCCTTATACCTGTCAATGGAACCATCTGCTCTTTTTTTGATTCTGTAAACCCATTTGCGATCAATGATGTTTTTACCTCTCTGTTCAGGTACAAGATGCCATGTCTTGTTTTTCATAAGAGCAGAATATTCTTCATCCATTGCATTTTTCCATCTTGGATCTTCCAATGCATCTCTAAGATTTGTTGGTTCTCCTGCAATACACATCATGCCATACGGTATAGTACCATTAATTCAATTTTTTGGTTTTCTTATACCTTTCTACAGTCGAATCATAACACGAGATTTTCGCAATGGTTCAGGCTGCGGTGACTCAGAATCCCTGATTTCAGAAGATCCTGATCAAGGAATTAACTCATTTTCCTCCTTAGACCGTGATCCAGACCTAGTTGCTTGCGGTGTGGCTGAACCTGCAGTTGCTCCCGAATCAATAGCTATAGAAGATTTGTGATGCAGCGAAGATTCGTGACGTACAGGAGTTCTGGGCGGCAGTGGACCTGCATCATATTCTGCGCCTGCCTCCTATTCTTCATTTTCTTCTTCCAAATCTTGATCATTTTCTGCACCAACTTCTTCATGAGCCTACACACCTGAAGATAGAACACTGGTTCTGGCAGAACTATCAATTTGGTCTGAAGATACAACACCAGTTCTGGCAGAACTATCAGTTTGGTTAGTAGAATTGTCGCCCCCATGATCAAAGCTTTGGAGATTTTGTGGAAGAAGAAGAATCTATTGTCTAAGATGTGCTCCAGTATTGCGATCAAGTGACTCAAAAGTACAGATGGATTCATCAAAAACGACATCATGGGAGATATAGACCCTGCCACTAGAAACATCTAAACATTTAACTCCCTTGTGAAGTGGACTATAGCCAAGGAAGACACACCTTTTTGAATGAAACACAAATTTGTGTGTATTATATGGTCTAAGGTTGGGCCAGCATGCACAACCGAACACACGAAGATATTTATAATCTGGAGTGATATGGAAAAGGCGTGTGATAGGAGACTCAAATTGGATGACCTTGCTAGGGAGCAAGTTAATAAGATATGTAGCAGTCAAAAAGGCTTCATCCCAAAACTTGAGTGGCATGGATGCATTTGCCAGTAAGGCTAGTCCTACCTCAACAACATGACGATGTTTTCTTTCGGCAGAACCATATTGTTGATGTGCATGAGGGCATGAAACATGATGTGAGATGCCAAGCTGTTGGAAGAAGGTATTGAGTTTATTGTACTCACCTCCTCAGTCAGTTTGCATGACAATGATCTTGGTGTTAAGTTTTCGTTCAACAAGACTTTGAAAGTTTTTGAAAACTTGAAACACTTCAGATCGCTTATTAAGAAGATAAATCCACGTGAATTTGCTAAAATCATCGATAAACCTTACACGATATGAGTGTCTACCAACTGAAGTAGGGGTTGTCCCCCATACATCTGAGAATACAAGTTGCAAGGGTGGAGTAGAAACACTGGTAGAAATAGGGTATGGTAGCTAATGACTTTTAGCTTGCTGACATGGATCACAAACTGACTCAATACTAAACACATGAGATTAGGGAAGATTATTCTTGCTAATGACAAGTTTAACAATAACTGATGAAGGGTGACCTAGTCGACTATGCCACTTCGCCGAAGATGGTTTGATGGCAGAAAGACTTGTGTATTTGGTGATGAAGACGAAGATATGAGTGGGTAGAGTCCTCCCACACACTTGCCCCTAAGAAGTATTCTCATCGTGTCCAAGTCCTTAACTAGGAAAAAATAAGGATAAAACTCAATGAGTACACGATTGTCAAGAGTAAATCTATGGACAGAAAGGAGATTTTTTGATTTTTCAGGAACACAAAGAACTTTATTTAGGCGCAAATATTTCATGGGGGTTTTGACAATAGTACTACCAATATGAGTAATATTCATACCAGAACCGCTTGTGGGGTGAACTTGATCACTCCCGTAGGTATTTGTCTCTGATCGTTAGCTTGTCCAGCTCTCTTGTGATATGATGTGTAGCACCGGTATCTGCATACCAGTTCGTGTCAATGCCGTACGAATCAGCAGCAGCATTGTCCTCCTTTTCCTCGTACTCATCTTCTTCATAGCGATCCCAACAATCACGGGCGCCACCTCGATGATGCTTGAGGCAGATTTGGCACTCGGGATAGTGTCAGTGCGGTGGACGCTGTTGTTGGTGTTGTGGACTCATATGTCTCCAATGTATCTATAATTTTTGATGGTTCCATGCTATTATCTTGACAACTTTGGATGTTTTATATGCATGAATATGCTATTTTATATCTTTTTTGGGATTAACCTATTAACTCAGTGCCAAGTGCCAGTTTCTAATTTTTTTTCCGTGTTTTTAACCTTTTTCAGAGAATAATATTAAAAGGAGTCCAAATGGAATAAAACCCGCGGGATGATTTTTTTCCATAACAAAAGATACGCATGGGACTTGAGAACCAAGGCAGGAGACCTCGGGGGAGGTCACAAGCCCCCTAGCCGCGGCCTGGGGGGGGGGGGGGGCGCCTGGTAGGCTTGTGGGCCCCACGTGGCTCCTTTGCCCTACCTCTTTCGCCTATAAATTCTCTAAAATCCCGAAACCAAAGAAGAGAGCCACAAAAATACTTTTCCGCCGCCGCAAGCTTCTGTCTCCGCAAGATCCCATCTGGGGACCGTTCTGGTGCCCTGCCGAAGGGGGATTCGGACATGGAGGGCTTCTTCATCAACACCATTGCCTCTCTGATGATGCGTGAGTAGTTCACCACAGACCTTCAGGTCCATAGCTAGTAGCTAGATGGCTTCTTCTCTCTCTAGGATCTTCAATACAAAGTTCTCCATGATCTTCATGGAGATCTAACCGATGTAACCTTCTTTTGCGATGTGTTTGTCAAGATCCGATGAATTGTGGATTTATGATCATATTATCTATGAATATTATTTGAGTCTCCTCTGATCTCTTATATGCATTATTTCGTATCATTGTAATTCTCTTCGAGTTATGGGTTTCGTTTGGCCAACTTGATCTATAATTCTTGCAATCGGAGAAGTGCTTGGTTTTGGGTTCATACCGTGTGGTGTCCTCACCTAGTGACAGAAGGGGTAGCGAGGCATGCATCGTGTTGTTGCCATCAAGGGTAAAAAGATAGGGTTCATATCATATTGCATGAATATATCCCTCTACTTCATGTCATCTTGCTTAAGGCGTTACTCTGTTTGTTATGAACTCAATACACTAGATGCGTGCTGGATAGCGGTCGATGTGTGGAGTAATAGTAGTAGATGCAGAAAGTATCGGTCTACTTGTCTCGGACGTGATGCCTATATGTATGATCATTGCCTTAGATATCATCATGACTTTGCGCGATTCTATCAATTGCTCGACAGTAATTCGTTCACCCACCGTAATACTTGCTATCATGAGAGAAGCCTCTAGTGAACACTATGGCCCCCGGGGTCTACTTCACATCGTATTTTCAGATCTACAATTTTACTTTTTTGCACTTTTCACCTTCAGATCTCACTTTGCAATTAACCGTGAGACAACCCCTTTATAGCGTTGGGTGCAAGTTTGTTTGTTTTTGCGCAGGTACATTGGTGCCTCATCTTGATACTCCTACTGGATTGATACCTTGGTTCTCAAACTGAGGGAAATACTTATCGCTACTGTGCTGCATCACCCTTTCCTCTTCAAGGGAAAAACCAACGCAAGCTCAATAGGTAGCATGGATGTCCTCCTCAGGTGCGTCTGTCGCCATTGCTTGGAGCAGCGGCAGAAGGAGAGTGTCTCCCATGACCGCGACCTATGGTGCCGCGTGTGCGCCCTGTGCCTCGAGACTGACCACGCCCCCTGTATGCCATCTTTGCACAGGAGTTGAAATCAACATCAGGTCCATCGCCTAGCATCTCCACCCGCTGATCAAAGGTGAAAATCTGGGTGAAAAGTTCATCAACGATGATGGAGGCCTTGACAACACCGATAGCAGCTACAACTGCATCATAGTCTCGATCGAGACCAGCGAGGACATAGTCCACCATCTCTGGATCAGAAACCGGCCGCCCTGCTGCAGCCAGTTCATCCCCCAAATTTTCATCCGGGCAATGTAAGAGCTGCTGGACATGGAGCCCTTTTTTGTGGTGGTGATGGCAATTCTCAAATTTGTAATTCAAGATTGAGACTGCGAGGCAAACATAGTGGTTATTGCAGTCCATAAATCAAATGCGTTCTCCTTACTCACAACTTGGGCGAGGATCTCTTTTGAAAGAGAATTGAGGAGATGGCTGAGGATTTGTTGATCCTTTAACAACCATGATGCATACAACAGGTTGGTCACCATGGTTGTTGTCTTGTCTGATTGTTGCTGCTCCACCATCTTCGGGGGCGCGACATTGGATCCATCCAGGTGGCCGGTGACCTGCGCTCCTCGTAGTCCAAGCATCACCTGGGCCTTCCACAAGAGATAGTTCCTCTTGGTTAACATCTCAGCTAGTGGAGCTCCTAGGTTGAGGGAGACGGTGGCCGAGGTGGAAGAGATGTTGATCGATCTGTTGTGGCGATCGGGGGAGGTGCTTGTAGCTAGATGGATGGGAAGAGGATGGTTGTGTATACCATGTAAGGAAGCGTTCCTACTCCCTCGTAAGGGAGCCGCGTGAGTTTATATTGATGTGAGATAGCAACCCCGTCGTGGCTTACAAGAAACCAACGATCGCTAGGATGCGTCGGCTACAGAATCAAAGATTGACACAGGAAAGAGAAAAAGAGATATAGATGAGATTACATAGGTTTAAACAACTATCTATCTAATAGATGTCCCTTTCCACGATCTATCTTGATTATCCCATTCGAACCAAGGCCACCTCAGTCTCAGTGCTCTCCTGAAGGCAGTAAGTGATGTCTACTACACAGTCTTCTCCTTGTAGACGTTGTTGGGACTCCAAGTGCATAGGTTTGTAGGACAGTAGCAATTTTCCCTCAAGTGGGTGACCTAAGGTTTATCAATCCGCGGGAGGCGTAGGATGAAGATGGTCTCTCTCAAGCAACCCTGCAACCAAATAACAAAGAGTCTATTGTGTCCCCAACACACCCAATACAATGGTAAATTGTATAGGTGCACTAGTTCGGCGAAGAGATGGTGATACAAGTGCAATATGGATGGTAGATATAGGTTTTTGTAATCTGAAATTACAAAAACAGCAAGGTAACTAGTAACAAAAGTGAGCACGAACGGTATTGCAATGCGTGGAAACAAGGCCTAGGGTTCATACTTTCACTAGTGAAGTTCTCTCAACAATGATAACATAATTGGATCATATAACTAGCCCTCAACATGCAACAAAGAGTCACTCCAAAGTCACTAAAAGCGGAGAACAAACGAAGAGATTATTGTCGGGTACGAAACCACCACAAAGCTATTCTTTCTGATCGATCTATTCAAGAGTCCGTAGTAAAATAGCACGAAGCTATTCTTTCCGTTCAATCTTTCATAGAGTTCGTACTAGAATAACACCTTAAGATACGTATCAACCAAGACCCTAATGTCAGCTAGATACTCCATTGTCACCTCAAGTATCCGTGGGCATGATTATACGATATGCATCACACAATCTCAGAATCATCTATTCAACCAACACATAGAACTTCAAAGAATGCACCAAAGTTTTTACCGGAGAGTCAAAACGTGTGCCAACCCATATGCATAGGTTCCCAATGTCACAAAACCCGCAAGTTTATCACCAAAACATACATCGAGTACTCACATGAATATCCAAACGTGTGCCAACCCATATGCATAGGTTCCCAATGTCACAAACCCGCAAGTTGATCACCACAGGATAGACACGTGCAAGACATACATCAAGTGTTCTCAAAGACTCAATCTGATAAGATAACTCCAAAGGGAAAACTCAATTCATTACAAGAAGGGTTAGGGGGAAGAACATCATACGATCCAACTATAGTAGCAAAGCTCGCGGTACATCGAGATCAAGACATCTCAAGAACACGAGATAGAGAGAGATCAAACACATAGCTACTAGTACATACCCTCAGCCCCAAGGGAGAACTACTCCCTCCTCGTCATGTAGATCACCGGGATGATGAAGATGGCAACCGGAGATGGATCCCCCCTCCGGCAGGGTGCCGGAACGGGCTCCAGATTGGTTTTTGGTGTCTACAGAGGCTTGCGGCGGCAGAACTCCCGATCTAGGTTTCTTTTTGGGGGTTTCTATATTTATATGAATTTATGGTGGTGGAATTACGTCGGTTGGGCCCACGAGGAGGTCACAAGCATGGTAGGTGCGACCTAGGGGGGGTCGCGCCTCCCGGGCTTGTGACTCCCTCGTGGCTCTTCTGGCCTTCTTCCAAACCTTCGAGGGTCTCTTTTGGTCCCAAAAAAATCATCACAAAGTTTTATTCCATTTGGACTCCGTGTGAAAAGGGTCAAAAACATGAAAAAAAATAGAAACTGACACTTGGCACTGAGTTAGTAGGTTAGTCCCAAAAAAGATATAAAATAGCATATTCATGCATATAAAACATCCAAAGTTGACAAGATAATAGCATGGAACCATAAAAAATTATAGATACATTGGAGACGTATCAGTAAGATCTTTGATGCCAAGTCCACCGACATCCTTGGGCGCACAGATGCGTTTCCAGTTTACCAAGCACTTCCCACCATGGGCCTCCTCATCGGCATTCCATAGAAAATTCCTTCTCATCTTTTCAATATTTTTAACAAACCATTTGTGTGGAGAAAAAATCGTCAAAAAATGAGTGAACGTGTTTGTAAGGACAGAGTTAATCAAAGATAAATGACTCGACCTCTAAAGCAGCTTTCCTTTCCATGCCCTCAATCTGGCAGCCCCTTTGTCTAGCAACAGTTGCAGATCAATGTGTCTTAACTTATGGAAGGAGAGTGCTAGTCCCAGATAATTGCAAGGGAGAACACCATGCACCCCTCAAATGATACATTCAGAGTTCAGACAAAGCAGATCGACCGGTCGAACACCACCATGGTGGAATTGCTATTTACAAGCTGCAAAAGTGACAGTAGAAATGCACAAACTTGACGCAAACGGTGGTGGACGGATCTGTTGGGATTTTGTATTTTGAGTGAAATAACATAGAAGATGCATTCTAATTCTTTTTTGGGTTGAGATATTCATGCAACTAAACTTATGATGTTTTATTGTGGCATTCTTCTCTTGCATGTAGTACTTTTTCCGAGTGAAAGTCTGGAATATTCTAGAAAAAGTACATGTGAGCGGTCAAATCTTCACTGAATGTTTTTAAATATTTTCCTGGTTTGTCGTTAATATTTTGTTTGTTCTTAGATGCTGCTCGTTTTTACTTCGAAAAATTTAAACTTGATTTTGTTTTCTCTGCAGTTCAACAAGTTCCGTCTCAAGTTTGTAAGTTTTGACACAAGGATGAGACTGTTAGAATGCTACAAAAATTTTAGGTGATAGCAGTTGTACCTGTCAACGGTTGAATATATGAGAAAATTACAATGAGATTTAATTCAAATAAACATTATATAAATTGTGACGATAGAAACAATGATTGGACTAATCATGCGGACTACCGTAGTAGACGAATAGATCAAATCTATTAGAGAGACTAGAAAAAATAATTTTAGGATGATCTCAAACAACGGGAACAAAATTGAATATGGTGTAGTGGGAGCCGAACCACCGTTGTTGATGTTGCCACCCATGTCATTGAGGAAGAGGTTGTCGAGATCGGGGAAGAAGTCGTCATTGAGAAAATTATCGCTGCCACCAGTCACGCGAGTGCGCTCCCCAAAAACCTGATCGCCCCCTCTCCCCAAAAACCTGTAACCTGCACGCCGGAAGGAGGGATGGAGAAAATTTGGATGATGACGCAATGATCTGGAACAGTGCGAAACCATATGTTGTGAGGCTGGCTAGGGTTGACAGGGACCTCGCGTATATATGCGCGACAGGGTGGAGAGACATGGACTTGACCCACGTTTAAGTCGGTTACAGCCCACGATCCGATGTCTCAGATCGTGGCGTGTCTATTACGGACACTCCGTTCCTGACCGGCAAAAACAAATGCATAGGTATGAGCTCGGCTAGGATCAATCCCTCAACCCGCGGCGCGACGCGACGCGTCATGGCGAGGCGTGGCGTTTCGAGTAGGAGGAGTGCGCGAGGGCCTCTTCTCTCCTCATTATCTTACAAGTGCTAGAAGAGCTCAACTTATAAGGACGTGTAGCTCTCTTCCAACTAGCGGTATGGGACTAAAATTTAGTCCCACTCAGACCACACACACAACGAAGTCACATGGGCCTTGAGAATTTCAGATTTTAGTTGGGCTTTGGACCAAAGGCCTACTAGCAAAAATCCAATAATCCCCCACAAAGTCTCATTGGAAAATCTCATCTCTTAGTTCCAAAACATTTTTTATATACCAGTTATTGATGGAGACTGTTAAGTTCAACTTTCATTTAGAATTTTTATGCTACCCTAGATCACAACTTGAATAGTGGATGCTACGGTAACAGAAGTCCTTCCTTGGCGCTAGGAATTCTTCTTGCTACTTCTCTTGTTTGCGTCGGTTTTTCCCTTGAAGAGGAAAGGGTGATGCAGCACAGGAGCAGTAAGTATTTCCCTCAGTTTGAGAACCAAGGTATCGATCGAGAAGGAGGGTCTCGTCAAGTCCAGAGTACCTGCACAAACACAAATAAGCTTGCACCCAACGCTTCAAAGGGGTTGTCAATCCCTTCAAGATTGTTTGCAAAGTGAGATCTGAAGGCGGAAAGTGCAACGAAGTAAAAATTGTAAGGCTGAAAATAGGGTGTGGAGTAGACCCGGGGCCATAGTGTTCACTAGAGGCTTCTCTCAAAATAGCAAGTATTACGGTGGGTGAACAAATTACTGTCGAGCAATTGATAGAACCGCGCAAAGTCATGACGATATCTAAGGCAATGATCATACATATAGGCATCACGTCCGAGACAAGTAGACCGATACTTTCTACATCTACTACTATTACTCCACACATCAACCGCTATCCATCATGCATCTAGTGTATTGAGTTCATGACGAACAGAGTAACACCTTAAGCAAGATGACATGATGTAGAGGGCTAATCTCAAACCACTGATGAAAACCCCATCTTTTTACCCTTGATGGCAACAACACGATGCGTGCCTTGCTACCCCTTCTGTCACTGGGTGAGGTCACCGCACGGTATGAACCCAAAACCAAGCACTTCTCCCATTGCAAGAATCATAGATCTAGTTGGCCGGACAAAAGCCACAACTCGAAGAGAATTGCAAGGATATGAAATCATGCATAAGAGAGATCAGAAGAAACTCAAATAAGATTCATAGATAATCTGATCATAAATACACAATTCATCGGATCTCGACAAACACACTGCAAAAGAAGATTACATCCGATAGATCTCCATGAAGATCATGGAGAACTTTGTATTGAAGATCCAAGAGAGAGAAGAAACCATCTAGTTACTAGCTATGGACCCGTAGCTCTATGGTGAACTACTCACGCATCATCGGAGAGGTCATGGTGTTGATGAAGAAGCCCTCCGTGTCCGAATCCCCCCTCCGGCAGGGCACCAGAACGTGCCCCAGATGGGATCTTGCGGAGACAGAAGCTTGCGGCGGCGGAAAAGTAGTTTCGATGATCTCCTGATTTTTTTGGGATTTTTAGGGAATATATAGGCGCAACCCCTAGGGAGAGGGCGCTGATACGTCTCCAACGTATCTACTTTTCCAAACTCTTTTGCCCTTGTTTTGGACTATAATTTGCATGATTTGAATGGAACTAACCTGTACTGACGCTGTTTTCAGCAGAATTGCCTTGGTGTTATTTTTGTGCAGAAATCAAATTCTCCAAACGTCCTGAAAATTTACGGGGAGCAGTTTTGGAAAATATCAAAAATATATCCGCGAAGTTCCACCTCAGGGGGTGGGCCAGAGAGCCACAAGCCCCTGCTCCACCACCACCCCCTGGTGGCGGTGGGCAGGCTTTTGGGGCCCACAGGCACCTGCCGCCCCCAACTCCAGCTCTATAAGTTGTTTTTCGTCCCAGAAAAAATAAAAAGAGAAGTTTTCGTCGCGTTTTCGATACGGAGGCGCCGCCACCTCCTGTTCTTCATCTGGAAGGCAGATCTGGAGTCCGTCTTGGGCTCCGGAGAGGGGAAATTGTCGCCATCGTCATCATCAACCTTCTTCCCTCTCCAATTCCATGAAGCTCTTCGTCGTTCGTGAGTAATCTATTCGTAGGCTCGCTAGGCGGTGATGAGTAGGATGAGATCTATCATGTAATCGAGTTAGTTTTGATGGGGATTGATCCCTAGTATCCACTATGTTCTGAGATTTGATGTTGCTACTAATTTGCCATGCTTAATGCTTGTCACTAGGGCCCGCGTGCCATGATTTCAGAGCTGAAATTATTACGTTGTCACCAATATATGTGTGTTTTAGATCCGATCTTGCAAGTTGTAGTTACCTACTATGTGTTTTGATCCAGCAACCCCGGAGTGACAATAACTGGAACCACTCCCGGTGATGATCATAGTTTGAGGAGTTCATGTGTTCACCAAGTGCTAATGCGTTGGTCCGGTTCTTTATTAAAAGGAGAACCTTAATATCCCGTAGTTTCCTTTTGGACCCCGCTGCCACGGGAGGGATGGACAATAGATGTCATGCAAGTTCTTTTCCCTAAGCACGTATGACGACACACGGAACGTATGCCTACATCACATTGACGAACGGGAGCTAGCCACTTATCTCTCCGTGTTATAGTTGTTGCATGATGAATATCATCCAAACAAATCATCGACCCATTGCCTACGAGTTTGTCCTACTATTGCTACTACTGTTACTTGTCTTGCTCTACTGCTGCTACTACTACTGTTGCTACTCCTGTTACTTGTCTTGCTCTGCTGCTACTACTATTGCTACTGCTGTTACTTGTCTAGCTCTGCTGCTGTTGCTACTACTATCGCTTGCTACTGTTGCTACTTGCTACTACTGTCACTACTGCTATTCCTTGCCACTGCTATTGCTCGCTACACTAATGCTACATGTTACACTATTGATTCGCCTGACCGTTGACGGGAATTGACAACTTTCGTCAACGCAGCAACGGAAGAGCCATTGATACAATCGTGAGGAATAGTCTGCCGTCAACAGATCGTTTCTAACACCATTGTTATCATACTACTTTGCTGTTACTATTGTGCTTGCAGATACTAATCTTTCAGGTGTGGTTGGATCCGACAAATTCAGCTGCTAATACTTGAGAGTATACTCTCACCTCCTTTAGGCGATCTACAAATTTGGGTCGAATACTCTACCCTCGAAAACTGCCGCGAACCCACGCGCTGGTGGGCCATGAACAACATTCATCCAGTTTCATTGCTGGGGAGTGCTAGCAGCATTCTTCTGGTGCCGTTGCAGGAGAAGGTTCGTTGTCATAAGCATTCGTCTAGCTAATGCCAGAGATTGCAGGATCAACCCTTTTCTGGAGTCATTGCCAGGGAAGCACAGCTAACGTGAGCATTTTTCTGGCATCGTTGCCGAGGAGGTATTGCTATATCCTCTGAGTCACTTGGGATTTATATCTGCTGATCACTATGAAGAATATGAAGGATCCGAAGACCAAAGTCTTGCCCTCAACTCCTAGGGGAGGTAAGGAATTGCCATCTAGCTCTGCACTTGATTCACCTTCAGTTATGAGTAAGTTTGCTACTTCACCTCCTGCTAGAAATCTTGATTTGTCGCCTGTGCTTGATGATGCTTGTGATACTACTGCTAGAGATGCTATGCTTGATACTATGCTTGATACTGCTAGAGATACTATGCTTGATACTGCTAGAGATGCTATGCTTGATACTGCTTTGCCTAATGCTGCTAGAGATGCTATTTTGCCTGATGATGCTATGCTTGATACTGCTAGAGATGCTCCTTTGCTTGATGTTCCACTAGGAGTGTTCCTTGATTCTCATATTGCTAGAGTTACTGCCAATGCTCGTGATGCTCCTGATACTACCGATACTATTGAGATAGAACCTGCTTTTGCTCCTGCTAGATCTAGCTCTCCTAGATATGAATTGCCTGATATACCCGAGGGTTACGTTATGGAGGGAGAGATAGCTGAGGATTTTCTTGCGTGTAAGGATGCCTATGACGCTGAGAAATTAATTCTCAAGTGGAATGAAAAATCTCGGGAAGTTAGGATGAAAAATGATCCGAAGTTTGCCACTTCGCCTATCTTTGTCACCGATAAGGATTATGAATTCTCTGTCGACCCTGAGATAATCTCTCTAGTCGAATTTGATCCTTTTCACGGTTATGAGTCTGAGACGGTCATAGCCCATCTTGCCAAACTATCCGAAATAGCCAACCTTTTCACTAATGAGGAGAAGATCCGCCACTACTATATCCTTAAGCTGTTTCCTTTCTCTCTAAAGGATGACGCTAAAGTCTGGTTCACCTCTCTTGCTCCTGGATGTGTGCGTAGTCCCCAGGAGATGGTCTATTACTTTTGTGAGAAATATTTCCCTGCCCATAAGAAGCAAGCTGCCTTGCAGGAAATATACAACTTTGCTCAACTCCAAGAAGAGAGTCTTCCAGAAGCTTGGGGGAGGCTCGTCCAGCTACAGAATGCTTTGCCTGATCACCCTCTTAAGAAGAACGAGATACTTGATATCCTCTATAACGGACTTACCGATGCCTCTAGAGACTACCTAGATAGTTGTGCCGGTTGTGTTTTTAGGGAACGAACTATGGAACAAGCTGAGACCCTGCTGAATAACCTCGTGATCAATGATAATGCTTGGACTATTCCCGAACCACCTCCTAAGCCAACTCCTAAGAAAAGAGGTATTCTATTCCTCAGTCCCGAAGATATGCAAGAAGCCAAGAAATCTATGCAAGAGAAAGGCATTAGATCTGAAGATGTCAAAAATCTACCACCTATCGAAGAGATCCACGGTCTCGATAACCCGATACAGGTAGTAAAAGTGAATTCTCTGCGTAAGTTTGATGAGAGTGATATTCCTTTTGATAAACCTGCTAGCCTATGCTTTGATGAATTTGAAAACTTTGTTGCCAAACAACAGAGTTTCAATGATTATGTTAGCAGACATTTGGAACAAAGTGCTCGTATGCTTAGCCATTTAAGTGCTTGTGTAGACAGAAATGTCAATGCTCTGAAGGTTTTGAGTAAACATGCCTCTATGATTACTACTCAAGTAGAACAAGTACTTAAAGCTCAGAATGACCTGCTCAATGAATTAAATGACAACTCTGTCAGAGTCATTACTAGAGGAGGCAAAATGACTCAGGAACCTTTGTATCCTGAAGGTCATCCTAAGAGAATTGATCAAGATTCTCAAGGAATCAATGCTGATACACCTAGTCATCCTAAGGAGAATAAGAAGGATGATAGAAACCTGCACGCCAGTTTACCAAATACTATCACACCTGAAGAACCTAATGATATTTTTGCGTCTGATGTGGAAACACAATCAGGTGATGAACATGAACCTGGTGACAATGTGGACAGTGATGTTCATAATAATGCTCAACCTAGCCATGATGAGGATGTGGAGATTGAACCTACGGTTAATCCTGATAATCCACAACCTAAGAGATACGACAAGAATGACTTCACTTCTAGGAAGCATGGTAAAGAAAGGGAGCCATGGGTTTAGAGACCTATGCCCTTTCCTCCTAAGCCATCCAAGAAAAAGGATGATGAGGATTTTGAGCGTTTCGTTGAGATGGTAAGACCCGTCTTTGTGCAGATCCGGTTAACTGATATGCTCAATATGTCTCCATATGCCAAGTACATGAAAGATATCGTGACTAATAAACGGAAGATACCAGATCTTGAGATCTCCACCATGCTTTCCAATTACACTTTCAAAGGTGGAACTCCTAAGAAACTTGGTGATCCCGGAGTGCCCACTATACCTTGCTCCATTAAAGGAAACTATGTACGAATTGCCTTATGTGACCTTGGAGCCGGTGTTAGTGTTATGCCGCTCTCTCTTTATCGTAGACTTGAGTTGGACAAGTTGACACCCACTGAAATTTCTCTGCAAATGGCCGACAAATCAACTGCCTTCCCTATCGACATTTGCGAGGATGTGCCTGTTGTGGTTGCTAACACCACTATCTTAACAAACTTTGTTATCTTGGATATTCCCGAGGACGATGCCATGGCTATCATCCTCGGAAGACCCTTTTTAAACACTGCAGGGGCTGTTATAGATTGCAACAAAGGCAATGTCACTTTCCATGTCAACGGTAATGAGCACACAGTGCACTTTCCGAAGAAACGATATCCAGTACATTGCATCAATGCTATTGAAAAGACTTCATCGATTCTTATTGGGAGCTTTGAATGCCCTATTCCTCGTGTCAAGATGAAGTATGATTTGCTTGTTGGGGAGATTCATATCCCCATTGAGGTGACTTAGTGGCTATTTGAAAATTCTCCATTCTCTCTTGCGATTCGAGAAGGTTTTGTCATAAGGCCTTGATCAACCCCATTGACGAATTTCTTCCGATGACCATGAAACGGATGAATCAAAGAGTCACATACCTCTGTTTTAAGCTTTACTTTTCTGTTGCTTAGAAGAAAAATGATAGAATTAGTTTAGCTTTTCCTGTTTTCTGTTCTAGCGTCTCGGAGAAAAATACCTCAAACATAAAAGTTCTCCGATGGTCCTGATAATTTAGTATGATTTTTTCTGAAATTTTTGAAAATTTATGGGCTTGAGAGCTGGTCAGGGGGCCTGACCAGTGGGCCACATGCCCCCCACCGCGACCTACCCCCTGGTGGCGGGGTGCTGGCTTGTGGGGCCCATAGGCACCCCCTCCACTCATTGCAGCTCTCAGCCTCTTCTTCCACCTCCAGAAAAAATTGTTTCGCAGCTCAAACCCGTGTTCTTGCTCATTTGGCTGTGATTTTCGATCTCCTTGCTCAAAGCACCATTCTCCGAACCGTTTTGAGGAAATTACTCCTTGGTAAGTGACTCCTCCATTGGTGCAATTAGTTTTTGCTCTAGTGCTTTATCCTTCGCGAATTCTTGCTACCTTGGTGACCCTGTTCTTGACCTAGAAAAGTTGATTTTAGCTGGTCCCATGTAGTTTTAGTGCGTGATACGGTCTCTAGGCACTAGTAGGAGTAGTTGCCACAAGTTGGATTAACCCTTATTCACTTTTCTTTCGAAGTCTCTAAAAATTTCAGAATTTTTCAGAGCTAGAAAAAGGAAGAGATGAGGAGGTTCTTGAGAGGCTCTTCAAGCCGTAACCACAAGGAGGATGAGAAGAACCACCCCAAGTACGTAGTCTCTCGAGTCACAGAAGTTCGAGCGTGCGAGTGGCCAAATGATGTTTTTTTGCGCGCCGCCGGACTTTATAAAGACTTTTATTACTTGGTGGAGAACGCAGGTCTTACTGCGTTTGTTGAAGATAAGTGCCCACAATATCTCCTCCTCACCAATATTTTCGTTCAAAGCATCAACTTTTATCCGAGGAAGAATCCTCCCATGGTTGAGTTCATGATATACGATCTCCCCCAGTGCATGACGCTGCATGATTTTTGCAATGTATGCAAATTACCTTATGTTGGGGATATCCGTGACCCTCGTCCACGGGACTTGGAGGATTTCATTGGTTCTATTGCTGTTGGAGAGGAGAGAGGAGTGTCTCGCGCTAGAATTGCTAGCATACATTTTCCCGTGCTTCGGTACTTCTCACTATTTGTGGGAAAATGTTTAATTGGCCGTGGGGAGGCTGGATCACTTAATTCTCCAGACCTTGCGGTTTTGCGCGAAGGCCTTTATAACGATAAGACTTATAGCTTGGACGCTATAGTAGCTCAACGATTGAACCTGAACCGTTCTAAAGGTGTTGTCTATGGAGGTATCTATGCTACCCTTCTTGCCAGACACTTTGAGATACCGATTAGACTGGGAGAGGAAGGAGAGATGCTTCTCCCTCAGAGATATCTGGATTATGACAACATGGTTCGCCATGATTTTCTGGATAGAGATGCTAGGAGACGGATGATTTATAAACTGGTGTTTAGTCAGGGTACTTGAGAGACTATTACTTTGCTTGCTCCTTCTTTGTTTGATCTTCATGCAGGCAGGTACACTATTATGCCCGCGGACATCTACGCATATTGGGGCTTGGCCCAACCACAGGCGCCCATGCCTGAGCCGCCAGTCGAGTACTAGATGCCAGTTTATCAGTGGGAGCCAGAGGAGCTCACACACCAATGGCATCCACAATCTGCTCCAGAGTATCCTGGAGCTGGTTATTTCCCACCATGGGAGTAGACCAAGCTAGGCCAAAAACCTAAGCTTGGGGGAGTACGTGTTCTCACCGACTTTACATTCATGCTTATGCTTTCACTTTGTTAGCCGGTGTTTACACTTTGCCACTGTATTATCCATGCTAGTTTCTTTTTGTTTTCTTGTTTTCTTGTTTTGTGTCCTTTTGAGAAAACCCAAAAATATTTTTCTTTCTTCTTTTGCTTGTTGGGAGCTTTTCCGTGTAAATAGTTTTCTTTTTCTTTGTGTCAAGGTAGAAGATATTGGTTACAATGTTTATTGGTTCTTGCATGCTTACCTGTTTAGCTTTCAAAGAGCCATATTATTTTGTCTTCTCCTTTGTGTTTGCCTGCAGATTCAGCTTAGTCCAATGCGCTTATTATCGTTTTCATCATTCGATCGTGCAAATGAAAGGCAACAATGATGATATATGATGAAGTGACTGAGACTGAAAAGCTGGTATGAACTCTATCTATTTTGTTTTGTAAATATGACTAGCTTGTCGACCCAGATTTAGCTTTATTGTGAGAGAACCATGTTTGCAATGACAACTTAGAGATCATAGTTTCTGATGCCATGCTTATTTAGCTGAGAGCTTATAATGGTTTGTCTTGAATGCCAACATAGATTTTGAGATGACTATGATGTAGTATGATAGGATGGTATTCTCCTTTGAATGTTTCAAGTGGCTTGACTTGGCGCATGTTCATGCATGTAGTTGCAACAAAATACATAGCCTCTATGATGTTCGTGTTCATGGTGATTTATATCCTGTTCATGCTTGCATTCAATGTTAGTCAAACTCATTGCATCCTGATGACTGTTGTCGCTCTCTAGTTGGTCGCTTCCCAGTCTTTTGCTAGCCTTCACTTGCACTAAGCGGGAATGCTGCTTCTGCATCCACTTCCATAAACCCAAAAGTTTTTCCATGAGAGTCAACCATACCTACTTATTTGCGGTATCTACCTGCCGTTCCAAGTAAATTTGCATGTGCCATTCTCTAAACCTTCAAGAAATAATCTGTTTTGCATGCCCGAACCGCTCATGTGGTGACAGGGGCTATTGGTATCTTCCATGTTAGGCGTATTATCCTCGACTTGTGTTTATTCACTGTCATTCATGAGAAAGGGGCCGGTAATTGGAATGCCCAGTTCCACGCTTAAATCAAAAACATAACTATAAAACAAGACTCCCCCTGGATTGATGTTAGTATGGACGGTACCCGAGGATTCGGCTAGCCGTGGAGTGTGATTGATTGCTGGTGGGGGAGTTAAAACTTTACTTTTCTGTTTGGGAACCACCTATATCATGAGTAGCATGGAAGATATTGAGAACTCTTGGTCATTGCGTTGGCAATGGAAGCATGCCACCCAAAATTATTACCTCTGTTTTCAAAGCTTGAGCTCTGGCACCTCTGCAAATCAATGCTTCCCTCTGCGAAGGGCATGTCTATTTATTTTCCTGTCGAGTCATCCTCCTCTTATATAAGCACCAATTAGAGAGCACCTCTGTCATTTTTATGCTTTGCTTTTGATTGATATTGAGTATGACTATGACTGGATCTTTGTTGCTATGAATTACAATGTTTAGTCAGCCCTTCATCTTTGAAAGTGCTCTACATTTATGTTTTGCGGTCTCAGAAAGAGCTAGCGAGATACCACCTATTCATATTGCTTCATGCTTGTTTTGATTGAAGTGTTGGTATTTGAAACTCATTATTATTTGCTCGTTAGCTGATTATGCCATTGATATTAGTTTACCGTGAGACCTTTGTGTCATTTGCTTGTATGGTTAACTTGTGATCTTGCTGAAATTCTGGTTATGAGTTAGACATAGTTGCAACAACAAGATCAAACCGAGCTTGTCAAAGTTTTTCTTTCTCTCTCAGTTTGTCAACTGAGTTGCTTGAGGACAAGCAAGGTTTTAAGCTTGGGGGAGTTGATACGTCTCCAACGTATCTACTTTTCCAAACTCTTTTGCCCTTGTTTTGGACTATAATTTGCATGATTTGAATGGAACTAACCTGGACTGACGCTGTTTTCAGCAGAATTGCCTTGGTGTTATTTTTGTGCAGAAATCAAAGTTCTCCAAACGTCCTGAAAATTTACGGGGAGCAGTTTTGAAAATATCAAAAATATCTGCACCAGGTTCCACCTCAGGGGGTGGGCCAGTGGGCCACAAGCCCCTGCTCCGCCACCACCCCCCTGGTGGCGGTGGGCAGGCTTGTGGGGCCCACATGCACCTGCCGCCCCAACTCCAGCTCTATAAGTTGTCTTTCGTCCCAGAAAAAATAAAAAGAGAAGTTTTCGTCCCGTTTTCGATACGGAGGCGCCGCCACATCCTGTTCTTCATCTGGAGGGCACATCTGGAGTCCGTCTTGGGCTCCGGAGAGGGGAAATCGTCGCCATCGTCATCATCAACCTTCTTCCCTCTCCAATTCCATGAAGCTCTTCGTCGTTCGTGAGTAATCTATTTGTAGGCTCGCTGGGCGGCGATGAGTAGGATGAGATCTATCTTGTAATCGAGTTAGTTTTGATGGGGATTGATCCCTAGTATCCACTATGTTCTGCGATTTGATGTTGCTACTACTTTGCCATGCTTAATGCTTGTCACTAGGGCCCGAGTGCCATGATTTCAGATCTGAAATTATTATGTTGTCACCAATATATGTGTGTTTTAGATCCGATCTTGCAAGTTGTAGTTACCTACTATGTGTTATGATCTGGCAACCCCGGAGTGACAATAACCGGAACCACTCCCGGTGATGATCATAGTTTGAGGAGTTCATGTGTTCACCAAGTGCTAACGCGTTGGTCCGGTTCTTTATTAAAAGGAGAACCTTAATATCCCGTAGTTTCCTTTTGGACCTCGCTGCCATGGGAGGGATGGACAATAGATGTCATGCAAGTTCTTTTCCCTAAGCACGTATGAGGACACACGGAATGCATGCCTACATCACATTGACGAATGGGAGCTAGCCACTTATCTCTCCGTGTTATAGTTGTTGCATGATGAATATCATCCAAACAAATCACCGACCCATTGCCTACGAGTTTGTCCTACTGTTGCTACTACTGTTACTTGTCTTGCTCTGCTGCTGCTGCTACTACTGTTGCTACTGCTGTTACTTGTCTTGCTGTGCTGCTACTACTATTGCTACTGCTGTTACTTGTCTTGATCTGCCGCTGTTGCTACTACTGTCGCTTGCTAGTGTTGCTACTTGCTACTGCTGTCACTACTGCTGTTCCTTGCCACTGCTATTGCTCATTAACTGCTGCTACCTGTCACACTATTGATTCGCCTGACCATTGACGGGAATTGACAACTTCCGTCAACGCGGCAACGGAAGCGCCACTGATACAATCGTTAGGAATAGTCTGCCGTCAACAGATCGTTTATAACACCGTTGTTATCATACTACTTTGTTGTTACTATTGTGCTTGCAGATAATAATATTTTAGGTGTGGTTGGATCCGACAAATTCAGCTGCTAATACTTGAGAGTATACTCTCACCTCCTTTAGGCGATCTACAAATTTGGGTCGAATAGTCTACCCTCGAAAACTGCTGCGAACCCATGCGCTGGTGGGCCATCAACAACATTCTTCCAGTTTCATTGCCGGGGAGTGCTAACAGCATTCTTCTGGTGCCGTTGTAGGAGAAGGTTCGTTGTCATAAGCATTCGTCTAGCTAACGCCAGAGATTGCAGGATCGGCCCTTTTTTGGAGCCATTGCGAGGGAAGCACAGCTGACGTCAGGCGCCCACGGGTCCCACAAGCCTGTGGGCCGCAGCCTCCCCCCTAGCCGTGGGGTGGGGGCTTGTGGGGCCCCTGAGCCCCCTACCTTGGCTCTCAAGTTTCCCGATCTTCTTCCGTTACGGAAAAAATCTATTCGGGGATTTTCTTCCGTTTGGACTCTGTTTCAAAATCTCCTCTGAAAGGGGTCAATAACATGGAAAAAACAGGAACTCGCACTTGGCACTGAGTTAATAAGTTAGTCCCAAAAAATATATAAAAGGCATGCAGAACATCCAAATTTGACAAGATAATAGCATGAAACCATCAAAAATTATAGATACGTTGGAGACGTACCAAGCATCCCCAAGCTTAACTCCTGCTCGTCCTCGAGTAGGGAAGTGATAAAGAATGAATTTTTGATGTGGAATGCTACGTAGCATAGTTGTCCTTTGCAACTTCTTTCATGTGACATGAATGTTCAGATCCGTAAGATCCAAAACAATAGTTTGCTATTGACATGAAAACAATAATACTTCAAGCAAACTAGCAAGGTAATCATGAACTTTCAAAATAGCAAGGCCAATGAAAGTTATCCCTACAAAATCATATAGTCTGGATATGCTCCATCATCCTCACACAACTAATGGAAATCATGCACAACCCCAGAATTGGCCAAGTAATTGTTTTCGTACTGTTACTTTCTCAAACTTTTTATAACTATCACGCAATACATGAGCGTGAGCCGTGTATATAGCACTATAGGTGGAATAGAGTGTGGTGGTGGTTGTGAGACAAAAAAGGAGGAGATAGTCACATTGAATCGGCGTATCAAAGGGTTATGGAGATGCCCATTAATAGATATCAATGTGAATGAGTAGGGATTGCCATACAAGAGATACACTAGATCTATAAGTATGTGAAAGCTCAAAAGGAAAATTAGTGGGTGTGCATCCAACTTGCTTGCTCACGAAGAGCTAGGGCAATATTGAGGAAGCCCATCATTGGAATATACAAGCCAAGTTATATAATGAAGATTCCCACTAGCATATGGTAGTGACAAAGCAAGAAGCTCTCAATCATGAAGAACATGGTGCTATTATGAAGCACAAGTGTGGAAAAAGATAGTAGCATTGTCCCTTCTCTCTTTTTCTCTCTTTTCTCTTTTTTTTCATTTGGGTTCTTAGCCCTCTTTTTTTTTCCTTTTTTTCCTTTTCTATTTTATTTGGACTCTTTGGCCTCTTTTTTTATTTCCTCACATGGTACAATGCTCTAAGAATGATGATCATCACACTTTTATTTACTCACAGCTCAAAACTCACGATGACAACTCCATAGGAAATGCCTCCCGCAGTGTACCGAGATGTGAAACGATCTAGCATGGCGTATGACGTTGAAACATCTTGCTAGCTATCTTATGATCATGCAAAGGCAATATGAGAGTGACGAAACAAGTCATGAGATGGAACGATGGGAGTTGCATGGCAATATATCTCGGAATGACTATGAAAATGCCATAGTAGGTAGGTATGGTTGCTGTTTTGAGGAAGGAATATGGTGGGTTTGTGCACCGGCGAGAATTGCGCGACACTAGAGAGGCTAGCAATGGTGGAAGGTGAAAGTGCATCTATACCATGGACTCACATTAGTCATGAAGAACTCGGATACTTGTTGCGAAAGTTTTTATTACTAATCGAAACAAAGTGCTAAACGCATACTCCGAGGGGAAGGGTTGGTAGGTGTTAACCATCGCGCGATCCCGACCTCAACACAAAGGATGACAATCAATAGATCAATTATGCTCCGACTTCCTAACATAGCGGTTCACCATACGTGCATGCTACGGGAATCACTAACTTTAACACAAGTATTTCTAGATTCACAACACCATACTAATATAGCTCTTAATATTACCAAATCCATGTCTCAACACTAATTGAGAGGAATCAAAACTTCTCTTTCTACTCAATGCACATGAAGATGGAGGTTTTTGCATCCTCTTTGGGTACCTATCACATTTGGGACTACTTTCATAGCATAAGCCAACTACCAAGTCACGCACCGCCGTGCTCTAAAAGATATAAGTGAAGCACTAGAGCAAAAGTATCTAGCTCAAAAGATATAAGTGAAGCACTATGAGCAAAAGTATCTAGCTCAAAAGACATAAGTGAAGCACTATGGGCAAAAGTATCTAGCTCAAAAGATATAAGTGAAGCACTATGAGGAAAAGTATCTAGCTCAAAAGATATAAGTGAAGCACTATGAGCATTCTAGAAAAATCACGATGAGTGCATGTCTCTTTCTCTCAAAAAGGTGTGCAGCAAGGATGATTGTGACACAACAAAAAGAAAAGACTCCTAAGATACAAGACGCTCCAAGAAAAACACATATCATGTGGTGAATAAAAATATAGCTCCAAGTAATGTTACCGATGGATTGAAGACGAAAGAGGGGATGCCTTCCCGGGGCATCCTCAAGCTTAGGCTTTTCGGTGTCCTTGAATTTGGCTTGGGATGCCTTGGGCATCCCCAAGCTTGAGCTATTTCCACTCCTTATCTCTTTGTCCATGAGAACATCACCCAAAACTTGAAAACTTCACAACACAAAACTTTAAACAGAAACTCGTGATAACATTAGCACAAGAAAACAAACTACCACTTCTTTTGGTACTGTAGCAAACTTGAATTCTATCTATATTGGTGTTGGGCTACTGTATTCTCACTTTTCCATGGCTAGTACCCACCGATACTAACCATAGTTTCATCAAAACAAGCAACCAACTCAACAAAAACAGAATCTGTCAAAACAGACCAGTCTCTAGCAATCTGTATACTTCGTATACTTTTGTACCTCAAAAAATCTGAACAATTACGACGGCGTGGGAAAAAGGCATATCAACCAGCAGAAAAAAGAATCAACTCAAAATCTCTTTATGAATAAAAATGAAAAATCATCTCGTGAGCAAAAAGTTTCTGTCTTTTTCCAGCAGGATCAAACAACCATTACCAAGACTAGTTATAAAGGTTTTGCTTGGCTCAAACACAAAAGAAACACAAAAAACACAATCACAACAGAATTGTGATGGTGTGGACGCAACAAAACAGAAAGAAAAATATAAATTCATTGGGTTGCCTCCCAACAAGCGCTATTGTTTAACGCCCTTAGTTAGGCATAAGGATTTTAATGATGCTCACATAAAAGATAGCAATCGGACACGAAGAGAGCATCATGAAACATGTGAAAATCACATCTAAGTCTAACATACTTCCTATGCATAGGCATTTTATAGGAAAACAGATTGTCAAGACAACGAATAGTTGCAAATGCAAGGAAGAAGAAAGAGACAATAGCAATCTCCACATAACGAGAGGTAATTTAGTGATATGAAAGTTTCTACCACCATATTTTCCTTTCTCATAATAATTACATGTGGGATCATATTCGAATTCAACAATGTATCTATCACATAGGATATTCTTTTCATGATCCACATGCATGCAAAGTTGACGCTCTTCAAAAATAGTGGGATTATCATCAACTAAAGTCATGACTTCTCCAAACCCACTTTCAATAATATTGCAAATATCATATTCATCATGAGGCTTAATTTTTTTTTCAAGATCATAAGAAAAATCATCGCCCCACTCATGATCATTGCAACAAGTAGTGGACATAGCAAAACTAGCATCCCCAAGCTTAGGGTTTTGCATATTCTTAGCATGATTGTCACTAATAGAATTTATAGTGAAACCATTGCAATCATGCTTTTCATCCAAGGAGCCCTCGTGAATCACTTCATAAATTTCTTCCTCACAATTTTCAGATTCACGCATCTCAAGCAAAACTCCATAAAGATAGTCAAGTGCACTCAACTCACTAGCAATTGGATCAACATAATTGGATCTCTTAAAGAGATTAGCAAGTGGACGAGGATCCATATCATTAGATTTTCAGCAATTGAAGATGCAAGCATATTGAAGGCACAACACACAAGCAAATAGAAAGCAAGCGAGAGAAAAGGGCGAACGAAAAAGGCAAATTGTGAAGCGGGGGAGAGGAAAACGAGAGGCAACTGGCAAACAAAGTAAATGCAAGAGATTAGTTTGCGACACCTACTTGGATGAGTTCTTGACTTGATCTTCCTCCCCGGCAACGGCGCCAGAAATTCTTCTACTACGGTAACAAAAGTCCTTCCTTGGCGCTAGGAATTCTTCTTGCTACTTCTCTTGTTTGCGTCGATTTTTCCCTTGAAGAGGAAAGGGTGATGCAGCACAGGAGCAGTAATTATTTCCCTCGGTTTGAGAACCAAGGTATCGATCCAGAAGGAGGGTCTCGTCAAGTCCAGAGTACCTGCGCAAACACAAACAAGCTTGCACCCAACGCTTCAAAGGGGTTGTCAATCCCTTCAAGATTGTTTGCAAAGTGAGATCTGAAGGCAGAAAGTGCAACGAAGTAAAAAGTGTAAGGCTGAAAATATGGTGTGGAGTAGACCCGGGGGGCATAGTGTCCACTAGAGGCTTCTCTCAAAATAGCAAGTATTATGGTGGGTGAACAAATTACTGTCGAGCAATTGATAGAACTGCGCAAAGTCATGATGATATCTAAGGCAATGATCATACATATAGGCATCACGTCCGAGACAAGTAGACCTATACTTTCTGCATCTACTACTATTACTCCACACATCGACTGCTATCCAGCATGCATCTAGTGTATTGAGTTCATGACGAACAGAGTAACGCCTCAAGCAAGATGACATGATGTAGAGGGATAATCTCAAACCAATGATGAAAACCCCATCTTTTTACCCTTGATGCCAACAACACGATCCGTGCCTCGCTACCCCTTCTGTCACTGGGTGAGGTCACCGCACGATATGAACCCAAAACCAAGCACTTCTCCCATTGCAAGAATCATAGATCTAGTTGGACAGACAAAACCCACAACTCGAAGAGAATTACAAGGATATGAAATCATGCATAAAAGAGATCAGAAGAAACTCAAATAAGATTCATAGATAATCTGATCATAAATCCACAATTCATCAGATCTCGACAAACACACCGCAAAATAAGATTACATCGGATAGATCTCCATGAAGATCATGGAGAACTTTGTATTGAAGATCCAAGAGAGAGAAGAAACCATCTAGTTACTAGCTATGGACCGATAGGTCTATGGTGAACTACTCACGCATCATCGGAGAGGTCATGGTGTTGATGAAGAAGCCCTCCGTGTCCGAATCCCCCCTCCGGCAGGGCACCAGAACGTGCCCCAGATGGGATCTTGCGGAGACAGAAGCTTGCGGCGGCAAAAAAGTACTTTCGATGATCTCATGATTTTTTTGGGATATTTAGGGAATATATAGGCGCAACCCCTTGGGCAGAGGGCGCCCAGGGGGGCCACAAGCCTGTGGGCCGCGGCCTCCCCCTAGCCGCGGGGTGGGGGCTTGTGGGGCCCATGAGGCCCCCTTCCTTGGCTCTCAAGCTTCCCGATCTTCTTCTGTTACAGAAAAAATCTTTTCGGGGATTTTCTTCCATTTGGACTCTGTTTCAAAATCTCCTCTGAAAGGGGTCAAAAACATGGAAAAAACAGGAACTGGCACTTGGCACCGAGTTAATAAGTTAGTCCCAAAAAATATATAAAAGGCATGCAAAACATCCAAAGTTTGACAAGATAATAGCATGAAACCATCAAAAATTATAGATACGTTGGAGACGTATCAGTGGACTATGCCTTGAAGGCTTGAACTACAATCTTTTTGTGTGACTAGTTTCACACAAATCATTGACCGATACTAGGTTGCTGCAAGGCTTCCCCGCAGGAAGAGCCTATACGTCATGCTCCAGGGCCTTTCATGAATTTATTAGAGAACACCCAATTCTCATAGACCGTGATGTTTAATAGTCAAATTCATATAGGTGTGTTCCTAAGGAGATGCTGTGGAGGAAAACATCTCTGCTTACCAAAATAAGCCAATTGGAGCATATTAAGATAAGTATCAACCTGCCATGCAGATTATGAAAATATTACATCTTCACGGAGTGGGATAACAAATATAGGGATACTCTCCTTCGAGCTGCCTAGCAGCTTGTCTCGCACTTCTACTTCATGGGATCTCCAATCACATAGAGTGGGTTACCACTATGGACAACTCATACGGTGGGTCTCATACCAATCTCCATTGATGCATTTTCTATCACATTATGAGGTAAATCCTTTGTGAATGGATCTGCCAAATTTTTACACGTTTGGAGGTGGAGTGCGCGAGGGCCTCTTCTCTTCCCGTTCTCTTACAAGTGCTAGAAGAGCTCACCTTATAAGGAGGTGTAGCTCTCTCCCAACTAGCGGCATGGGACTAAACTTTAGTCCCACTCACACAAGACACACAACCAATTCACATGAGCCTTAAGAATTTCAGATTTTACTTGGGCTTTGGGCCAAATGCCTACTAGCAAAAAAATCAACATCAACTAGGATGTCTACATGACGTTTCTTGTATTCATAGCAACAACACAATCATGTGGGGCCGAAGTTGAGTTCTAATCTTCAAAAGCATTGCAAGCTTGGTGACTCTAATGCAGGAGGCATGTGGCCCTCTTTAAATAATGCAGTTTCACATGATGGCGGAGAGTAATATTCACAAGACATATGAAGTCAACCGACAAAGGGATACAGACAGGGGAAATTGTCTTCCTAGACATGGTTGCACGAGTGTGTCAAGCTCAAACCATTTGTTTAGCTTAGTTTCAACAAAAGAAATATTATTGCCTTATGTAAATTTTGTCTACCGGTGTAGTTGGAAGCTACTGAATGGATGCATGAGTGTTTGAATAATGAAATTTTAGTCATTATGTGGTTGATATTTGCTACTGAATACCGAGTCAATTACTGTATGTATAGAAATAAAAATAAATACACATTCTACCAGGAAATTGTCGGGGTAAGTAAAAGTCAAAGGCAAACTATGTACTTGGGGTTACCGTAACAGCCGACAATTATATTATCGACATATACTTCTATCCCCCAAGAAAACTGGGCTTCCTAGCAGTGAAACTGTCGGGAGATTTGTATCTCCCGGGAAACAGATTTCTTGGGAGATGTTCTTGTGGCAGTTTAATCTGTCGGGAGAAACCATCTACCGAGAATTTATGTGCCCTCTCAAGGGCCTTCTCCCGTCATATTACATGAAATTGCATTGGTTTTGTGGTGTAGTGAGGAAATTGCACAAATACATAACTTTTGGGGATGATAACACAAAACCATAACTTGAGAGGATTTGAACAGAAAACCACAACTCTAGGATAAATCGATAAACAAAAAACACAAACTTGATGTCATAAGTTAGTTAAGAATAATTATAACATGTGGATTTAATTTTAAATGATCAATGGGACAGTTTAATCCAATTTAGACCAATCATTTTTAAAATTGGATAGTTTTTGTAAGAATCACTCTAATTTATTCAAAACTTTAATGTTTTCTAAAAATTCAGAAATTTTACAATAATTCGAAACATCTTAAATTATCTATCCAAGGAATTTCCAGCCAATTTAGTCGAGTGAGTTAAAATTTGGACGGTTTTTATAAGATAAAACTATTGTTTCGACAAACGTAACTCTTTTGCACAAGAGTGAACTTGCCGAACAAGTATCGTGTCGCCAAATAGTATCACTGGTTTCATCTTGCCATTGCTTTACTTTCAGTAGTTCATCTTGTGTACTGCTTCGTTCTGTAAGTTTTATCTTTGGTGCCCTTAACTGTTGTGTTTTGTTAAATTATCTACCTGTTTTGAGATGTTTACTTGCATTGAACTCTGACCATTTAGTTTATTTTCTGCTACTGTGTCGAGAGATGTTGAGTTTCCAAGAAAAAAAATCTACCATTCACGCCCCTTTGGTGGATATACTCTCGATCAGTCATCCATACACAAAGTTCTCTAGCAACAACAGTTAGTGATAGAGCCTTAATGGAAGAAATTGCACCACCCTCTCAAATGGTTTGTAATAAGTGATATTCGTATTGTTTGTCCCGAAGTCCGACAAATAGTAGAAGAGGAAGTCACAATGATGTGTTATCGATTGTAGGATCGAAAGTATGTCTAGAGGGGGGGGGTGATTAGAATACTTGACAGGATATTCTTTTTGCCTTTTCCCAATTTTACTTGAGAGACGGCTTTGGTAGTTATAGCAAGTCAAGTACACCCCACACATGCAGTTCTAAGAGTATAGTAGCGGAATGTAAAACATGCAAGTGTAAAGTAAAGGAATAAGGTAGGGATATCAAACACATGAGGTTGACATGGTGATTTTTGGCATGGTTCCAATAGGTGGTTCTATCATACGTCCATGTTAGTGGAGAGTTCAACCCAGAGAGGGTAACGGCTGCGAGAGTCCACAGAGGGCTCCACCCACAAGGGGTCCAGAAAGAAGCGGCCTTGTCTATTCCACCATAGCTTCCACCCACGAAGTACTAGACTTACTCATGGTAGATCTTCACAAATTAAGCGATCTCCTTGTCCTTACAAACATATTGGTTCAACTCCACAACACAAAGTAGGAGGCTCCCAAGAAACACCTAACCGATCTAGGAGGCACCACCCTCCAAAAGGTAATAGATGTGGTAGATAAATGAACTCCCTGCTCTTCTGCTTCTAAAGATAGTCTCCTCAACACAAAATCACTCTCTCACAGAACATGCATGTGTAGGAGATATTGATTTGCTGGAAAGAAGTTTGGGGAGGCTAGAAATCAAGTTTCAAATGGTTGGATTGGAATATCTTGGTTTCAACACATGAGTAGGTGGTTCTCTCTCAGAAAATGGATGTGCCAATGAAGTGTGTGTTCTAACTACTTCTCCCATGAGTGAGAGGTGGGTGAAGGGGTATATAGAGGCAGCACACAAAATCCAACCATTACACCTAAAGTGGCAAACTCGGTGACACCAAAGTTACAAACTCGATGGTATCGATTAGCACAAAAGGCATAACTTTTGAATCTCGGTGAGACCGATATACACAATTCGGTGGCACCGAAATGGTGGCTAACTGTCAGATGCCCAAATTCGGTGGCACCGATATTCAAACTCGGAAATTCTGATTTTGTGTACCGAGGCAACAGAATGTTGGTCACACTAAACTCGTTAGCACCGATATGGATTCGGTTGCACCGATCTGGTGGGAATGGCTAGGGTTTCTGTCTGAGGTCAAACTCGGTGGGTCCGAAATGTGGAAGTTGGTGATACCAAATTTGAGTATGTGGAATTTGATAGAACGGATATGTGGGAAAATGACTGAGTATTTTGGTGGCTAACTTTGAGCACTTTGAGCAATCAGTTCATTTTACTACGTCACCCCCTTTTAATAGTTTTGGCTTTCCTCTGGACTCAAACGTTATTTCTCACAAATATAAAATGAAGAGACTTGTAGCTTGAAGCTTGAGCCAATATTATTCCTTTATTGCATCAAGGGGCATCCCTACATAAGGCTATAGCAATAACTTCTTTTGAACTTTTCTGAAATATACTTGGAAAACATATTAGTCCAATGATGCATATGTTGTGATCAATTATCAAAACCATTCTAGGGAGCGATTGTGCTTTCAATCTGCCCCTTTTTGGTAATTGATGACAACATATAGATCAAAGCTTCGACAAAAGATATAATTAATGAGTAGCATCGATGCTTTGAGAAGTATGTGAAAAGCAAGAGCTCCCCCTAAATTTGTGCATTATTTAAAATTTGCGTTCGAATGCAAATGAACAATCGATTAGGATCATGAGTCACTCTTCCACATCACATACATCTTGGTGGTGCACATACAAGATAAAAATAAATAGCAATGCACAAGACACCAACAAGATAAGTGGATGATCATCACATAGATAGCAAAAAGGATAACAACGTAGCATCAACCAAGCAAAGCGTATGATGAAACACATATAACGTGATAAAGTCATCCAAAAGACCAAGTATTTGAAACCAAATGGGAGAAAATAAATGCAAAAGCTCTCTCTCTCTCTCTCTCAGTCTATGATCTATACATTTCTCCCCCTTTGGCAACAAGTTACCAAAAAGTCCAAAAAGTATAGAATGACTCGTCTCTCTCGGTAGCTGATGACACAGTCGACAGAAGAGCGTCCATGAAGGCATCTGATGAGTGTCGTGGAGATGGAGGAGTGGATACTGGAGGTGCTTGAGCTGGAGCTGGTGCTGAAGGTGCTGATGCTTGAGCTGAAGATGCCTGTCTTGTCTCGTGAGCAGGAAAAGCAACTCATCTAGGCTGAGCGCTGAACCATGTAGTAGTGATAGGAGGTGACTCTTCTTCATCATGATCTTCATCATCATCATCTGAGCGCGGGATCTCCACTCAGTCAACTTCATGTTGAAGCTGTTTGACTATAGTGGTTAACTCAGTTACCTTCACATCCATGTCATGAAACTTAGTTTTCGCAAGTCTCTCAAGGCTTTTCTGACTTTGCACTATCTTCTGGATGTTCTTCTTCATGCCTTGGGTAGAGCTAACTAGAAATGCCATTTGCTTAGCTTGAGTTTTGAGCTATGGAACTGGTGGCGGCCTATTTCTAGCACCCTCAACATCAGCTGCCTCTGCTGCCATTCTTGCTGGAGCTGAGCTAGGATCATTTTCATGCATCACCACAATATTGTCTTCAAATTCTAGCTTAAGGGGCAGATGTGGATGATCATGGAGATATGCATGCTTGCCTAGCTTGGCATTTATAAGCATCTGAATGTAAGGGGCATATCCACATGATCTTTTCTGATCAGCAGCAGTCCTCCGGATAGTCTGTACTATCAAGTCCATCAGTATGAATCCAGTGTGAGAATCCAAACGGTGCAACAGATTGATGGAGTGTCCTTGAATAATCCTATCATCACCTGATTTAGGCATCAAGGTGTGTCTCAGGATAGTGCTAGTGGTGGGTATCCCTGCTTGCAAGAAGTATACTGAGCCCATCTTGTGACTAGCCAAATAACCGTGAGGAATTGTCTTGTACATATTTGCCATGGTGTTGTGGCTCATCTTTGATTCATAATACACATCCACATCACTCTCTTTCTGCTTGGGGGCACCAATGATAGTGGCCCACTCATCAATCATAGACTCGTATTTGTGACCATCAGCCATCCAGACCAAAGAACCACCTCCATAGAAATGAACAGTTGAGTAGTCTTCAATGTCAACTAGCCTGAAATTTTCTTGGACATGGGGAAAGAAATTTTTATTTTCCTTGATATATTCCCAGTCAACATACCTCATATCGCTGGCAGATGGACTCTTTTCAAACAGGACAGTCTCATAAAAATCTTGTTGTTCCTTGGTGTGAAACCTTGGATCAACAACAGTTCTTCTTCTAACAGCATATGGGTCAACATCTCTCCATTTCCTCAAAACTGCATCTTTCTTCTTCCTCATATCTTCTGCTACTAGGTGAGCACCATTGTGTACTGGCAGGGTTGGTCGAAGCTTCCTGAGTATATGTGCATTCTCATCTTCTACCTCCTCTGTAGCAGGCGCACTCGAAGCAGGGCCTTTCTTCTTGGCAGTTGTAGAAATATCCTTTGTAGTCTTTTGATGAGCTAGAGTCTTCTTTGCCTTGGATGGAGGCTTAGGATCAGATTTCATGGCATCGGCCATGAGCTTCTTCTTAGGAGGAGATGGGATCTCATCTTCTCCAGCATCTTTAACACAATCCTCATACATGGAAGTCTGCCTCCCAACAACATGAACTATCCGCTTCCTGGGTCTCTTCACACCAGTTTTCTTAGCAAGCTTGTTAGTGGAAAGTGCAGTGCTCTTCCTTGTAGATTCACGTGCTTTAAGATCAGCAGGTTAGTGTATTCTTTCCTGATAGTCTTCCTTGGAGCCTTAGGAGGAGCTGAAGTTTCCTCCAGCACAAAGTCTGAGTTTTCTTCGTCGGAATTCAGTTTCTTCCTCTGCTTGGTGGCTGCCTTGGGCAAGCCATGGGAGCTGTAGGATCCATGATCGGAGTCAGACTTCTCTGGACTAGTGCTTGAGACCATCTCAACACATGGTTCTCTGAAATCATTCTGAATATCATTTGATCCAGACATCTTGGCACACAAACAGAAACTCAGCAGTAAACAACAAAACCTGTGAAGGAGATATAGGAAAGACAGAAGGGTTGAGCATCAGAAAATTCAGATGTTTTCAAAAATTCGAGCAAAGAAATCTTTAATTTTAGCTTTCTGTAGATCACATTTCGGTAGCACCAAGTTTGAATTTTCGGAGTCACCGAGACTAATGAACTACTTTATAGAAACTTGGTCATCACTTTTAGTGGCACCAAAAGTGACAACTCGGTCTCACCAAGTCCATTCTTTGTAACCCTAGATTCAAATCGGTGGAACCGAGTTTTGCAACTCGGTGGAACCGAGATGGGTTCTGCGGATGGCTAAACCTAAAAGCTTCTCGTTCGCTAGTCTACATGATTTTTTGGTGGATGGAGAGGTTTGCACACTTTGGCTCATAGATAAAACTTCTAATGCGCATGAGATAGATCAGGGGAGCACAAGAGAAAGGTCGGATCCGTACCCTAACTCGGCGACAGCCCGACTATGATGGCGACGGCGGTGAAGAATCCGTCAGCGGCGACAATTCCCAGCGGCAGAGATGCACGGGGAGTCAAGGGCGACGACCAAGGGTCAGATACGTCTCCAACATATCTACTTTTCCTAAGGCTTTTGCTCTTGTTTTGGACTTAATTTGCATGATTTGAATGAAACTAACCCCGGACTTACGATGTTTTCAGCAGAACTACCATGGTGTTGTTTTTGTGCAGAAATAAAACTTCTCGAAATGGAACAAAACTTTGTGAGGATTTTTTTATATCAATAAGGAAAATTTCTGGAGCCAAGAGCCACAAGAGGGGGGCACCTGGGTGGGCACAACCCACCAGGGCACATGTGCCCTCCCAGGCGCGGCCCGGTGGTTGTCCCCACCTGGTGGCCCCTATGACCCTTAAACCGATGCTATAAAATCACATTATTCCAGAAAAAAATCAGGGAGAAAGAATTATCGTGTTTCAGGAGACGGAGCCGCTGTCGTCTCCTATTTTTCATCGGGATGCCAGATCTCGAGTCCGTTTGGGGCTCCGGAGAGGGGGATCTTCGATCTTCGTCAGGACCAACACATCTCCATCGCCAATTCCATGATGCTCCCCACCGGGAGTGAGTAATTCCTTCGTAGGCTCGCTGGTCGATGAGGAGTTGGATGAGATTCATCATGTAACCGAGTTAGTTTTGTTAGGGCCTGATCCCTATTATCCACTATGTTTTGAGATTGATGTTGCTATGACTTTGCCATACTTAATGCTTGTCACTTTGGGCCCGGGTGGCATGATTTCAGATCTGAACCGTTTATCTTATCACCATTATATCCATTTTCAATATCCGATCTTGCAAGTTATAGTCACCTACCACGTGTTATGATCCGGCCACCCCGGAGTAATAATAGTCGGGACCACTCCCGGTGATGAACGTAGTTTGAGGAGTTCATGTATTCACCGTGTGTTAATACTTTGTTCCGGTTCTCTATTAAAAGGAGGCCTTAATATCCCTTAGTTTCCAATAGGACCCGCTGCCACGGGAGGGTAGGACAAAAGATGTCATGCAAGTTCTTTCCATAAGCACGTATGACTATTTACGGAATACATGCCTACATTATATTTTTAAACTGGAGCTAGTTTCGTATCGCCCTTGGTTATAACTTTCTCATGATGAGTATCAGGCAACGAGTCACCGATCCAATGCCTACGAATTTACCTTATATTGTTCGTGCTAAGTTACTAGTGTTGCTACTGCTATCGTTACTGCTACAAAATCACTTCTATCACTGTAACCGTTATTATTGCTGCTGCTACAATCATCAAAACTATCATATTACTTTGCTACTAATCACTTTGCTGCAGATAATTAATCTCCACATGTGGTTGAGTTGACAACTCAGCTGCTAATACCTTCAGATATTCTTTGGCTCCCCTTGTGTCACATCTATAAATTTGGGTTGAATACTCTATCCTCGAAAACTGTTGTGATCCCCTATAATTGTGGGTTATCAAGACCTTTTTCTGGCACCATTGCTGGGGAGCATAGCAATATTTGTTGAGTTAGTTGGGATTATTATCATATTATCACTATGGAGAATTTGAAGGATGCTAAGACTAAGATTTTTCCCTCTAAGACGAGGGGAGGCAAGGAACTGCATCCAGCTCCGCTTTAGATTCACCTTCTATTATAAGTAAGCTTGAAACACCACAACATGCTATTAATTCTGATATGTTGCAAGTTATTGATGATGCTACTTTTGCTATATATACTACTCATGATGATGTTAGTACCTTGCTTAATGATGATGTGCCACTAGGTGATTTTCTTGATGCACAAATTGCTAGAGTAAGACAACATGATATTGTTGAATCTGATGATGAACTTGAAACTGAGAATCTTGAAACACCTACTAGAACTAGTCCTCCTAGATATGAATTGCCAAAGGTACCGGAAGGTTATACTATGAGTGAGGAGGCAACTAGGGATATTCTTGCTTGTAAGGATAGAGATGATATAGAGAAATTATTATGCAAGTATAAGGAAAAATCTCTAAATGCCAAAATGAAATGTGATCCTGAGTTTGGTACTTCACCTATCTTTATTTATGATAAGGATTATGAATTCTCTGTCGACCCAGAGTTAATCACTTTGGTTGAATCTGATCCTTTCCATGGTTATGAAACTGAAACTTTTGTGGCACATCTTACTAAGTTGAATGATATAGCCACCCTTTTTGCTCATGATGAGAAGATTCGCTATTACTATATTCTCAAGTTATTTTCGTTCTCATTAAAGGGTGATGCTAAAGCTTGGTACAATACTCTTTCTCCTGGTTGTGTGCGTAATCCCCACGACATGATTTATTACTTCTCTGAAAAATATTTCCTTGCTCATAAGAAAAAAGCTGGCTTGCAGGAAATATTTAACTTTGTGCAAATTGAAGAAGAGAGTCTCCCACAAGCTTGGGAGAGGCTTCTCCAATTGTTTAATGCTTTGCGTGATCATCCTCTTTAGAAAAATAAAATACTTGATATCTTCTATAATGGACTAACCGATGCTTCTAGGGATTTCCTAGATAGTTGTGCTGGTTGTGTTTTCACGGAACAAACTATTGGGCAAGCTGAAGAATTATTGAATAACATATTGAAAAATTATGATGATTGGACTCCTCCTGAAACACCTATTATTGTCCGCCTCCAAGCAAAACTACCCCCACTACCAGAAAATGTGTTGTGGTGTTTACCTTGCCGCAAAGAAGTTGAAGCAATACTTCCAAGAGCATGCCATCACTGTGGTCAGCACTGCTCCACTTTCAGAAATCATGGGAAACCGTGATGTGACTAGCCAGATTGCTAAGTGGTCATATGATGGTATTGTTGTTTTGACTTTGATCATGATGCCTGCATGTTCGTATCTTGGTTTGTCGACACCTCTGTCTCTAAACATGTGGGCATATTTATTGATCTCGGCTTTCGCTTGAGGACAAGCGAGGTCTAAGCTTGGGGGAGTTGATACGTCCATTTTGCATCATGCTTTCATGTTGATATTTATCGCTTTTTGGGCTGTTATTACACTTCACGGTACAATACTTATGCCTTTTCTCTCTTATTTTGCAAGGTTTACATGAAGAGGGAGAATGTCGGCACCTGGAATTCTGGCCTGAAAAGGGAGCAAGTTTGAGATATCTATTCTGCGGAACTCCAAAAGCCGTCAAAATCAACGAGGATTTATTTTGGAATTTAGAAAAAATATTGGGCCGAAGAAGTACCAGGGGGCGCCAGCAGGAGGCCACAAGCCTGCTAGGCGCGGCCTACCCCCTGGTCGCGCCTAGGGGGCTTGTGGGCTCCCAGCTGGCCCTTTGGCCCCCTCTTTTGCTACAAGAAGGGTTTCGTTCCAAAAAAAAATCAGGAGGAGGCTTTCGGGAGGATTCGTCGCCTCCACGAGGCGGAACTTGAGCAGAACCAATCTAGAGCTCCGACAGGGTCATCATGCAAGGGAAACTTCCCTCCCGGAGGGGGAAATCGTTGCCATCGTCATCACCAACACTCCTCTCATCGGAGGGGACTCGTCACCATCTACATCTTCATCAGCACCATCTCATCTCCAAACCCTAGTTCATCTCTTGTAACCAATCTACGTCTCGCAACTCCGATTGGTACTTGTAAGGTTGCTAGTAGTGTTAATTACTCTTTGTAGTTGATGCTAGTTGGATTACTTGGTGGAAGATTATATGTTCAGATCCTTGATGCTACTCATTACCTCTCTGGTCATGAATATGATTATGCTTTGTGAGTAGTTACTTTTGTTCATGAGGACATGTGATAAGTCATGCTATAAGTAGTCATGTGAATTTGGTATTCGTTCGATATTTTGATGTGTTGTATGTTGTCTCTCCTCTAGTGGTGTTATGTGAACATCGACTACATAACACTTCACCATTATTTGGGCCTAGAGGAAGGCATTGGGAAGTAGTAAGTAGATGATGGGTTGCTAGAGTGACAGAAGCTTAAACCCTAGTTTATGTGTTGCTTCGTAAGGGGCTGATTTGGATCCACTAGTTTAATGCTATGGTTAGACTTTGTCTTATTTCTTCTATCGTAGTTGCGGATGCTTGCGAGAGGGGTTAATCATTAGTAAGATGCTTTTCCAAGTAAGGGCAGTACCCAAGCGCCAGTCCACCCACATATCAAACTATCAAAGTAGCGAACGCGAATCATATGAACATGATGAAAACTAGCTTGACAGAAATTCCCATGTGTCCTCTGGAGCGTTTTACCTCCTATAAGAGTTTGTTCTGGCTTGTCCCTTGCTACAAAATGGATTGGGCCACTTTGCTGCACCTTTGTTACCGTTTTTACTTGCTACTTGCTACGAATCATCTTATCACACAACTATATGTTACCGATAATTTCAGTGCTTGCAGAGATTACCTTGCTGAAAACCACTTGTGAGATCCTTCTGCTCCTCGTTGGATCCGACACTCTTACTTATCGAAAGGACTATGATAGATCCCCTATACTTGTGGGTCATCGGCGCCTGGGGTCATCGTCAGGCGCTCGGCGTTGGCCACGCGCCAAGTCTTCATGAGCCGGCTCCCAATGCTGGAGCCGGCTCCTGGAGCGGCTGGTCCACGGTGGGGCACAATGATGGTGCCGTCTTCAGGTGGCTGGTTGGTGGCCGGCTCCATCGATGGCCCAACCATCGTCGTCTCTGCAGATGGGGGAGGATCGGCCGCATCCGGTGCATCCATGGTCACCTCCGGCGCCTCTAGGTTTAGCTCCGGCGCGTCACCCACCTCGGCCTCCAGTGTGTCGGGGATCACCTCGAGGTCCACAGGCGTGGAGATAGCCGGCTCGGGAGGCTTGGCCGCCTCAGTTCTCTGGGTGCGCCTTGGATCCGCCTCGCTAGCTGGCTCCTCTACACGAGTTCGCTTGGAGGGGTCATGTCTAGCCTTCGTGCGCTTATCCTTGGGCTTCTCAGCCCGGCTGGGCTGAGATTGGCCCGCGGCCATCTTCTTAGCCACCACGTCCCTGCAAAGGGCGGATTGATCATCCAGAGCCTTCTAGGCAGCTTCACTCGCTGCCCAACCGGCTCGTTCGGCAGCGGAGGCGGTTTCTTCCTCCACGCCTTCTTCCTCCTTGCCAGGCACGATTTGAGGAACCCATCCTCACTCGACAAAACAAAAAGAGAACAACGAAGGATTCTTACCCCACCACGACGGGCACCTGCTTCCTGCTGGCGCCGGCTTGGCGCTTCTTGGCGCGACCTGCTCGCCCACCAGCTGGAGGTCTAGGCGCTGCGTGTTTGGAGGCCGGCTTGGAGGTTGTGGCACCCTTGCCTTTGTTCTTGGCCGCCTTCCAGGCACGGCCATCTCGCCAGCATGGCGGCAGCCTCGGGTCATGGGAGGGCTGGTGACTTCCTCCACCTCTTCGGCATCCTCCCCGAAGGCTGCATCATACGAAGATGGTGGCGTCTCGTCATCATCCATCTAGTCAACAAGGGGAGGCCTCAGGTGCTCACCAGACGGCTCGGAGCCTTCTGACTCTAGCGCCTCCTCCGAGGCGGCGTCCCGCGGCTCGATCATCCCCTCGTCCTCAATCTCCAAGGGGTCCGACATCTCCACGTCGGGAGCCGGCGGGGTGAGCCCTTACAGCTTCTCAAATAGCTGATGCAACACAGTTGGCGGCCGGCTTAACGAGAAGAAACAACAGTTTCAAAACACAAAGAAATACCAGATCCATGAAGACACTCACCATTGGGGGAGGATGGTTTCTGCCGTAAGGGACCAACCCCCATTCCCAGTCTCCTCCTTCATTCATGTTGGCGGAGGAGATCTGATTCATGTTCTTCGCCACCGCACCAGGGTGGAAATTTTTGGTGGAGAGCCGGCAAGGATCGTGCCGGCCGCTCATCTGGCATATCAGATGAGGCCGCCTCTGCAGAGACAGGATCCGACTGGTCATCATGGTGGTAAGTAGGTCGCGGCCTACGAGGGTGCGAGCCTTCAGGCTGTCGAGGTAGACGCCTTTCTGCGCTACCTCGGGAACCGGCTTGGGGTACTTGGCTTGCCAGTTCTTCTTCACCGTCGGAGGCTCGATGGCGAAGGGGGGCATGTTGATGGCGTCGCGGATGGGGCTAACATTCTTCACATAGAAGAAGCCCTCTGCCACTCCTTGATGGAGTCTTGGAGCGGCATCTAGGGGAAGCCGCTCTTCGTCCGGTAATGCAACAGTGTCGCGCCGCATGGGGTCATCGGGCGTGGGCCATCGAGCTTCTCCACCTCGGCCTTGTTCATCTTGATGGACTGATGCTTGAAGAAGAACAGGCTCTGCCAGAGGTCGAGGCGGGGCACGATCCCCAGAAACCCCTCGCACAAGACGACGAACGAGGCGAGCTGAAGGATGGCGTTCGACGCCAGATGGTGCGGCTGTAAGCTGAAGAAGGTGAGGAAGTTACAGAAGAAGGTGCTCGCCAGGAGCCTGAAGCCTCGGTAGAAGTGTTCGTCGAACACGAGTACCTCTCCCTCCTGCGGCGTTGGAGCATTCTCGGCTCCGAGGATCCGCACGGTCACGAGGGAGGCTGGAGGCAGCATTCGGCGATGGTGGAGCGCGTCGATGTGCTCGGCGCAAATGTCGCTGCCGAGCCAGGCACCGTTATGCTGGCCCTTCTTGGAAGAGCTACTCGACATGGCGGCGAGCGGCGAGAGCTCGAAGGGGTGCGACGGTCTGCGCGACGGCGAAGAGGAAGAAGAAAACGAGACTCTCTCTTTGTCTGGGCTTAGGGAAGGAGGGAGCGTGATAACCCACAAGTATAGGGGATCAATTGTAGCCTTTCTCGATAAGTAAGAGTGTCGAACCCAACGAGGAGCTAAAGGTAGGATAAATATTCCCTCAAGTTCTAAGGACCACCGATACAACTCTACGCACACTTTACGTTCTCTTTACCTAGAACAAGTAAGAAACTAGAAGTACTTTGTAGGACTGATAGAATAGGTTTGCAAGAAAGTAAAGAACAAGTAAATAAAACTAGGGGCTGCTTAGATAAAGAAACAACTACGAGTGTCTAACGAGTGTGGAAAAGTGGTGGTAGGAGTTGCGGAATTGTCCCTAAGCAATTGACTACGTTACTAGATCGATAGCAAGTATCATGTGGGAGAGGCCTCTACTAGCATGTCATCCCTTACTTGGAATTCTATGCACTTATGATTGGAACTATTAGCAAGCGTCCGCAACTACTAACGTTCATTAAGGTAAAACCCAACCATAGCAATAAGATATATTGGTCCCCCTTCAATCCCATATGCATCAATTTCTATGCTAGGTTTGAAGCTTCTGTCACTCTAGACTGCCAATACATAGTCCTATCAACATACAACAAACCCTATGGTGTGATCCACGCATGCGATCATATGATGGGCACCAAAGGACAGCAACATAACCACAAGCAAATTAAACCAATCATAGCAATTCATCAATCACCGATAGGAGAACGATAATCTACTTAGACATCATAGGATAGCAACACATCATTGGATAATAATATGTAGCATAAAGCACCATGTTCAAGTAGAGGGTATAGCGGGTTGCGGGAGAGTGAACCGCTGAATATAGATGGGGGAAGATGATGGAGATGTTGGTGAAGATGACGGAGGTGTTGGTGTAGATCGCCGTCACACGATGATGTCCCGGGCGACGTTCCGGCACGTCCGGGAGAGAGGGGGAGAGAGCCCCCCTCCTTCTTCTTCTTCCTTGACCTCCTCTCTAGATGGGAGAAGGGTTTCCCCTCTGGTCCATGGTCTCCATGGCGGCGGAGGGGCGAGAGCCCCTCCGAGATTGGATCTCTCTCTCTCTGTGTCCTTCTGTTTCTGCGCTCCCAGATTCTGCGTTTCACCGGTTCTTAAATTCCCGGAGATCCGCAACTCCGATTGGGCTGAAATTTTAACACTATTTTCTTCCAGATATTATATTTCTTGCGGCGAAAGAAGGGCTCCAACCGCCTTAAGGAGTGGCCACAAGCCTGCCAGCCGCCGCCATACCTCCTGGTGGCGGCTACAGGGCTTGTGGGCCCCCCGTGCATCGCCTCGCGTTGATTCTTCATCCCAAAAATCATAAATATTCCAAAAGAAATCCCCGTAAGTTTTTATTACGTTTGGACTTCGTTTGTTATGGATATTCCGCGAAACAAAAAACATGCAACAAACAGGAACTGGCACTGGGCACTGGATCAATATGTTAGTCCCAAAAATAGTATAAAAAGTTGCCAAAAGTATATAAAAGTTGTAGAATATTGGCATGAAACAGTCAAAAATTATAGATACGACGGAGACGTATCAGCATCCCCAAGCTTAATTCCTGCTCGTCCTCGAGTAGGTAAATGATAAAAAATATTTTTTTTATGTGGAATGCTACCTAGCATAATCTTGATTATATAATCTAATCATGGCATAAATACTAAAACACGAGTGATTCGAAGCAATAGTCTATCATTTGACATAAAGACAATAATATTTCAAGCATACTAAGAAAGCAATCATGTCTTCTCAAAATATCATGGCCAAATAAAGTAATCCCTACAAAATCATATAGTCTGGCTATGCTCCATCTTCCCCACACAACGTATTTAAATCATGCACAACCCCGGTTTTAGCCAAGCAATTATTTCATACTTTAGTGTTCTCAAACCTTTTCAACTTTCATGCAATACATGAGCGTGAGCCATGGACATAGCACTATAGGTGGAATAGAATATGGTGGTCGTGGAGAAGACAAAAAGGAGGAGATAGTCTCACATCAACTAGGTGTATCAATGGGCTATGGAGATGCCCATCAATAGATATCAATGTGAGTGAGTAGGGATTGCCACGCAACGGATGCACTAGAGCTTATAAGTGTATGAAAGCTCACAAAACAAACTAGTGGGTGTGCACCCAACTTGCGTGCTCACGAAGACCTAGGGCAATGTTGAGGAAGCCCATCATTGGAATATACAAGCCAAGTTATATAATGAAAATTTCCCACTAGTATATGGAAGTGACAACATAGGAGACTCTCTGTCATGAAGATCATAGTGCTATTTGAAGCACAAGTGTGAAAAGAGGATAGTAGCAATTTTCCCTTATCTCTGTTCTCTCATTTTTTTGTGGGCTCTTTGGCCTCTTTTTTTTTATTTTGGTGGGCATCTTTGGCCTCTTTTTTGTAAATGGGCTTCGCTGGCCTCTTTTATGTCCTCACATGAGACAATGCTCTATTAATAATGATCATCACACTTACAACTCAATACTTAGAGCAATGATGACTCTATATGAAATGCCTTCGGTAGTGTACTGTGACAATGATCTAGCATAGCAATGACATCAAAAAACGGACAAGCCATGGAAACATCATGCTAGCTATCTTACGATCATGCAATGGCAATATGGAAGTTGTGGCACATGTCATGGGACGGAACGGTGGTAGTTGCATGGCAATATATCTCGGAATGGCTATGAAAATGCCATAATAGGTAGGTATGGTGGCTGTTTTGAGGGAGGCTATATGGTGGGTGTAATGCACCGGCGAAAGTTGCGCAGTACTAGAGAGGCTAGCAATGGTGGAAGGGTGAGAGTGCGTATAATCCGTGGACTCAACATTAGTCATAAAGAACTCACATACTTATTGCAAAAGTCTATTAGTCATCGAAACAAGGTACTACACGCATGCTCCTAGGGGAAAGGTTGGTAGGAGTTAACCATCGCGCGATCCCGACCTCCACACAAAGGATGACAATCAATAAATAAATCATGCTCCGACTTCATCACATAACGGTTCACTATACGTGCATGCTACGGGAATCACAAACCTTAACACAAGTATTTCTAAAAATACATAATTACTCACTAGCATGACTCTAATATCACATATTCATGTCTCAAAACTGTTGCAAGGAATCAAACATATCATATTCAGTGATCTGCAAGTTTTATGTAGGATTTTATGACTAACCATGTGAATGACCAACTACTGTTAACTCTCTAAATAGGTACAAGTGAAGCATGAGAGTTTAATTCTTTCTACAAAAGATATGCCCCGCTCTAACAAATATAAGTGAAGCAAAAGAGCATTCTACAAATGGCGGTTTTCTATGTGTAGGGAAACAGACAATCCAAACTTCAAAAGATATAAGTGAATCACAAGAAGCATTCTATAAAGCCAACCAAGGACTATCTCATACCAGCATGGTGCATAAAAGAAAAAGGAATAATAAACACAAAAGACGCTCCAAGCATTTGCACATATCATGTGACGAATTAAAATATAGCTCCGAGTAAAATTACCGATAGATTGTAGACGAAAGAGGGGATGCCTTCCGGGGCATCCCCAAGCTTAGACGCTTGAGTCTTCCTTGAATATTACCTTGGGGTGCCTCGGGCATCCCCAAGCTTAGGCTCTTGCCTCTCCTTATTCCTTCATCCATCATGCTCTCACCCAAAACTTGAAAACTTCAATCACACAAAACTTAACAAAACTTCGTGAGATCCGTTATATAATAAAATAAATCACCACTTCAAGTACTGTTGTGAACTCATTCTAAATTCATATTAGCATTATATCTACTGTAATCAAACTTCACCATGGTTCATACCCCCAGATACTACCCATAGATTCATCAAAATAAGAGAACAATGCATAGAAAACAGAATCTGTCAAAACAGAACAGTCTGTAGCAATCTGTATATTCCGTATACTTCTGATATCTCAAAAAATCTGAAAAATTACGAACGTCTGGAAAATTTTCATATCAATCAGCATAAAAACGAATCAACTCAAAAGCTCTTCCGGAATAAAAATGACAATTAATGTCGTGAGGAGAAAGTTCCTGTCTTTTCTCAGCGTGATCAAACAACTATCACCCAAACTAATCGTAAAGGCTTTGCTTTGCACATTATTTTTAAAAACATAAAGGAATTGCACAAGGGGATAATTATTTTTGTGATAAACTTCCATGAAAAATTCTACATTGTTTCCATGAGCATGAACACAGGTGTTCAAGGTCGACCCTCACTTCCACAATGCATCACCTTTCAATCACTTCTCTTTTTGAAAAAGTTTTAAGTTCCCCTCTATATTTTTGTTTGTTTTAAACTAAATAAAAGCACTCAACAGAAATAAATGTCTCTCTAAAACTTCTGGGTTGTCTCCCACGCAGTGCTTTCTTTAAAGCCATTAAGCTAGGCATAAAGTGCTCAAGTAATGGATCCACCCAGATCCCAAGGTATATCAAAGCCAATTTTAATTAGCAATGATTTGAAATTTAGTAGTAAGCACAAGGTAACATATATCAAGCAATGACAAAGTCTAACTCTCTTCCTATGCATTGGCATGTCATAAAATAAAAATTCATGCACACCAAGTAAAGGCCAATACATAGCATAAGGAGTTTCTTGCAATTTTATCGTATTGGAAACATAGAGAGGTGGAGATGTAGTTCCTCTCTCATAATAACTGCAAGTAGGAGCATCAAGCACATGCATATTATATTCATCAAAATCATCATGTTGAACATAAGGGACTATAGCTAGCTCATCTTCATAAGCATCATTCATATTGGCAACATGGCCAGAAGCATAGCAAGCATCAAGTTCATCAAAAAGGGACATTTCAAACGAATCCAAGGGATCATAGCATTCATCCTTCGGTAAGAACGAAGGGAAATTAAATAATGTATGAGTAGAAGAGTTACTCTCATTAGAAGGTGGACACGGGTAGCTAGTCCGCTCTTCCTCCTTTTGTTCTTCGCTCTCCTCTTCATCTTTTTCATCTAATGAGCTCACAATTTCAGCATTTTATTCTTCCATAGTTTCCTGCAAAATAATAGTCTCTTCTTGGGCAGCATAGGATTTCTCCTTCAATTGTTTAATATGGGCATTATATTCATAATTAGTATAACAATAACAAAGCATAGCCAAATTTCCAGATCGGTAAGGAGCAACATCATTATCACCACACCTTTTAAACAGAGCCTCAATTTCATAAGCACCCATAAAAGCAACAAACACTTCTATATGATCCACATCATAGTAATCATATATACCATTAGCATAAGAAACCAAGGTTCTATGATCATTAAGTTCACAAGAAAAGGGAAAGTGTGGAGCCTTCATCCTAGAGCAACAAGTAACACCATATCTCCTGCATAGTTCCCAAGCATACCATTTCAACAAATGGATTTGATCCCATAAAAGTTTCCCTTTTTGAGTCAAGCTATAACCCCTAAAGTATTCACGTTGATCCATAGTGTATCCCATTATATAATTAAATGGGCTTTCTCAGGATTATTAAAGAAGTGCATAATATTTTCCACATAACGAGCCTCGAGGGTTTTAGGAGGTTCCCCATCTCCATGAGTAGCAAGTACACCTAATTATTTTGGTATTTCATGTTCCATATACATAACTAAAGATAGAGAACAACTTAGAACAGCAAATAAATCTACTTAGTGACAAAGCAAACAAGCACACACGAGGATATTCACCCCACGCTGTTGCTCCCCGGCAACGGCGCCAGAAAAAGGTCTTGATAACCCACAAGTATAGGGGATCAATTGTAGCCTTTCTCGATAAGTAAGAGTGTCAAACCCAATGAGGAGCTAAAGGTAGGACAAATATTCCCTCAAGTTCTATCGACCACCGATACAACTCTACGCACACTTTACGTTCTCTTTACCTAGAACAAGTAAGAAACTAGAAGTACTTTGTAGGAGTGATAGAATAGGTTTGCAAGAAAGTAAAGAACACGTAAATAAAACTAGGGTCTGTTTAGATAAAGAAACAACTACGAGTGTCTAACGAGTGTGGAAAAGTGGTGGCAGGAGTTGCGGAATTGTTCCTAAGCAATTGACTACGTTACTAGATCGATAGCAAGTATCATGTGGGAGAGGCTTCTACTAGCATGTCATCCCTTACTTGGAATTCTATGCACTTATGATTGGAACTATTAGCAAGCGTCCGCAACTACTAACGTTCATTAAGGTAAAACCCAACCATAGCAATAAGATATATTGGTCCCCCTTCAATCCCATATGCATCAATTTCTATGCTAGGTTTGAAGCTTCTGTCACTCTAGACTGCCAATACATAGTCCTATCAACATACAACAAACCCTACGGTGTGATCCACGCGTGCGATCATATGATGGGCACCAAAGGACAGCAACATAACCACAAGCAAATTAAACCAATCATAGCAATTCATCAATCACCGATAGGACAACGATAATCTACTCAGACATCATAGGATAGCAACACATCATTGGATAATAATATGTAGCATAAAGCACCATGTTCAAGTAGAGGGTATAGCGGGTTGCGGGAGAGTGAACCGCTGAATATAGATGGGGGAAGATGATGGAGATGTTGGTGAAGATGACGGAGGTGTTGGTGTAGATCGCCGTCACACGATGATGTCCCGGGCGGCGTTCTGGCGCCGCCGGGAGAGAGGGGGAGAGAGCCCGCCTCCTTATTCTTCTTCCTTGACCTCCTCCCTAGATGGGAGAAGGGTTTCCCCTCTGGTCCATGGTCTCCATGGCGGCGGAGGGGCTTGGATCTCTCTCTCTGTGTCCTTCTGTTTCTGCGCTCTCAGATTCTGCGTTTCACCGTTTCTTAAATTCCCGGAGATCCATAACTCCGATTGGGCTGAAATTTTAACATGATTTTCTTTCGGATATTATCTTTCTTGCGGCGAAAGAAGGGCTCCAACCGCCTTAATGAGTGGCCACAAGCCTGCCAGCCGCCGTCGTACCTCCTCGTGGCGGCTACAAGGCTTGTGGGCCCTCCGTGCATCACCTCGCGTTGATTCTTCTTCCCAAAAATCATAAATATTCCAAAACAAATCCCCGTAAGTTTTTATTACGTTTGGACTTCGTTTGGTATGGATATTCCGCGAAACAAAAAACATGCAACAAACAGGAACTGGCACTGGGCACTGGATCAATATGTTAGTCCCAAAAATAGTATAAAAAGTTGCCAAAAGTATATGAAAGTTGTAGAATATTGGCATGAAACAATCAAAAATTATAGATACGACGGAGACGTATGAGAGCGCAAGTGCGGGTCGAGAAGGGGGCGAATGGCCTCCTCGGTACCCTCGCACCCCATTTAAACCCCACGAAGGATCGTGGGGATGGGATCCAATGCGCACCGGTCCCATTATCTCCGATTATTACAAAGGCTTTACGACTCCCGAAACCCATCCGCCGCGGAGTAAATCCGCAGAGGATCCTCCGCGCGGGGGGTGAGGGGGCGTCGTGGCGGGAACCAGGGCTCAGGCCCAGTCCCGTCATGTGAACAATCCATCATCACGTCAGGGCGGACCTGGCACGTGGGGCGATTTGCGCGGCCTACGACGAAGCCGAGGCGTCATACGTCCATTTTGCATCATGTTTTCATGTTGATATTTATCGCTTTATGGACTGTTTTTATACTTTGTGGTACCATACTTATGCCTTTTCTCTCTTATTTTGCAAGGTTTATTTGAAGAGGGAGAATACTGACAGCTGGAATTCTGGACTCGAAAAGGAGCAAGTTTGAGTCCTCTATTCTGCGCAACTCCAAATGCCCTGAAAATCAACATAGAATTTTTTGGGAATATATAAAAAATAATGGGCGAAATAAGTGCCAGAGGGGAGCTGCCAGGGGCCCACAAGCCTGGTGGCCGCGGCCTGCCCCCTGGCCGCGGCAACAGGGCTTGTGGGCACCCTGGTGGCCCATTGGCCCCCCAATTCTGCTATATGAAGGGTTTCGTCCGGAAAAAAATGAGGGCAGAGCTTTTTCGAGGAGGCGCCGCCGCCACGAGGCGGAACTTGAGCAGAACCAATCTAGAGCTCCCGCAGGACGATTCTGCCCGGGAAACTTCCCTCCCGGAGGGGGAAATCGTCGTCATCGTCATCACCAACACTCCTCTCGTTAGAGGGGACTCGTCTCCATCAACATCTTCATCAGCACCATCTCATCTCCAAACCCTAGTTCATCACTTGTAACCAATCTCCGTCTCGCGACTCCGATTGGTACTTGTAAGGTTGCTAGTAGTGTTGATTACTCTTTGTAGTTGATGCTAGTTGGATTACTTGGTGGAAGAGTTTATGTTCAGATCCTTGATGCTACTCATTACACCTCTGATCATGATTATGATTATGCTTTGTGAGTAGTTACTTTTATTCCTGAGGACATGGGATAAGTCATGCTAATAATAGTCATGTGAATTTGGTATTCGTTTGGTATTTTGATATGTTGTATGTTGTTTTTCCTCTAGTGGTGTTATGTGAACGTCGACTACATAACACTTCACCATTATTTGGGCCTAGAGGAAGGCATTGGGGAGTAGTAAGTAGATGATGGGTTGCTAGAGTGACACCAGCTTAAACCCCAGTCTATGCGTTGTTTCGTGAGGGGCTGATTTGGATCCACTAGTTTAATGCTATGGTTAGACGTTGTCTTAATTCTTCTTTCGTAGTTGCGGATGCTTGCGAGAGGGGTTAATCATAAGTGGGATGCTTGTCCAAGTAAGGGCAGTACCCAAGCGCCAGTCCACCCACATGTCAAACTATCAAAGTAACGAACGCGAATCATATGAACATGATGAAACTAGCATGACAGAAATTCCAGTGTGTCCTCGGGAGTGTTTTTCCTCTTATAAGACTTTGCTCAAGCTTGTCCCTTGCTAGAAAAGGGATTGGGCCACTTTGCTGCACCGTTGCTACTACTTGTTACTTGTTACTTTTCACTTGCTACGTTTCACCTCACTACACCATCACTTGTTACCGCTACATTCAGTGCTTGCAGTTATTACCTTGCTGAAAACCGTTTATCAGAGCCTTCTGCTCCTCGTTGGGTTCGACACTCTTACTTATCGAAAGGACTACGATTGATCCCCTGTACTTGTGGGTCATCAAGACTCTTTTCTGGCGCCGTTGCCGGGGAGTGAAGCGCCTTTGGTAAGGAAACATTTATATACTATGCTGAAATTTATTGTCACTTGTCACTATGGAAACTGTTCCTTTGAGGAATTTGTTCGGGGTATCTTCACCACGAACGGAAGCACGAGGAGTTGCTCCTCAACCTAAGGTACCTACTGAAAATATCTTTTATGAAATTCCTTCGGGTATTCTTGAGAAACTACTAGCTAATCCTTTTACAGGAGATGGATCTTCACATCCAAACTTGCATCTAATCTATGTAGATGAAGTTTGTGGTTTATTTAAGCTTGCAGGTTTGCTCCGAGGATGAGGTAAAGAAGAAAGTCTTTCCTTTATCTTTGAAGGATAAGGCGTTGACTTGGTATAGGCTATGTGATGATACTGGATCATGGGACTACAATCGGTTGAAATTAGAATTTCATCAAAAGTTTTATCCTATGCATTTAGTACATCGTGATCGGAATTATATTTATAACTTTTGGCCTCGTGACAGGGAAAGCATAGCTCAAGCTTGGGGGAGGCTTAAATCAATGCTATATTCATGCCCCAATCATGAGCTCTCGAGAGAAATTATCACTCAAAACTTTTATGCTCGGCTTTCTCATGAAGATCGTACCATGCTTGACACTTCTTGTACCGGTTCTTTTATGAAGAAGGATATTGACCACAAGTGGAATTTATTGGAAAGAATCAAACGTAACTCTGAAGATTGGGAGCTTGAAGAAGGTAAGGAGTTAGGTATGAATTTCCAGTTTGATTGTGTTAAATCTTTTGTTGAAACAAATACTTCTAGAGATTTTAGCGCTAAGTATGGACTTGACTCTAAGATAGTAGCTTCTCTATGTGAATCTTTTGCTGCTCATATTGATCTTCCCAAAGAGAAGTGGTTTAAGTTTCATCCTCTTGTAGAAGTCAACATAGTTAAACCCAATCTAGTTGAAGAGAAAGTCATTGCCTATAATGATCCTATTGTTCCTTGTGCCTACACTGAGAAACCAGCTTACCCTGCTAGGAAAAAGGATTATTCTAAAGCGCCAACTGTGATACGTAGGGGTTATATTAGACCACTTGCACCCCCTGAGGAAATTAGAGTTGAACCTAGTGTTGCTATTATCAAAGATCTATTAGCCGAAGACATAGATGGGCATGTTATCAAATTCTGCGAGGACTCCGCTAGAATTGCTAAACCTCACGCGAAAGACAAATACGGACCTGTAGTTGGCCTGCCCGTTGTTTCTGTCAAGATAGCAGATCACTGTTATCATGATTTATGTGATATGGGTGCTAGTGTTAGTGCAATACCCCGGTCCCTATATGATGAAATCAAAGATGAGATTGCACCTGCTGAGTTAGAACCCATTGATGTCACTATTACGCTAGCTAATGGAGACACTATCTGCCGTGTGGGAATTGTGAGAGATGTAGAAGTCCTGTGTGGTAAGACGAAGTATCCTACTGATTTCCTCGTCCTTGCTACTTCACAAGATAGCTTTTGTCCTATCATATTTGGTAGACCCTTTCTCAACACTGTCAATGCTCATATTGATTGCATTAAACAGACTATCACTGTTAGTTTTGAGGGTGTGTCTCATGAATTTAACTTCTCCAAGTTTGGAAGACAACCCCATGAAAAAGAGTCGTCTGGTAGGGATGAAATCATTGCTCTTGCCTCTATTGCCGCGCGTCCTACGGATCCTTTAGAGCAATATCTGCTTGAGCATGAAAATGATATGCATATGGATGAAAGAGATGAGATAGATAAAATTGTTTTAGAACAATATCATATTCTTAAGAATAATCTGCCTGTTGAACTACTAAAACAGTTACCAGATACACTTAAGTATGCCTATCTTGATGAGAAGGAGATATATCCTCTTATAATTAGTGCTCACCTCTCGAATCACGAAGAGAAGAAGTTATTAAAAACTTTGAGGAAGCACCGTGCTGCTATTGGATATACTCTTGATGATCTTAAGGGTATTAGTCCCCCTCTATGTCAGCACAAGATTAAAACCGATCCTGATTCTAAGCCAGTCGCTCATCATCAACGGAGGTTAAATCCTAGGATGAAAGAGGTCGTGAGAAAAGAAATATTAAAGCTTCTGGAAGCAGGAATCATTTATCCTGTTGCTCATAGTGATTGGGTAAGTCCAGTACATTGCGTACCTAAGAAGGGAGGTATCACCGTCGTTCCTAATGATAAGAATGAACTAATCCCATAGAGGATTATTACTGGCTATAGGATGGTGATAGTCTTACGGAAACTGAACAAGGCAACCAGGAAAGACCATTATCCTTTGCCGTTTTATTGACCAAATGCTAGAAAGGCTATCTAAACACACACACTTCTGCTTTCTAGACGGTTATTCAGGTTTCTTGCAAATACCTGTTGCACAATCTGATCAGGAGAAAACCACTTTCACCTGCCCCTTCGGTACCTTTGCTTATAGACGTATGTCTTTTGGCTTATGCAATGCACCTCCCACCTTTCAAAGGTGTATGATGGCTATATTCTCTGACTTTTGTGAAAAGATTGTTGAGGTTTTCATGGATGATTTCTCCATTTACGGTTCTTCCTTTGACGATTGCCTCAGCAACCTTGATCGAGTCTTATAGAGATGCAAAGATACCAACCTTGTCTTGAACTGGGAGAAGTGCAACTTCATGGTTAATGAAGGCATCGTCTTAGGACACAAAATCTCTGAGAAAGGCATTGAAGTTGATAAGGCTAAGGTTGATGCAATTGAGAAAATGCCTTGCCCCACAGATATCAGAGGTATACGAAGTTTCCTAGGTCATGCGGGTTTATATAGAAGGTTCATTAAAGACTTCTCTAAGATTTCTGGGCCTCTTACCAACCTCTTGCAGAAGGATGTTCCTTTTGTTTTTGATGAGGATTGTGAGGAAGCTTTCGAAATACTTAAGAAGGCCTTGATAACCGCACCTATTGTTCAACCACCTGATTGGAACTTGCCCTTTGAAATCATGTGCGATGCTAGTGATTATGCTGTTGGTGCTGTTTTAGGACAAAGATTTGACAAGAAGTTGAATGTCATTCACTACGCTAGTAAAACTCTAGACAGTGCCCAAAGAAACTATGCCACTACGGAGAAGGAATTTTGAGGAGTCGTGTTTGCATGAGAAAAGTTCAGATCTTGTATAGTTGACTCTAAAGTCATTATTCACTCTGATCATGCTGCTATTCAGTACCTTATGGAGAAGAAGGACGCTAAGCCTAGGCTAATCAGATGGGTTCTCCTGCTACAGGAATTTGATTTGCACGTTGTTGACCGAAAGATGCTGATAACCCTGTAGCAGATAACTTGTTCAGGCTAGAGAATGTCCTTGATGACCCACGACCTATTGATGACAGCTTTCTTGATGAGCAATTGAATGTCATCCGCACGTCACATAGTGCACCGTGGTATGCTGATTACGCAAACTATATCGTAGCCAAATACATACCACCCAGTTTCACCTACCAGCAAAAGAAGAAATTCTTCTTTGATTTGAGACACTACTTTTGGGATGATCCTCACCTTTATAAGGAAGGAGTAGATGGTGTTATTATACGTTGTGTGCCTGAACATGAACAGGGACAGATCCTGCAGAAGTGTCATTCCGAAGCCTACGGAGGACACCATGCTGGAGATAGAACTGCTCATAAGGTATTGCAATCAGGTTTCTATTGGCCCACTCTCTTCAAGGATGCCCGTAAGTTTGTCTTGTCTTGTGACGAATGTCAAAGAATAGGGAACATGAGTAAACGTCAGGAAATGCCTATGAACTATTCTCTTGTCATTGAACCATTTGATGTATGGGGCTTTGATTATATGGGACCCTTCCCGAGTTCCAATGGGTATACTCACATCTTACTTGTTGTTGATTACGTCACTAAGTGGGTAGAAGCTATACCCACTAGAAATGTTGATCACCACACCTCTATTAAGATGCTTAAAGAAGTCATTTTCCCAAGATTTGGAGTCCCTAGATATCTGATGACTGATGGCGGTTCACACTTCATTCATGGTGTTTTCCGCAAGATGCTCGCTAAGTATGATGTCAACCATAGAGTTGCATCTCCTTATCATCCTCAGTCTAGTGGTCAAGTGGAGTTGAGTAATAGGGAGATCAAATTGATCTTACAAAAGACTGTCAATAGATCTCGAAAGAATTGGTCTAGCAAACTTGACGATGCACTATGGTCTTATAGGACTTCTTATAAGAATCCATGGGCATGTCGCCGTATAAAATGGTTTACGGTAAGGCCTGTCATTTACCTCTTGAGCTAGAACACAAAGCTTATTGGGCAATCAAAGAGCTCAACTTCGATTTCAAACTTGCCGGTGAGAAGCGGTTGTTTGATATCAGCTCATTAGATGAATGGAGGGGCCAGGCATATGAGAATGCCAAGTTGCTCAAGGAAAAGTTAAGAGATGGCACGATAAAAGAATACAAAAACGTGAGTTCAATGTAGGTGATTATGTCCTGCTATACAATTCTCGCTTAAGATTCTTCCGAGGCAAGCTTCTCTCTAAATGGGAAGGTCCCTACGTTGTCGAGGAAGTATATCGTTTCGGTGCCATCAAAATCAATAACACGGAAGGTAATTTTTCGAGAGTGGTAAATGTGTTGGAAATATGCCCTAGAGGCAATAATAAATTAGTTATTATTATATTTCTTAGTTCATGATAATCGTTTATTATCCATGCTATAATTGTATTGATTGGAAACACAATACTTGTGTGGATACATAGACAAAACACTGTCCCTAGTAAGCCTCTAGTTGACTAGCTCGTTGATCAAAGATGGTCAAGGTTTCCTGGCCATAGGCAAGTGTTGTCACTTGATAACGGGATCACATCATTAGGAGAATCATGTGATGGACTAGACCCAAACTAATAGACGTAGCATGTTGATCGTGTCATTTTGTTGCTACTGTTTTCTGCGTGTCAAGTATTTATTCCTATGACCATGAGATCATATAACTCACTGACACCGGAGGAATGCTTTGTGTGTATCAAACGTCGCAACGTAACTGGGTGACTATAAAGATGCTCTACAGGTATCTCCGAAGGTGTTAGTTGAGTTAGTATGGATCAAGACTGGGATTTGTCACTCCGTGTGAACGGAGAGGTATCTCGGGGCCCACTCGGTAATACAACATCACACACAAGCCTTGCAAGCAATGTAACTTAGTGTAAGTTACGGGATCTTGTATTACGGAACGAGTAAAGAGACTTGCCGGTAAACGAGATTGAAATAGGTATGCGGATACTAACGATCGAATCTCGGGCAAGTAACATACCGAAGGACAAAGGGAATGACATACGGGATTATATGAATCCTTGGCACTGAGGTTCAAACGATAAGATCTTCGTAGAATATGTAGGATCCAATATGGGCATCCAGGTCCCGCTATTGGATATTGACCGAGGAGTCTCTCGGGTCATGTCTACATAGTTCTCGAACCCGCAGGGTCTGCACACTTAAGGTTCGACGTTGTTTTATGCGTATTTGAGTTATATGGTTGGTTACCGAATGTTGTTCGGAGTCCCGGATGAGATCACGGAAGTCACGAGGGTTTCCGGAATGGTCCGGAAACGAAGATTGATATATAGGATGACCTCATTTGGTTACCGGAAGGTTTCCGTGCATTACCGGAAAAGTTTCGGGCTCATCGGTAGTGTACCGGGAGTGCCGGGAGGGGTGCCGGGGACCATCGGGAGGGGTGTCACGCCCCAAGGGGTCTCATGGGCTATGGGAGGAGATAAACCAGCCCCTAGTGGGCTGGAATAAGTTCCCACTAAGGCCCATAAGGTTTGAGAAGAAAAAAACACAAGGTGGAAAGAGTTTCCAAGTGGGAAGGTGGAATCCTACTCCAAGTAGGATTGGAGTAGGACTCCTCCACCTCCAATTTCGGCCAAACCTTTAGGTTTTGAGGCTGCCTCCTCCCCTCCCTCCCACCTATATATACGGAGGTTTTAGGGCTGATTTGAGACGACTTTTCCACGGCAGCCCGACCACATACCTCCACGGTTTTTCCTCTAGATCGCGTTTCTGCGGAGCTCGGGCGGAGCCCTGCTGAGACAAGGTCATCACCAACCTCCGGAGCGCCGTCACGCTGCCGGAGAACTCTTCTACCTCTCCGTCTCTCTTGCTGGATCAAGAAGGCCGAGATCATCGTCGAGCTGTACGTGTGCTGAACGCGGAGGTGCCGTCCGTTCGGTACTAGATCGTGGGACTGATCGCGGGATTGTTCGCGGGGCGGATCGAGGGACGTGAGGACGTTCCACTACATCAACCGCGTTCACTAACGCTTCTGCTGTATGATCTACAAGGGTACGTAGATCACTTATCCCCTCTCGTAGATGGACATCACCATGATAGGTCTTCGTGCGCGTAGGAAATTTTTTGTTTCCCATGCGACGTTCCCCAACAGTGGCATCATGAGCTAGGTTCATGCGTAGATGTCTTCTCGAGTAGAACACAAAAGTTTTTGTGGGCGGTGATGTGCGTTTTCCTGCCCTCCTTAGTCTTTTCTTGATTCCGCGGTATTGTTGGATTGAAGCGGCTTGGACCGACATTACTCGTACGCTTACGAGAGACTGGTTTCATCGTTACGAGTAACCCCCTTTGCTCAAAGATGACTGGCAAGTGACTGTTTCTCCAACTTTAGTTGAATCGGATTTGACCGAGGAGGTCCTTGGATGAGGTTAAATAGCAACTCATATATCTCCGTTGTGGTGTTTGCGTAAGTAAGATGCGATCCTACTAGATACCCTCGGTCACCACGTAAAACATGCAACAACAAAATTAGAGGACGTCTAACTTGTTTTTGCAGGGTATGATTGTGATGTGATATGGCCAACGATGTGATGTGATATATTGGATGTATGAGATGATCATGTTGTAATAGAAATATTGACTTGCACGTCGATGGTACGGCAACCGGCAGGAGCCATAGGGTTGTCTTTATACTAACGTTTGTGCTTGCAGATGCGTTTACTATTTTGCTAGGATGTAGCTTTAGTAGTAATAGCATAAGTAGCACGACAACCCCGATGGCAACACGTTGATGGATGATCATGGTGTGGCGCCGGTGACAAGAAGATCGTGCCGGTGCTTTGGTGATGGAGATCAAGAAGCACGTGATGATGGCCATATCATGTCACTTATGAATTGCATGTGATGTTAATCCTTTTATGCACCTTATTTTGCTTAGAACGACGGTAGCATTATGAGGTGATCTCTCACTAAAATTTCAAGACGAAGTTGTGTTCTCCCCGACTGTGCACCGTTGCGACAGTTCTTCGTTTCGAGACACCACGTGATGATCGGGTGTGATAGACTCAACGTTCACATACAACGGGTGCAAAACAGTTGCACACGCAGAACACTCGGGTTAAGCTTGACGAGCCTAGCATGTGCAGACATGGCCTCGGAACACATGAGACCGAAAGGTCGAGCATGAATCGTATAGTTGATATGATTAGCATAGGGATGCTTACCACTGAAACTATTCTCGACTCACGTGATGATCGGACTTGAGATAGTGGATTTGGATCATGTACCACTCAAATGACTAGAGAGATGTACTTTTTGAGTGGGAGTTCTTAAGTAATATGATTAATTGAACTAATTATCATAAACATAGTCTAATGGTCTTTGCGAATTACGATGTAGCTTGCGCTATAGCTCTATTGTTTTTTTATGTTCCTAGAGAAAATTTAGTTGAAAATTGATAGTAGCAAACTTTGCAGACTGAGTCTGTAAAACCAAGGATTGTCCTCGTTGCTGCGCAGAAGGCTTATGTCCTTAATGCACCACTCGGTGTGCTGCACCTCGAGCGTCGTCTGTGGATGCTGTGAACATCTGACATACACGTTTCTGATGACTACACGATAGTTCAGTGCAAAGTACTTAATGGCTTAGAAGCAAGGCACCGAAAACGTTTTAAACGTCACGGAACATAAGTGATGTTCTAAAGAGATGAAATTGTGATTTCATGGTTGTGCCCTTGTTAAGAGGTACGAGACCTCCAACAAAATTCTTTGACCACAAAGTAAAGGAGAAAAGCTCAATCGTTGAGCGTGTGCTCAGATTGTCTGAGTACGACAATCACTTGAATCAAGTGGGAGCTAATCTTCCAGATGAGATAGTGATGGTTCTCCAAAAGTCACTGCCACCAAGCTTTGAGAGCTTCGTGATGAACTATAACATATCAAGGATAGATACAATGATCTTTGAGAGATTCGCGACGTTTGACACTGCGAAAGTAGAAATCAAGAAGGAGCATCAATAGTTGATGGTTTGAAAAACCACTAAGTTTCAAGAAAGGCGAGGGCTAGAAGGGATACTTCGTGAAACGGCAAAACAGTTGCTGCACTAATGAAGAGACCCAAGATTAAACCCAAACCCGAGACTAAGTGCTTCTGTAATAAGGGGAACAGTCACTGAGGCGGAGCAACTCTAGATACTTGGTAGATAAGAAGGCTGGCAAAAGTCGAGACAAGTATATTTGATATACATAATGTTGATGTGTACTTTACTAGTACTCCTAGTAGCACGAGGGTATTGGATACTGGTTCGGTTGCTAAGTGATTAGTAATGCGAAATGAAAGCTACGACATAAACGGAGACTAGCTAAAGGCGAGGTGACGATACGTGTTGGAAGTGTTTCCAAGGTTGATATGATCAAACGTCGCACGCTCCCTCTACCATCGGGATTGGTGTTAAACCTAAATAATTGTTATTTGGTGCTTGCGTTAAGGATGAACATGATTGGATCGTGTTTATTGCAATACGATTATTCATTTAAGGAGAATAATGGTTACTCTATTTTCTTGAATATTCACCTTCAATGGTTTATTGAATCTTGATCGTAGTGTCACACATGTTCATGATATTGGTGCCAAAAGATACGAGTTAATGATGATAGTACCACTTACTTGTGGCACTGCCGCTTGAGTCATGTTAGTATAAATTGCATGAAGAGGCTCCATGCTGATGGATCTTTGTACTCACCTGATTTCGAATCACTAGTGACATGCAAATCATACCACATGAGCAAGGCCTTGTTTTCATTGAGATGAAATAAGATAGTAACTTGTTGGAAGTGATACATTTTGATGTATGCAGTCCAATGGGTGCTGAGGCACGCAGTGGATATCATTATGTTCTTACTTCACTGACGATTTGAGTAGATACTAGAGTATTTACTTAATGAATCACAGGTCTGAAATATTGAAAAGTTCAATTCTGTTTCAGAGTGAAGTTCGTCGTAACAAGAGGATAAACTGTCTACGATATGATCATAGAAATGAATATCTGAGTTACGAGTTTTGGTACGCAGTTAAGACAATGTGGAAGTTATTTCACAGTTCATGCCACCTGGAACATCATAGTGTGATGATGTGTCTGAACATCATAGCCACGCACTATTTGGTATAATACATACTATGGTGTCTCTTATCGAATTACCACTATCTTTTATGGGTTATGCATTAGAGACAACCGCACTCACTTTAAATAGGGCACCGCGTATTTCCGTTGAAGATGACACAGTATAGACTGAGGTTTAGAGAAATCTAAACTGTCGTTTCTTGAAAGTTTGGGGTTTCGACACTTATGTGAAAAAGTTTCAGTCTGATAAGCTCGAACCCAAAGCGGATAAATGCATCTTCATAGGATATCCAAAACAGTTGGGTACATCTCCTATCTCAGATCCGAAAGCAAAGTGTTTGTTTTCTAGAAACGGATCCTTTCTCGAGAAAAGGTTTCTCTCGAAAGAATTGAGTGGGAGGGTAGTAGAACTTGATGAGGTTATTAAAACCATCACTTCAACCAGTGTGTAGCAGGGCATAGGAAGTTGTTCCTGTGGCGCCTACACTAATTGAAGTGGAAGCTGATGATGGTGATCATTGAGCTTCGAATCAAGTTACTACAAACCTCGTAGGTCGACAAGGTCGCGTACTGCTGCAGAGTAGTACGGTAACCCTGTCTTGGAGGTCATGTTGTTGAGCAACAGTGAACCTACGAGTTATGGAGAAAGCGATGGTGGGCCCAGATTCCGACAAATGGCTGGAAGCCATGAAATCCGAGAGAGGATCCATGTGTGAAAACAAAGTGTAGACTTTGGTAGAACTACTTGATGGTCATGGGACTATTGGGTAAAATGGATCTTTAAAAGAAGACAGACGATGATGGTGATAAGTCACTATTAAGAAAAGCTCGACTTGTCGCAAAGATGTTTTCGACAAGATCAAACAGTTGACTATGATGAGTCTTTCTCACTCGTAGCGATGCTAAAGGTCTGTTAGAATTGTGTTAGTAGTTGCTGTATTATTTATGAAATATTGCACGTAGGATGTCAAAACGTTGTTTCCTCGACGGTTTCCTTGAGCAAACATTGTATGTGATACAGCCAGAAGGTTTTGTCGATCCTAAAGATACTAGCAAGTATGCAAGCTCCAGTGATCCTTCAATGGACTGGTGCAAGCATCTCGGAGTTGGAATAAGCACTTTGATGAGATGATCAAAGATTTTGGGTGTGTACAAGGTTTATGAGAAACTTGTATTTCCAAAGAAGTGAGTGGGAGCACTATAGAATTTCTGATAGGTATATATGGTTGACATATTGTGGATCAGAAGTAATGTAGAATTTCTGTAAAGCATACAAGGTTGTTTGAAAGAAGTTTTCAAAGGAGTACCTGGATTACGCTACTTGAACGTTGAGCATCAAAGATCTATGGAGATAGATCGAAAGCGCTTAATAGAAGTTTCAACAAGATGCATGCCTTGACAAGTTTTTTGAAAGAGTTCAAAATAGACCAGCAAAGAAGGAGTTCTTGGTTGCGTTGTGAGGTGTGAATTTGAGTAAGACTCAAAACCCGACCACGGCAGAATAAAGAGAATAGACGAAGGTCGTCTTCTATGCCTTAGCCGTAGAATCTAAAGTATGCCATGCTGTGTACCGCACCTGATGTGTGCCTTGACTCAAAGTCTGTTGAGGGTACAGAGAGTGATCCATGATTGAATCACTAGCAGCGGTCAAAATTTATCCTTAGTAACAAATGGACTAAGGAATTTTTCTCGATTATGGAGGTGGTTAAAGAGTTCGTCGTAAAGGGTTACGTCGATGCAAGCTTTGACACTAATCTGAATAACTATGAGTAGTAAAATGGATTCATATAGTAGAGTGGATATTTGGAGCATTTCCGAATAGCACGTAGTAGCAGCATCTATAAGATGACATAAAGATTTGTAAAGAACGCACGGATCTGAAAGTTTCAGAACCGTTGACTAAAACCTCTCTCACAAGCAAGACATGATCAGACCCCATAACTATATGGGTGTTGGATTCGTTGGAATCACATGGTGATGTGAACTAGATTATTGACTCTAGTGCAAGTGGGAGACTGTTGGAAATATGCCCTAGAGGCAATAATAAATTAGTTATTATTATATTTCTTAGTTCATGATAATCGTTTATTATCCATGCTATAATTGTATTGATTGGAAACACAATACTTGTGTGGATACATAGACAAAACACTGTCCCTAGTAAGCCTCTAGTTGACTAGCTCGTTGATCAAAGATGGTCAAGGTTTCCTGGCCATAGGCAAGTGTTGTCACTTGATAACGGGATCACATCATTAGGAGAATCATGTGATGGACTAGACCCAAACTAATAGACGTAGCATGTTGATCGTGTCATTTTGTTGCTACTGTTTTCTGCGTGTCAAGTATTTATTCCTATGACCATGAGATCATATAACTCACTGACACCGGAGGAATGCTTTGTGTGTATCAAATGTCGCAACGTAACTGGGTGACTATAAAGATGCTCTACAGGTATCTCCGAAGGTGTTAGTTGAGTTAGTATGGATCAAGACTGGGATTTGTCACTCCGTGTGAACGGAGAGGTATCTCGGGGCCCACTCGGTAATACAACATCACACACAAGCCTTGCAAGCAATGTAACTTAGTGTAAGTTACGGGATCTTGTATTACGGAACGAGTAAAGAGACTTGCCGGTAAACGAGATTGAAATAGGTATGCGGATACTAACGATCGAATCTCGGGCAAGTAACATACCGAAGGACAAAGGGAATGACATACGGGATTATATGAATCCTTGGCACTGAGGTTCAAACGATAAGATCTTCGTAGAATATGTAGGATCCAATATGGGCATCCAGGTCCCGCTATTGGATATTGACCGAGGAGTCTCTCGGGTCATGTCTACATAGTTCTCGAACCCGCAGGGTCTGCACACTTAAGGTTCGACGTTGTTTTATGCGTATTTGAGTTATATGGTTGGTTACCGAATGTTGTTCGGAGTCCCGGATGAGATCACGGATGTCACGAGGGTTTCCGGAATGGTCCGGAAACGAAGATTGATATATAGGATGACCTCATTTGGTTACCGGAAGGTTTCCGTGCATTACCGGAAAAGTTTCGGGCTCATCGGTAGTGTACCGGGAGTGCCGGGAGGGGTGCCGGGGACCATCGGGAGGGGTGTCACGCCCCAAGGGGTCTCATGGGCTATGGGAGGAGATAAACCAGCCCCTAGTGGGCTGGAATAAGTTCCCACTAAGGCCCATAAGGTTTGAGAAGAAAAAAAACACAAGGTGGAAAGAGTTTCCAAGTGGGAAGGTGGAATCCTACTCCAAGTAGGATTGGAGTAGGACTCCTCCACCTCCAATTTCGGCCAAACCTTTAGGTTTTGAGGCTGCCTCCTCCCCTCCCTCCCACCTATATATACGGAGGTTTTAGGGCTGATTTGAGACGACTTTTCCACGGCAGCCCGACCACATACCTCCACGGTTTTTCCTCTAGATCGCGTTTCTGCGGAGCTCGGGCGGAGCCCTGCTGAGACAAGGTCATCACCAACCTCCGGAGCGCCGTCACGCTGCCGGAGAACTCTTCTACTTCTCCGTCTCTCTTGCTGGATCAAGAAGGCCGAGATCATCGTCGAGCTGTACGTGTGCTGAACGCGGAGGTGCCGTCCGTTCGGTACTAGATCGTGGGACTGATCGCGGGATTGTTCGCGGGGCGGATCGAGGGACGTGAGGACGTTCCACTACATCAACCGCGTTCACTAACACTTCTGCTGTATGATCTACAAGGGTACGTAGATCACTCATCCCCTCTCGTAGATGGACATCACCATGATAGGTCTTCGTGCGCGTAGGAAAATTTTTGTTTCCCATGCGACGTTCCCCAACAAAATGGTCAAAGAATCAAGCATTATATCTCTGGTACTCCCATAAATGTTGAGACCAATATCATCAATATCATAACTCTAGAGGAGTACATAAGGGATGTTTATCATCCTGTTTCAGACCCTGAAAACGAAGAGGTATGTGTTTCGGTGCGTAATTGGACTCCAAAACTTTTCCAGTAGGAAATTTTCTCCGTTTTGGAATTTATGGAAAAAATAGAAAAATAAAAAGCAGTCCGGAGAGTGCACGAGGCGGCCACAAGCTTGGCAGCCGCGGCCTCCCCCCTGGCCGCAACTACAGGGCTTGTGGGCACCTCGTGTGCCTCCCGGACTCTGTTTTCTTGCGGAGCACTCCTTCTGGTCCGGGAAAAATCATTATATATACGCCCGAGGGTTCTCATCTCCGTATCACACAGTTTTCCTCTGTTTTTCGTTTCGAGCCTGTTTTCTGCCGTAGATCTAGGTCAAGATGTCTTCTCAGGATTCAGAGGGGGAGAGCTATTGGCTGATTACCTTGCTAACCCCAAGGTCTATGGGGACTTGGAACCATATGGATGGACCACTAATGAGGAAGATGACTATGATCCCAAGGGGAAGGAACAAACGAGTTCTGATGAAGAGGAGGCTCCTCTACCTCAACCTGGTCTCACTCTTGTGGAGTTCAAGTAGTCGAGCCTCCCTAACTCAAGGAAGAAGCCTAAGAACTTGTTTATCCCTTCTCGTTTCTTGCAGGAGAGTAAGCAGGAACTTTGTCAAAGGGTGTTGAAGCTTGAGGAGGAAACTGATGATCTGAGAGAGCAGAATTTCATGCTCAAGTGGAAATTAGACAAGCTCAAGACCTTTGCAACAACTCCTCCACCACCACCAAAGGAAGACAACTGAGCATTGGTATGGGAAATCCCCTTGGCTTTTGCCAAGCTTGGGGGAGTTGCTCTGGTATCGTATCACCGTTATATCTTTTGCTTTTACCTTTGTTTTAGTTTTTTCTTTTTCAGTTTTTACTTTCTTCTCTTAGTGGGATAAGTCTTAGTGTTTTAGTCTTGAGTTTTGCTTTGTGTCACCCCCGATGTATTCTTGCTCGTGAGCCATATAATAAAGAGTGTCTTAGTTGAGGGCTTTGCCTCTTGCCATGATCAAAATAGTGAGAATAGAACAAAAGCATGAAAGATCATGTAATGATCTTATGGGAAGTGATGGCTTCACATATAAAAAGAATGAGGATTGAAACTTGTTGAGGGTAGGAAAACGTAGACCTTGGTCATTGTTTCAATTAATAGGAAGTGATAAGGAAGGTGAGGTTCACATATGAACATATCATCTTAGACACTTTTTACAATTGTGAGCACTCACCAAACTATTACCTGCTTAGAAGTAGATGTTGGACAAGAAAGACAACATAATGAATTGTGTTTGCTTGATTCCAAACAATGTTATATGTCTAGAGATGCCTTAGCATGTGACGATTGCTTCCACCTCATATTAGCCAAAACTCCAGCACCAAGTAGAGATACTACTTGTGCATCCATAAACCTTCAAACCAGTCTTGCCATGAGTGTCCACCATACCTACCTATGGATTGAATAAGATCCCTCAAGTAAGTTGTCATCGGTGCAAGCAATAAAAATTGCTCAATAATATGTATGATCTATTAGTGTGTGGAAAATAAGCTTTATACGAACCTGTGATGAGGAAGACATAAAAGCGACAGAGTGCATAATAAAGTTCTTTATCACAGGAGGTAATATAAAGTGACGTTCCTCCGCACTAAGAGGACACACATCCAAACCTCAAAAGCGCATGACAACCTCTGCTTCCCTCTGCGAAGGTCCTATCTTGTACCTTTACTTTTGTCCTTGTGAAAGTCATGGTGATCAACACCAATTCCCTATTCCGTCTTCATCTTGGTGAACGTCATATGCTTGGGAAAGATCTATATTCATATATCAACTTGGAGATGAGTACTTATGCTTTATTATTGTTGACTTTACCCTTGAGGTAAATGGTTGGGAGGCAAAATTATAAGCCCCCATCTTTCTCTGTGTCCAACTGAAACTTTGATGCCATGAGTACCACGTGAGTTGTAACAATTGTGGAAAACAAAAGAGATGATTGAGTATGTGGATTTGCTTTACAAGCTCTTATTTGACTCTTTCTGATGTTATGATAAATTGCAATTGCTTCAATGACTATGGACTGTTGTTGGCTACTTTTCGGTAAGGTTTTTGATTCATACTTTTGTTTGTGAAGGAATTGTTACTTTCCCATAAGAATCTTTATGATATATTGCTGTTCTATGTGTGATCATGATGCCCTCATGTCCGTATTATATTTTATCGACACCTTCATCCCTAAACATGTGGACATGTCTATGGATCTTGGTTTTCTCTTGAGGACAAGCGAGGTCTAAGCTTGGGGGAGTTGATACGTCCATTCTGCATCATGCTTTCATGTTGATATTTATCGCTCTATGGACTATTTTTATACTTTGTGGTACCATACTTATGCCTTTTCTCTCTTATTTTGCAAGGTTTATTTGAAGAGGGAGAATACTGACAGCTGGAATTCTGAACTGGAAAAGGAGCAAGTTTGAGTCCTCTATTCTGCGCAACTCCAAATGCCCTGAAAACAAACGTGGATTTTTTTGGGAATATATAAAAAATACTGGGCGAAAGAAGTGCCAGAGGAGAGCTGCCAGGGGCCCACAAGCCTCGTGGCCACGACCTGCCCCCTGGCCGGGGCAACAGGGCTTGTGGGCACCCAGGTGGCCCACTGGCCCCCCTCTTCTGCTATATGAAGGTTTCGTCCAGTAAAAAATGAGGGCGGAACTTTTTCGAGGAGGCGCCGCCGCCACGAGGCAGAACTTGAGCTGAACCAATCTAGAGCTCCGGCACGACGATCCTGCGGGGAAACTTCCCTCCCGGAGGGGGAAATCGTCGCCATCGTCATCACCAACACTCCTCTCATCGGAGGGACTCGTCTCCATCAACATCTTCATCAACACCATCTCATCTCCAAACCCTAGTTCTTCACTTGTAACCAATCTCCATCTCGCGACTCCGATTGGTACTTGTAAGGTTGCTAGTAGTGTTGATTACTCTTTGTAGTTGATGCTAGTTGGATTACTTGGTGGAAGAGTTTATGTTCAGATCCTTGATGCTACTCATTACACCTCTGATCATGATTATGATTATGCTTTGTGAGTAGTTACTTTTGTTCCTGAGGACATGGGATAAGTCATGCTAATAATAGTCATGTGAATTTGGTATTTATTCGGTATTTTGATATGTTATATGTTGTTTTTCCTCTAGTGGTGTTATGTGAACGTCGACTACATAACACTTCACCATTATTTAGGCCTAGAGGAAGGCATTGGGGAGTAGTAAGTAGATGATGGGTTGCTAGAGTGACAGAAGCTTAAACCCCAGTCTATGCGTTGCTTCGTAAGAGGCTGATTTGGATCCACTAGTTTAATGCTATGGTTAGACGTTGTCTTAATTCTTCTTTCGTAGTTGCGGATGCTTGTGAGAGGGGTTAATCATAAGTGGGATGCTTTTCCAAGTAAGGGAAGTAGCCAAGCGCCGGTCCACCCACATGTCAAACTATCAAAGTAACGAACGCGAATCATATGAACATGATGAAACTAGCATGACAGAAATTCCCGTGTGTCCTCGGAAGCGTTTTTCATCCTATAAGACTTTGCTCAGGCTTGTCCCTTGCTACAAAAGGGATTGGGCCACTTTGCTGCACCGTTGCTACTTCTTGTTACTTGTTACTTTTCACCTGCTACGTTTCACCTCACTACACCATCACTTGTTACCGCTACTTTCAGTGCTTGCAGTTAGTACCTTGCTGAAAACCGTTTATCAGAGCCTTCTCCTCCTCGTTGGGTTCGACACTCTTACTTATCGAAAGGACTACGATTGATCCCCTATACTTGTGGGTCATCAAGGCGTCGCTTGGAAGCCAGCCGACTTCCGAGCCGGCATCCCCTGCCGCAAGCGGCGGCAGGAATCCAACAACAAACAACTTAAGCCGGCGAGGCTGCCCACTCCAAGGCAGCGGGCCTCCCCATCTTCGGCGACTACTGTCGGGGGGATAACCCCGGGGTAGGCTCATCGAGCCTACTCCTTTGCCTTCAACCAAGAAGGAATAGCAAGAACCATTCTGCAAAGCCCAAGTCCCCCTGGCCGGCTAGGAAGTACCTGTCGGCTGGGGGCGAGATGGCCAACTCTCTGGCCGACCAGGAGGCATGTGCCGGTTAGAGGCAAGGCGGCTACCTCCCCCTGGCCGCCTAGGCCAAGCCATCCGGCTAGGGGCGAGGCGGCCGTGCCCAGGCCGGTTAGTTAAGCGACTAGCCGGCTAGGGAGCTCAAGTCACATTAGACCGTAGGTCATGACGAGACCTTACGGTTAAAGGTGGCTACGCGTGAGCAAAGGAACTGGATCGGGGTGCACGACAGGTACATCGTCGGTGGCCACGGCGCTGACCTCCTCCGGATCATATCCATCACACTGCACAATGTCGGCCCATTAAACTCCCACTCCATTACTACACTCGGCGTGGGAACAGTGGAGACGGTCGTACTGCCTGCCCATGACGATTCTCGCTGGACGATGCCGGACGTACCACACGTGTCCTGCATCAACCTTATGCGAGAGCCTTATTGGCCAGCCGGCGGGTCCCACAGCCAGACGGGACCTCGTAGCCGGTGCCCCCCCCCCAGCGACAAGACAAGACCCCGTGGGCCCCCTGGCCAGCCGGCGAGGCTGCCAGCCGGGTCCCACTCTTGTACTTTTATTCATATTTTAGGTCGGTGGGTTCGTCTATAAATCCTCCCGCCCCCCCTCCATGTAGAGGGTCGGTCAACTCAGCACACACACACCACATAGGAGAGGTAGACGTGAGCCAGCAGCTCCTTCCTCATCCGCAATACAGCTCCACAAACACTTTGTAGTTCCATTCATACATCATACACTCGGGCAGGATTAGGGGTGTTATCTCTACGGAGAGCCTTGAACCTGGATACATCATGCGTTCCATACTTGTACCATCCTTGTTCCCAACGCCTTCCGGTGCCACTTCGGTTCCACCATCTTTAGCCTATCCATGGCTTATGTTGTGAGTAAACACCGACACATAATTTCCAGCGCGGAGACCAAGGCACCATATTTTGGACCCGTGGAGACAAAACTACCCGTGATATTAGTTTAATGGAGGAAATCAATTACCTAACCTTCCACCGATTTGACACCCGCATGCGGATATCCTTCCATCCTACGCCATATCCCATCAAATCTGGAAACAAACCTTGGAGGGAATTGGCCTGACGCGTGGCTACAGAAAAAATGGAGGGAATTGCATGTCGTCAATACAATGCATATTTGAAATTTTGAGTAAAATGGATCTCGCTGGTCCTTCTCCCCGTGCTATTATCCATCTTCTCCTTCTTCTAGCATGTGACCATGAAAATAAAATACTCGGACGAAATGGTCGATCTAGACTCACATATAGAACCCCTAATTGGGATTCAGTCGAGGAGAACGAAGACACGGCATGCGATCTTGGATACGACTACGAGTGGATAGCTTCTGACGACGGTATGTTCTTTTGCAATCTGACCTTCGATAGGACACTTCGTTGTTCATAGCTGGATAATGTTTCATTGTTGGATCCATGTAGAATTTGAGGATGCAATCGTATGTGCACCGCCGAACCAAGCCACGGAAGCCTGCGGACGCGGGCACGGCCAACACGACGGTGGGTGTGGACGCGGACGCGGCCAACGCGCTGGTGGAAGCGGGCACGGTTAAGGAGCCGATGGACGCGGCCACACAGTGGATGCAAAGCAGTCTTCACTGGTACGTACTGGATGCATTCGGTATTCGTTCTGACTATGCATATCGTATACGACTAGGAGGACGTACATGAGGGTGCCAACGTTCTCCAATGGTGTTCTTTTTTCATTCAACTGTATGCATCACGCACGAGACATGATTTTTAGGTCCTGGGGGTCGGGGCTCCCTCTTATCTCACCGTCCATCCACACTGGCCAAATTGGTGATCTGTGCTTGTCATGCACGCCTAATGGATTTGCAGGCCTATATCAACAGTAAACAAGGCAGTAGCAAAATATATGAAAGTGAAAATGAGACACTGCTCAGCTCACCTGTCCGCTCGGTGACAAAGAGGGAACAGCGACACAAGGAGAGATACTATCCAGCATGCAAAAGTTGTCAGAAGTCGAATGCAAGAGAGAGAGAGCTGGCCCATGCAAAGCTTTTTGAGGAGTTTTTAAGAGGTGTTTTCACATGCTGCATGCACGTTAAGAGAGAGAGAGAGAGTGCAATGTTCAGTGGAGAGAGAGAAAAACATCCGGTTGTTTGACTTGACTGATGAGGGGTCTATAACACATGACATGACGAATCTGTCGGAAGAAGCGACCTAGATAACTAAGATAAGCATGCTGCTGCCGAAAATGATCTGCAGTTAGACACAACATCACACGAATCTCAGCGCATCCAGACAGATAGGATAACTGGGGGTCGGGACCCCCGGGAGCTACCACGCCTTTCGGATCACGCAGTGGAGTAGAATTCTTTTACGAAACTTGACCCGTTGTGTAATCATTTAATCATTTACTCACAGTTTGATCGCCACGCAGAGGATGGAAAGGAGTGCAAGTCGCCGGTGAATCCATCGGATAAGTGGTGTCTGATGCGTCTCCAACGTATATATAATTTTTAATGGTTTCATGCTATTATCTTGTCAAACTTTAGATGTTTTGTATGTCTTTTATATCTTTTTTAAGACTAACTTATTAACTCAGTGTCAAATGCCAGTTCCTGTTTTTTTCGTGTTTTTGACCTTTTTCAGAGGAGAATTTAAACGGAGTCCAAACAGAACGAAACTTCCAAAAAGATTTTTTTTCAAAACACAAGATGATCGGGGAACTTGAGAATCAAGGCAGGGGGCCACCAGGGACCCCACAAGCCCCCTAGCCGTGGCCAGGGGGTCCGCGCCTCCCAGGCTTGTGGGCTCCCTGGGTCTCCTCTGCCCTAGGTCTTTCGCCTATATATTTCCAAAATTTTATAAAAAGTCAGGAGATCATCGAAAGTATTTTTCCGCCGCCGCAAGCTTCTGTCTCCACAAGATCCCATCTGGGCACATTCTGATGCCGTGCCGGAGGGAGGATTCGGATACAGAGGGCTTCTTCATCAACACCATGACCTCTCCGATGATGCGTGAGTAGTCCACCATAGACCTACGGGTCCATAGCTAGTAGCTAGATTGCTTGTTCTCTCTCTTGGATCTTCAATACAAAGTTCTCCATGATCTTCATGGAGATCTATCTGATGTAATCTTCTTTTGCGGTGTGTTTGTCGAGATCCGATGAATTGTGGATTTATGATCAGATTATTAATGAATCTTATTTGGGATTCTTCTGATCTCTTATATGCATGATTTCATATCCTTGAAATTCTTTTCGAGTTGTGGGTTTTGTTTGGCCAACTTGATCTATGATTCTTGCAATGGGATAAGTGCTTGGTTTGGGTTCATACCGTGCGGTGACCTCACCTAGTGATAGAAGGGGTAGCGAGGCACACATCATGTTGTTGCCATCAAGGGTAAAAACATGGGTTTTCATCATTGGTCTAAGTTTATCCCTCTACATCATGTCATCTTGTTTAAGGCGTTACTCTGTTCGTCATGAACTCAATACACTAGATGCATGCTGGATAGCGGTCGATGTGTGGAGTAATAGTAGTAGATGCAGAAAGTATCGGTCTACTTGTCTTGGACGTGATGCCTATATGTATGATCATTGTCTTAGATATCGTCATGACTTTGCGCCGTTCTATATGTATGATTTTTGCAATGGGAGAAGTGCTTAGTTTTGGGTTCAATCTTGCGGTGTCCTCACCCACTGACAAAGTAGGGGTAGCGAGGCACGTACTGCATTGTTTCCATCAACGATAAAAAGATGGGGTTTTTATCATATTGCTTGAGTTTATCCCTCTACATCATGTCATCTTACCTAATGCATTACTCTATTCTTCATGAGCTTAATACTCTAGATGCAGGCAGGAGTCGGTCGATGTGTGGAGTAATAGTAATAGATGGAGAATTATTTTGGTCTACTTGACACGGACGTGATGCATATTGCTATTTCTTGAGCTTACGTTGGTTTTTTCCTTGAAAAGGAAAGGGTGATGAAGCAAAGTAGTGATAAGTATTTCCCTCAGTTTGAGAACCAAGATATCAATCCAGTAGGAGTATCAAGATGAGGCACCAATGAACCTGCACAAAAACAAACAAACTTGCACTCAACGCTATAATGGGGTTGTCAATCCCTTCACGATTACTTGCAAGGTGAGATCTGATAGTGATGAAAGGTAAAGAGATAAAAGTACAGCAAGGTATTTTTGGTATTTTTGTATGTAGATCTGAATATATAATGTGTAAAATAGACCCGGGGGCCATAGTGTTCACTAGAGGCTTCTCTCATGATAGCAAGTATTACGGTGGGTGAACGAATTACTGTCGAGCAATTGATAGAATCGCGCAAAGTCATGACGATATCTAAGGCAATGATCATACATATAGGCATCACGTCCGACACAAGTAGACCGATACTTTCTGCATCTACTACTATTAATCCACACATCGACCGCTATCGAGCATGCATCTAGTGTATTAAGTGCATAACAACCATTGTAACGCCTTATGCAAGATGACATGATGTAGAGGGATAAATTCATGCAATATGATATAAACCCCATCTTTTTACCCTTGATAGCAACAACACGATGCGTGCCTTGCTACCCCTTCTGTCACTAGGTGAGGACACCGCACAGTATGAACCCAAAACTAAGCACTTCTCCCATTACAAAAATTATAGATCAAGTTGGCCAAACGAAACCCTTAACTTACAAGGATACGGAATCATGCATATAAGAAATCAGAGAAGACTCAAATAATATTCATAGATAATCAGATCATAAATCCACAATTCATCGAATTTCGACAAACACACCGCAAAAGAAAGTTACATCGGATAGATCTCCATGAAGATCATGAAGAACTTTGTATTGAAGATCCAAGAGAGGGAAGAAGCCATCTAGCTAATAGCTATGGACCCGAAGGTGTGTGGTGAACTACTCACGCATCATCGGAGAGGCAATGGTGTTGATGAAGAAGCCCTCCGTGTCCGAATCCCCCTCCGGCAGGGCACCAGAACGGTCCCCAGATGGGATCTCACGGAGACAGAAGCTTGCGTCGGCGGAAAAGTATTTTCGTGGCTCTCCCTGTTTGTTTCGGGATTTAGGGAATTTGTAGGCAAGGGGGGCCCACGAGCCTGCTAGGCGCGCCCCCTAGGGCGCGCGTAGGGGGCTCGTGACCTCCCACGAGACCTCCTGCCTTGGTTCTCAAGTCTTCTGCGTATCTTCTGTTATGGAAAAAATCATCCCGCGGGTTTTATTCCGTTTGGACTCCGTTTAATATTCTTTTCTGAAAAGGGTCAAAAACAAGGAAAAAACAGAAACTGGCACTAGCCACTGAGTTAATAGGTTAGTCCCAAAAATGATATAAAAAGGCATATAAATGCATATAAGACATCCCAAGTTGATAATATAATAGAATGGAACAATAAAAAATTATAGATACGTTGGAGACGTATCAAGTATCCCCAAGCTTAAATCCTGCTCATCCTCGAGTAGGGAAGTGATAAAGACCGAATTTTTGATATGGAATGCTACCTAACATATTTGTTCTTTGTAACTTCTTTCTTGTGGCATGAATGTTCAGATCCGTAAGATTCAAAACAATAGTTTAATATTGACATGTAAACAATAATACTTCAAGCATACTAGCAAACTAATCATGAACTTTTGAAATAACAAGGCCAAAGAAAGTTATCCCTACAAAATCATATAGTCTGGCTATGCTCCATCATCCCCACACAACGAATTTAAATCATGCACAACCCCGGTATTGGCCAAGTAATTGTTTTCGCACTCTTACTTTCTCAAACTTTTTTCAACTCCCACGCAAGACATGAGCGTGAGCCATGGATATAGCACTATAGGTGGAATAGAGTGTGGTGGAGGTTGTGAGGCAAAAAGGAGGAGATGGTCACATCGACTCGGTGTATATGGAGATGCCATCCATAGATATCAATGTGAATGAGTAGGGATTGCCATGCAACGGATGCACTAGAGCTATAAGTGTATGAAAGCTCAAAAAGAAAACTAGTGGGTGTGCACCCAACTTGCTTGCTCACGAAGACCTAGGGCAATTTTGAGGAAGCCCATCATTGGAATATACAAGCCAAGTTATATAACGGAAATTCCCACTAGTATATGAAAGTCACAAAACAAGAGACTCTCTATCATGAAGGACATGGTGCTATTTTGAAGCACAAGTGTGGAAAAAGATAGTACCATTGTCCCTTCTCTCTTTTTCTCTCATCATTTTTTTTGTTTGGGCTCTTTGGCCTCTTTTTTTCATTTCCTTTTTTTGGTGGGCATCTTTGGCCTTTTTTTATTTCCTCACATGGGACAATGCTCTAATAATGATGATCATCACACTTTTATTTACTTACAACTCAATACTTAGAACAATAATGACTCTATATGAAATGCATCCGGCAGTGTACCGGGATGTGCAACGATCTAGCTTAGCGTATGACATTGAAACATCTCGCTAGCTATCTTACGATCATGCAATGGCAAAATGAAAATGACGGCACATGTCATGAGACGGAATGGTGGAAGTTGCATGGCAATATATCTCGGAATGGCTATGAAAATGCCATAATAGGTAGGTATGGTGGCTGTTTTCAGGAAGGTAAATGGTGGGTTTGTGCACCAGCGAAAGTTGCGCGGCACTAGAGAGGCTAGCAATGGTGGAAGGTGAAAGTGCATCTATACCATGGACTCACATTAGTCATGAAGAACTCTTATACTTATTGCGAAAGTTTTATTAGTAATCGAAACAAAGTGCTAAACGCATACTCCTAGGGGAAGGGTTGGTAGGTGTTAACCATCGCGTTATCCCGACTGCAACACAAAGGATGACAATCAATAAATCGATTATGCTCTGACTTCCTAACATAGCGGTTCACCATACGTGCATGCTACGGGAATCACTAACCTCAACACAAGTATTTCTAGATTCACAACACCCTACTAACATAAACTCTAATATTACCATATCCATATCTCAAAACTAATTGTGAGGAATCAAACTTATCCTACTAATCAATGCACTTGAATATGAAAGTTTTTATTATATCCTCTTTGGATGCCTATCATATTTAGGACTAATTTCATAGCACACACCAATTACCAAGTTACTTAGAGAGAGCACTCTCAAAAAGATATAAGTGAAGATCGAGAGTTTTTATTTCTACAAAATATGACACCGCCATGCTCTAAAAAGTTTTAAGTGAAGCACTAGAGAAAAATTATCTAGCTCAAAAGATATAAGTGAAGCTCACTTAGTATTCTAACAAATTCACGATGAGTGCATGTCCCTCTCAAAAGGGTGTGCAGCAAGGATGACTGTGATAAAACAAAAAGCAAAGACTCCTATAATACACGATGCTCCAAGCAAAACACATATCATGTGGTAAATAAAAATATAGCTCCAAGTAACGTTACCGATGGATTGAAGTCGAAAGAGGGGATGCCTTCCCGGGGCATCCAAAAGCTTAGGCTTTTTGGTGCCCTTGAATTTGGCTTGGGATGACTTGGGCATCCGCAAGCTTAGGCTCTTTCCACTCTTTATTCCATTGTCCATAAGAACATCACCCAAAACTAGAAAACTTCACAACACGAAACTTAAACAAAAACTCATGATATCATTAGCATAAGAAAACAAACCACCAACTTTTTAGATACTGTAGTAAACTTAATTTCCATTTAGATTGATGTTGTACTACTGTATTCTCACTTCTCCATGGCTCATACCCCCCGATACAAACCATAGTTTCATCAAAATAAGTAATCAACACAACAAAAACAGAATCTGTTAAAAACAGACCAGCCTGTAGCAATTTGTATATTTCGTATACCTCTGCTATCCCACAAATTCTGAAAAATTCTGAAAATTAGGGAAATTTTCATATCAATCCGCAGCAAAAAGAATAAACTCAAAAGCTCTTTCCGGATAGGAATTAAAAATAATTTTATGAGCACAAAGTTTCTGTATTTTTCAGCATGATTAAACAACTGTCACCAAAACTAATCATAAAGGTTCTACTTGGCACAAACACTAATTAAAACATAAAAACACAATCATGATGGTTTGGACTCAACAAAACAGAAAGTGTAAAGCAAAAATAAATTTATTCATTGGGTTTCCTCCCAACAAGCGCTATCGTTTAACACCCTTAGCTAGGCATAAGGCAATAGAATCAAGTATCGTCATCTTTAGTGCTCAAACCATAAGTAGCTCTCATAATGGATTCATAAGGCAATATTATTTTATTTCTAGGAAAGTGTTCCATGCCCTTCTTTAATGGAAATTGAAATTTAATATTCCCTTCCTTCATATCAATAACAACACCAATAGTCCTAAGGAAAGGTCTACCTAGAATAATGGGACATGTCGGATTGCAATCAATAGCAAGCACATTGAGATCTACGGGCACATAGTTCCTATTTGCAATAATATAAACATCATTGATCCTTCCCATAGGTTTCTTAATAGTAGAATCCGCAAGATGCAAATTAAGAGAGCACTCATGAATCTCATTGAAACCTAGAACATCACATAAAGATTTTGGAATTGTGGAAACACTAGCACCCAAATCACACAAAGCATGGCATTCATAATTTTTAATCTTGATTTGTATAGTAGGTTCCCACTCATCATGAAGTTTTCTAGGAATAGATATTTCCAACTCAAGTTTCTCTTCAAGAGACTTCATCATAGCATCAACGAAAAGATTGGTAAAAGCCTTATTTTGGCTACAAGCATGTGGAGAGTTTAGCATGGATTGCATCAAGGAAATACATTCAATCAAAGAGCAACTATCATAATTAAATTCCTTGAAATCCAAAGTAGTAATTTCATCACTATTCAAAGTTTTGATATCCTCGACTCCACTTATAGTATTTTTAGCATCAAGATAAATAGACTCCGAATCATTGGGGCGTTTCTCAACCAAAGTGGATTCACATCTAGCCCCATCATCATTAGGATTGACATTAGAAAAGAAGGATTCAATAGGAGTCACACCAATCACTTTAAGATCTTCGTGATTCTCATCACATATTCCAGGTTTAGCAGCCATTTTATTGACTAAGGTAGCTTGTTTATCAGAAATCTGGCCTACCAATTTTTCAAGACGAGCAAATTGAGAATTTAACGCAAGGAATTCTTTGGCCATATCATCAACCTCTTTATTCATATAAGCCATAAAAGAATTTTGCTCCCTTACTTCTCTACAAAAGTAACTATTATGATCAAACTGTGTAGACATGAAGCTTTTAGCACTAGTTTCAATCTTTTCCAACCTTTTATCGTAAGCATCATAATCATTTGGTTGGGCCATGAGGACTTAGCAAGCATACAAGCACACAAGCAAACAGAAAGCAAGCGAAAGAAAGGGCGAACAAAAAAGGCAAATATTTTTGTAAATTTTGTTTTTTAGAAGTGGGGGAGAGGAAAACGAGAGGAAAATGGCAAATAATGTAAATGCAAGAGATGAGTTTGCGATAGGTACTTGGTAGATATGCTTCACTTGAATACTCCCCGGCAACGGCGCCAGAAATTCTTCTTGCTACTTCTTGAGCTTGCGTTGGTTTTTCCCTTGAAGAGGAAAGGGTGATGCAGCAAAGTAGAGATAAGTATTTCCCTCAGTTTGAGAACCAAGGTATCAATCCTGTAGGAGTATCAAGATGAGGCACCAATGAACCTGCGCAAAAACTAACAAACTTGCACCCAAAGCGATAAAGGGGTTGTCATCCCTTCAAGATTACATGCAAGGTGAGATCTGATAGTGATGAAAGATAAACACATAAAAGTGCAACAAGGTATTTTTGTATGTAGATCTGAATATATAATGTGTAAAATAGACCCGGGGGCCATAGTGTTCACTAGAGGCTTCTCTCATGATAGCAAGTATTACGGTGGATGAACGAATTACTCTCGAGTAATTGATAGAATCGCGCAAAGTCATGACGATATCTAAGGCAATGATCATACATATAGGCATCACGTCCGAGACAAGTAGACCGATACTTTCTGCATCTACTACTATTACTCCACACATGGACCGCTATCCAACATGCATCTAGTGTATTAAGTTCATAATAAACAGAGTAACGCCTTAAGCGAGATGACATGATGTAGAGGGATAAATTCATGCAATATGATATAAACCCCATCTTTTTACCCTTGATGTCAACAACACGATGCGTGCCTCGCTACCTCTTTTGTCACTAGGTGAGGACACCGCATGGTATGAACCCAAAACCAAGAACTTCTCCCATTACAACAATTATAGATCAAGTTGGCCAAACGAAACCAATAACTCGAAGAGAATTACAAAGATACGAAATCATGCATATAAGAAATCAGAGGAGACTTGTGGGGACCCCGACTAGCAAGTCGAGTTCGCCGTGCCCAGTGACCCCAAGGATCAATGTTCACTGAACACAGATACTGAATAATAGAGTCTTACATCCAAGTACCGAAATTATTACATCAAACGACCAGAAGGTCGGGTTCAAGAGTGAGGCCTAAAGCCAAATTAAACAGATACATCGAGTAGCGGAAACTCGTAAGGGCTAAGCGGTGCCCATGCCATCAAGCCTACACCGACAGGCATTCTGACTTGGAAGCGTCCTAGATCGCAGGTTCGTCTTCGACGGCGTACTTGTCGCCAAACTCCGGTCCTTCCATGTCTGGTCAATAATATAACCAGTGGCAAGCCAATGAGTACTTTGAATGTACTCGCAAACAGCCCATGATATGAACATTTATAGGGAAGAATAAAAGTAACATGCATCTTTAGTGGAATGCAATTTGGTGGAATGATTAGGTATATGCAAAAAGTTAAAGAATTACTCTTGAAGAACAGGTTACAGATTTCAACATATCTGCTAAGGGTTGAACCATCCGGGTTCACCCTATATGCCAAGTCATCAGACTTGTCATATCCTCAATGTATTAATGAGGGTTAAACCATCCAGGTTTACCCTATATGTCAAGTCACCGAACTTGATCATATTATTGTGATTATCATAACAACACCTTTTTAACACCACACACACACACACACACCACACACTTGGTTTATGCGGAAACGCTGGACGTAGTTTAAGCAGCACCACCCAACTGTCCTTGACCGTGGACACGGCTATTCGAATAGTTTACACTGTGCAGAGGTAGTACGCTGGACCCACGAGAAACGGGAAACTTCTGTGTCATCCACGACTCGCGGTATATCACATATACCCGAGGTAAGTACCCGATCATCATCTTTCCCCTGACGATACTAGACAAAGAGGTCCACTCGATTGGTACCCAGCCCACATGTTGTACGTCTTACGAGCACCGACTCTGGACTGTATCAACCATGCAGGGACCAACAGTGTGCCTGGAACTCATAATAATGGCATAGTCGTCCTACCTGGCACGACCCCATCACGAGAGTGACACCGATCACTCCCGCCACTAGTAATGTGGCTCTTTGCTAGTACCGACCAGAGTAATCAACAAAGCCCCGTCCCATAAAGGGGTATCGTGGTCGTACTGGTAAGGTTGGGACGGTCGACACATCATAAATCTAATCCCATTTCCGAAACCATGCTCACACAAAAACACCGGTGCATCACTTCACCAAAAGTGATCACCAACTCATCATCACCCTCGGGCATTAGTGGCACCCGACGGGGTTTTCATAAACGCTTTATTTAACTCATCATCATGCTCATGATAATATGCTCTATCTTTACTTGTCAACATGGTAATAACATGACCCTCACGGGGTAGGGTCAAGCTCAATGCAATGATCTTATAACTTTACTAATCAACATGACAGTAGCATGATCCTCATAGATAGTAGGGTCAGCTCATCATGTTTGTGCTCCGAGGAGCCATGTGAATAACATCATCAACATGCAAGGGCTTTCAAGAAGCCTCCGGTACCATCACCACAATGATGAACCGGCATTGTGATCACATGCAACGGGAAAATACCAACTATACTAGCATGCAACAATGTTTGTGCTCAAGTCATGGTCAAAGGTTGCTTGCCTTGGTCAGCTAGGTATCCGGGGTCTTCGAGGTCTTCCGCTCCGGATCCTCCGTCACTCGGTAAGTCTACCGTCGAGAAAGGAATAAATAAATAATAGCTCTCACTAAAACAGATCACAAAGTGCTTTTAAAAATGTTGCAAAGCTTGAATAAATTCAGTTTATTATTTTGGAAAATGTTTCCTATAGTTTTTATTAGCTAAGCATATTTATTTAAAAGCAAACAGAAGCAAACAAATGCTTTTAATATCATTTTATTATACCAAAATAGTTTCTGTTTTAGATAAATATCAAATACTACAGAATCAATTACTACACATTTTTAGAAATTTACTGGTGGAAGAATCATATTTTTCTACTGGCTAAATATTTTTATGAAAATCATTCAAGTTGCTGGATTAAAATAAATGGAAAAAGGCCAGGGGGGAGATCCATCCGGCCCAGCGAGCAGGCCTGGCCACCAGGCTTGCGCGGGCCAGGTTCAAACCTGACCTGCGGGCCCTTGGGGTGAGCGTCAGCGGCTGCGCGCGCTAGCTGCCCCAGGACACCGACAGGTGGGCTCCACGTGTCGGGTCCTTCTCCTACCTCCAGCCAGAGAGGTGGAGACGGACGCCGGCGAGGCTGCCGTTGTCCTCAGGCCAATCTAGGAGCGGGAACGGGTCCCTCGTTCCTCCGCCTACCTGCTCGTGGTCGGGACGTCACCGGAGGTGGTCTGGGTCGCCGGCGACGAGGTGGCCGTGGCGGAAGGGTTTCGGGTCGGCGTCGAACTAGTGGCTAGGGGCACAGATTCGCTCGGGAAAGTTGGGGGAAATGTTCCTGACCTCAAGGGGGGTGTAATGGGAGGTCGGGCAGCGTAGGAGCCGACATGTAGCCGAAGATCGACCAGAGCTCCGAGGCGGAGGGGCCTCGGTCGATCTCGAGCACCGGGGCTCTGCGAGCTCGATTGGGTGGCTAGGGGGTGTCTACTGGTTGTGCTGAAGCTGCTTGGAGGGTGTTCGGGTGCCGGGGGGACCTATTTATAGGCCAGCGACGGTGACCCGACTCGGGCGCGCCGGTGACTCACCGTAGCGCGCGTGCGAGCACAGTGAGGTGCTGGCCGCGAAACCACGGGCTAGGGTCCTGGTGCATCGGCCGCAGAGGGAAAGCAATTGGGGTTGAGCCGCAGCGACCGTGCTGTTGGGGAACGTCGCGTGGGAAACAAAAAATTTCCGACATGCACGAAGACCTATCATGGTGATGTCCATCTACGAGAGGGGATATTCGATCTACGTACCCTTGTAGATCGCACATCAGAAGCGTTAGTGAACGCGGTTGATGTAGTGGAATGTCCTCACGTCCCTCGATCCGCCCCGCGAACCGTCCCGCGATCAATCCCACGATCTAGTGCCGAACGGACGGCACCTCCGCGTTCAACACACGTACAGCTCGACGATGATCTCGGCCTTCTTGATCCAGCAAGAGAGACGGAGAGGTAGATGAGTTCTCCGGCAGCGTGACGGCGCTCCGGAGGTTGGTGATGATCTTATCTCGGCAGGGCTCCGCCCGAGCTCCGCAGAAACGCGATCTAGAGGTAAAACCGTGGAGATATGTGGTCGGGCTGCCGTGGCAAAGTTGTCTCAAATCAGCCCTAAAACCTCCGTATATATAGGGGGAAGAGGGGGAGCCTTGCCGTGGAGTGCAAGGACCCCCAAGGGGTTCGGCCAAGCCAAGGGGGGAGTCCTCCCCTTCCAAACCGAATCCAACTCGGTTTGGAAGGAGGAGTCCTTCCCCCTTTTCCCACCTCCTCTCTTTTTTTCTTTTCTCTTTGATTTTCTTCCTATGGCGCATAGGGCCTTCTTGGGCTGTCCCAGCAGCCCACTAAGGGCTGGTGCGCCACCCCCAAGGCCTCTGGGCTTCCCCGGGGTGGGTTGCCCCCCCCCGGTGAACACCCGGAACCCATTCCTCATTCCCGGTAACTCCGAAAACCTTCCGGTAATCAAATGAGGTCATCCTATATATCAATCTTCGTTTCCGGACCATTCGGGAAACCCTCGTGACGTCCGTGATCTCATCCGGGACTCCGAACAACATTCGGTAACCAACTATATAACTCAAATACGCATAAAACAACGTCGAACCTTAAGTGTGCAGACCCTACGGGTTCGAGAACTATGTAGACATGACCCGAGTGACTCCTCGGTCAATATCCAATAGCGGCACCTGGATGCCCATATTGGATCCTACATATTCTACGAAGATCTTATCGTTTGAACCTCAGTGCCAAGGATTCATATAATCCCGTATGTCATTCCCTTTGTCCTTCGGTATGTTACTTGCCCGAGATTCGGTCGTCAGTATCCGCATACCTATTTCAATCTCGTTTACCGGCAAGTCTCTTTACTCGTTCCGTAATACAAGATCCCGCAACTTACACTAAGTCACATTGCTTGCAAGGCTTGTGTGTGATGTTGTATTACCGAGTGGGCCCCGAGATACCTCTCCGTCACACAGAGTGATAAATCCCAGTCTCGATCCATACTAACTCAACGAACACCTTCGGAGATACCTGTAGAGCATCTTTATAGTCACCCAGTTACGTTGCGACGTTTGATACACACAAAGCATTCCTCCGGTGTCAGTTAGTTATATGATCTCATGGTCATAGGAACAAATACTTGACACGGAGAAAACAGTAGCAACAAAATGACACGATCGATATGCTACGTCTATTAGTTTGGGTCTAGTCCATCACGTGATTCTCCTAATGACGTGATCCAGTTATCAAGCAACAACACCTTGTTCATAATCAGAAGACCCTGACTATCTTTGATCAACTGGCTAGCCAACTAGAGGCTTGCTAGGGACAGTGTTTTATCTATGTTTCCAGACATGTATATAAGTCTTCATTCAATACAATTATAGCATGGATAATAAACGATTATCTTGATACAGGAATTATAATAATAACTATATTTATTATTGCCTCCAGGGCATAATTCCAACAGTGTCCCACTTGCACTAGAGTCAATAATCTAGCCCTCACATCATCATGCGAATTACATTGTAATAAATCTGACACCCATACAGTTCTGGTGTTGATCATGCTTTGCTCGTGGAAGAGGTTTAGTCAGCGGGTCTGCTACATTCAGATCAGTGTGCACTTTGCATATATTTACGTCCTCCCCTTCACCGTAGTCGCGGATGAGGTTGAAGCACCGTTTGATGTGTCTGGACTTCTTGTGAAACCGTGGTTCCTTTGCTAGTGCAATGGCACCCGTGTTGTCACGGAACAAGGTTATTGGATTCAGTGCGCTTGGCACCACTCCAAGATCCGTCATGAACTGCTTCATCCTGACACCCTCCTTAGCCGCCTCCGAGGCAGCCATGTACTCCGCTTCACATGTAGAATCTGCTAGGACGCTTTGCTTGGAACTGCACGAGCTTACCGCACCCCCATTAAGAATAAATACGTATCCGGTCTGCGACTTAGAGTCGTCCGGATCTCTGTCAAAGCTTGCATCGACGTAACCTTTTACGACGAGCTCTTCGTCACCTCCATACACGAGAAACATCTCCTTAGTCCTTTTCAGGTACTTCAGGATATTCTTGACCGCCGTCCAGTGATCCACTCCTTGATTACTCTGGAACCTGCCTGCCATACTTATGGCCAGGCTAACGTCCGGTCTAGTGCACAGCATTGCATACATGATAGAACCTATGGTTGAAGCATAGGGGACGGTGCTCATATGCTCTCTATCCTCATCAGTTGCTGGGCACTGAGTCTTACTCAATCTCGTACCTTGTAAAACTGGCAAGAACCCTTTCTTGGACTGTTCCATTTTGAACCTCTTCAAAACTTTATCAAGGTATGTGCTTTGTGAAAGTCCTATCAGGCGTTTTGATCTATCCCTGTAGATCTTAATGCCTAGAATGTAAGCAGCTTCTCCTAGGTCCTTCATAGAGAAACTTTTATTCAAGTAATCCTTTATGCTCTCCAAAAACTCTACGTTGTTTCCAATCAGCAATATGTCATCCACATATAATATTAGAAACGCCACAGAGCTCCCACTCACTTTCTTGTAAATACAAGATTCTCCAACCACTTGTATAAACCCAAATGCTTTGATCACCTCATCAAAGCGTTTGTTCCAACTCCGAGATGCTTGCAGCAGTCCATAAATGGATCACTGGAGCTTGCACACCTTGTTCGCATTCTTAGGATCGACAAAACCTTCGGGTTGCATCATATACAACTCTTCCTTAAGAAAACCGTTAAGGAACGCCGTTTTGACATCCATCTGCCAGATTTCATAATCGAAAAATGCAGCTATTGCTAACATGATTCTGACGGACTTAAGCATCGCTATGGGTGAGAATGTCTCACCGTAGTCAACTCCTTGAACTTGTGAAAAACCCTTTGCCACAAGTCGAGCTTTATAAACGGTCACATTGCCGTCAGCGTCTGGCTTCCCCGGGGTGGGTTGCCCCCCCCCCCCTGGTGAACACCCGGAACCCATTCGTCATTCCCCGTAACTCCGAAAATCTTTTGGTAATCAAATGAGGTCATCCTATATATAAATCTTTGTTTCCGGACCATTCCGGAAACCCTCGTGACGTCCATGATCTCATCCGGGACTCCGAACAACATTCGGTAACCAACCATATAACTCAAATACGCATAAAACAACGTCGAACCTTAAGTGTGCAGACCCTACGGGTTCGAGAACTATGTAGACATGACCCGAGTGACTCCTCGGTCAATATCCAATAGCGGGACCTGGATGCCCATATCAGATCCTACATATTCTATGAAGATCTTATCGTTTGAACCTCAGTGCCAAGGATTCATATAATCCCGTATGTCATTCCCTTTGTCCTTCGGTATGTTACTTGCCCGAGATTCGATCGTCAGTATCCGCATACCTATTTCAATCTCGTTTACCGGCAAGTCTCTTTACTCGTTCCGTAATACAAGATCCCGCAACTTACACTAAGTCACATTGCTTGCAAGGCTTGTGTGTGATGTTGTATTACCGAGTGGGCCCCGAGATACCTCTCCGTCACACGGAGTGACAAATCCCAGTCTCGATCGATACTAACTCAACGAACACCTTCGGAGATACCTGTAGAGCATATTTATAGTCACCCAATTACGTTGCGACGTTTGATACACAGAAAGCATTCCTCCGGTGTCAGTGAGTTATATGATCTCATGGTCATAGGATCAAATACTTGACATGCAGAAAACAGTAGCAACAAAATGACACGATCAATATGCTACGTCTATTAGTTTGGGTCTAGTCCATCACGTGATTCTCCTAATGACGTGATCCAGTTATCAAGCAACAACACCTTGTTCATAATCAGAAGACCCTGACTATCTTTGATCAATTGGCTAGCCAACTAGAGGCTTCAGTGTTTTGTCTATGTATCCACACATGTATATAAGTCTTCATTCAATACAATTATAGCATGGATAATAAACGATTATCTTGATACAGGAATTATAATAATAACTATATTATTGCCTCTAGGGCATAATTCCAACACGTGCATGCTCGGCCGTGTCGGGCGCGCACGGGCACGCGTCGCCTGAGCTCTTGCGCGAGGGGAGATGGTCCCTGGGGGTAGCTTTGCACTGAATGGTTGTCGGGGGAGAGCTTGGACATAACTGGGGAGGTTGGTACCGGCTGGGGCATCGTCCCCTTGTTGGAGGCTCTCTGCAGCACGCCCAGAGCGCAGTTTTGGCATGCCACGGCATGCTGGCACGCTCTGGGGCACTTGGGACGTGTCCTCCATGTCCTGAGTGTTGCTGGGAGTGTGCCTAGCCGTTGTGGGATAGTGGGAGCTCGAGCTGGTCAAGGGAGCAAGGAACACTAGTGTTGCCAGTAGTGCCCTGCGGCTCAAATTGGAGTTCTTGTCACTAGTGCTTGGAGTTGGGGAGGGGCTGATTGGCTGGGTGCCCAGGGTGTTCGGGGTTCTAACCCACCAAGTTTGGGGCCTTGCCATTGGGTAAAACAGTGGCTAGGAGGGTTTTTACCTTCCTGTCAGTAGGTGTTCGACAGTGACTTGGGGTGCTTCCACTCCACCACTGGAAATGAAACTTAACAGGTTTGGTCTTGGGGTAAAAACATGGGGTTTCACCAAATTTGAGCTCCATTGAACCAGTTTGGCTTTGTAAACTTGAAAATGCCTCAAAATGACCAATATTGTCCTTTACAAAGGAAGTGTGGCCAAACAGAGTCTCACAAATCCCATCTTTGGTGTGGAGTCCTCATTTGGGGTGTCAAACACCTCTGCAAAGTTTCAGCTCCATTGGAGAAACTTTGCAATGTAGAGTTGTTCCAACTCTTCTCTGGACAGAGAGGGTTTTGGGCTCATTAGGTGCACTTCCCCTCCTTGGATCAAGGTGAGATTTTATGTGAGCACCTAATATGGCTTGGGAGGGCTCCTGTAATTTTATGGGAATTTATTGAGATCATTTCCTTTGGAAACATCTCAAAAAGCTAAAACAGACAGAAATGGTTATCAGGGTTTTACTCAAATATATTAATATAAAATAGGGTTTAAAATCTTATATATGGAAAATATATGTCCTTCTGAGCTTCCATGAATTTACTCAGAATTTTCTAAGGCAGGAAAGCAATTTCCTCCGAGACAGTGAGAAGCATAAAGGACCTTGTCATGATCGTCGGTGCACTTGACCAGCACAAGGAGGTCTTCAATGGTGCGGATCCAGTCATCGGCGTCCAGTGGTTCAGTCGTCTCCGTGAATATGGGGGGTGTAGTCCGCATGAACTCAGAAAGAGTAGAGCGACCACCGCCATTCCCATTCCGCGGCGGGTTGTCCACCAGGACTTGAGTCAACTCCTGAATAGCAGCATTGCTGGCTTGACGCTCCTCCCGAAGAGCTTGAAGGAACTGAGCCATCGTCAAGTTCTCAGGAGGAGGTGGTGGCAGAAGGTCTCTAGGCTGCTCATGGTGACCTCCAGCGTGAGCTTCTCCTCCGGTTCCCTACGGCGTCCCTGAGGAGCCGGCACCGGGGTTGCCGAAGGTGCTGTTGCGGGTTGCGTTCACCATCCTGTCATAGAAACAGACAGGTCAAAATGCCACCTTGCTCGGGAATACAAGGATTCACTCCTAGTAAGAGGGGGGGGGTCCAATACGTGCATGTGCCAAGTTTTCAAAACCAAAGTTTTTGACAAACAGGAAATTGCATTCATAAAACTAGGTGATGTAATCACTTACAGGCTGCCTAAGGCAAATAGGTGACTTACATCATGCACACATACGCAAATTAGAAATGGATACATGGATACCCTATGCTCGGGGTACTCCTAATTGCCTACGCAGAATCCTACACGGCGGACTGCTCGGTCTCAAAGGCGGACTCAACAGGATCCTCATCTTTGTCCTCGTCTTCATCAACATCTTCTTCCTTTATAGGAGTGGAAGAAAGAATCTGCACATCACGGCGTCTCTTAGGCGAGGCGGCGAAGATCTCAGTGTATTCTTCCGCTGTCAGGCGGCGACTCCGAAGAGGGACTGCCTGGATGGGTAACACACCACCCCTAGTGACAACAGCTGTCCTCCCTTCAGGTGCGCCTGCCTTCTTTAGCTTGCGGTTCTGCATCTTCTCAGTGTGGAGCAGGCCCTTGACTAGGTGGAGCTCTTGGCGAAGCTTGATTGATTCCTTAACCAGGAAGTGTGTCAGGGTGTCCGACGAGAGACTGAAGTAGGTCTGAAACCTTAATGGCATCCCATCCTCCGTGGCTGGGGTGAGTGTCCAACTCCCATCCACCCCTTCCTTAATGAAAGGTAGGTGACGAGTGAAAGGCTCATTAGCCATCTCAGGGAGGATGCTGCGGAGTTGCACGAGCGCCTCTCGTGCAGTCGTCTCCACTGCCAACATCAACTCTCCCATCTGTGGTCCTTCGAAGAACCAACTAGACGGGGAGTCATTAGCGTCCACTATCACGTCCACGTGATATTCCTTAGTGTCGGCGTTGACCCAGTGCTCGTGGTAGAGGAAGATGGGCGTGCGACGTACGTGGCACTTCTCGAGACAATCCACCAGAAGTAGTGGAAAGCCGGTCTCCAGAAGCATCTCAGGTACGGCAGCCATCTACAAGGCATAGGAGAGAAGTCAGAAGGTTGTATGTGCAAAAGTCTTGTGCAAAGCTGGCGTTCTAACGTTCTCGGCTAGCGTCCATGCTATCTAAGGCTTCCTATAGTCAGGATGGCTCTGATACCAGTTCTATGGGGACCCCGACTAGCAAGTCGAGTTCGCCGTTGTTAGAGCATATATCTCCATATGTGGTTTTGGTAATTGATGACAATTCCTATGGACTAATGGTTGCCTTAAGTTATATTTATAGGATTTGTCCATAGGCACTTCTTGAAGTCCATCTGTTGGGTTCAAGGAGTTTATATGTTGACCAACATGTTATTCAAGTTATTATCCAAAGAATGGTCATAGAAACACTAGGTTGATCAAGATCTCACACAAAGAGTAAATCTTAAGTGATCCCATGGTATGGTAAGCATTGTCCATTACGTGTTTGTGTACTAACCCAAGGTCTTTGTGAGACTCCTATGTGGGGTTAGGTGTGTTTCCATTGGGCTTGCGTCAAAAGGACGATCTCATACAACCCATGAAGGATGACGTCAAGTGGTGATCGTCATCAAGATTGTGGTGTGCAAGTTCAAGTGGATCAGCACGAATATATCGTTGAAACTATTGTTAGTGATCATGTGTTGATAAGGACAATCTCATGTGCTAACAAGGACAAGATCAAGATAAGCATTCCTGAGCACTACATTCTTGATTCTTGTGGATGTTCACATGGTGGACAGGACAAGATCAAGATAAGCATTCTTGAGCACTACATGCTTGATTCTTGTGGATGTTCACATGGTGGACAGGACAAGATCAAGATAAGCATTCTTGCGCAGTACATGCTTGATTCTTGTGGATGTTCACATGGTGGACAAATGAAGATAAATACATAAGCTAGGCTTTCCGCATTGTGTATGGGAAAGCTACTTGAAGACTTCATCATGTCTCGCTTTCAACTTGAGCCAAGAAGGAACAACAACATCAAGCTCACGTGAAAGGGCTAACTCAAAGGTATCAGTTCTTTGACGTTAGTTGTGCGGAGTAATGATCAGCGAATAAAAGTATACACTCAAGTATGGATCATCAGTACTCTTTTATGATTCTTGAGTCCTTAGGGATCCCGCACTATTAAGAGGGGATCACAGGTTTTGCGATGAACTTGCTCAAACTACATCATCACTTTCTGCTCAGACCACATCTCCACTGTTTTGTTGTTATCTGAAAACAGAACCAGTGCCTTGGACATCCGGCTTTCTCCGGACGTCCGAGGACCGGACGACTGACTAGTTCGGAAATACGGAATCCTATACCAGAGAAATCAGAGCCATATAACTCGGACTTCCGGCTACCTCCGGACGTCCAAGGCCCGGATGTCCGGCCAAGTCCCGGAAATCCGGAAGCCTGCACCAGTAGAAGTTGAGTTCTATATCGGAAATCCGGCTCCCTCCGGACGACCGAGTGCCGGACGTCCGACACCCGTCGGAAATCCGGAACCTACCACCAGTAGAAGTTGAGCTGTATAACACGGACTTCCGGGCCACTCCGGACGTCCGTATGCTGATGAATTCAAATATGTTCAGGCACATCTACAGGCCTCGGACGACCGACCCCTGTCGGACGTCCGGCCGCTGATGAATTCATAAGAGTTCCAGTCATGCCTAAAAGTCTCGGACGTCCGACCCCGGTCGGACGTCCGGCCCCTCACGGACGCCCGGACTTCCGACAACTGTCGGACGTCCGGACCCTGTGTGACTTAAAGTGTCCCCAACGGCTCTTTTTCTCTCCACACTATAAATACCCCCTCCCACTTCGTGAGAGGGTTGCCTAACACAGCCTTATCCTCATAAGAACACATTTCCACCTCACACACATTTGCTCACTCCAAATCTTAGATCCCAAGAGCATTTTTGAGCCCCTTTGAGAGTTGTTCCAATCAAAAGATAGATCTTCTCCCTCTCCTCCTCTCAACCCAAGCTATTTGTGATTTGAGAAAGTTTTGAGCATTCCCCGTGATCTTGTTACTCTTGGAGGTTGGAGACTCCTAGGCGGTAGGAGTTCTTCGGAGAGGAATCAATCCGTGTGATTTCCCCCGGAAAAGTTTGTGAGGGTTTGGAAGCCACCTCAAAGGCTTACCACTAGTGGTTGAGAAACGCCTTCATGGTGTTATCTCAAAGGGAGAATAGGGTGAGCCTTAGTGGTGTTGGTGTGCCTTCGTGGTAACATCCACCTCTCTAACGGTGACTAGCTTCCCTCCAAGGAAGTGAACATCGGGATACATCTTCGTATCAGTGACCTTGGTTATCCTTAACCCTAACTCCTTACTTGTGGTTTACTTGTGTTACTTGAGCATACATACATTGCATATTGCTTGTGCTCATTATATTGTGTTGGCCATTTCTTGTACAAGATTAATCATTCCAGCATACCCTCTATATCCACACGTTCGTACTTGCATCCCTTGATACATCGTGTTGATATAGTGTGATCTAGTATCTTGTGTTGTTCACCTACTTGTCGTGTGATATAGCTCAAGTAAGTTTGTGTAACTTACTTGTGCTTGTTAGTAACTATATTGTGTCCATCTTGGTAGATCGTGTTGTTGATACACGTTGCAGTGCCTAGTGCATTTAGGATTTGTGCTTGACAAGTACCCTCTTAGTTTATTTCCGCATTAGGTTCAAGCCAAATCCGAAGAAGTTTTTAAATAGCCTATTCACCCCCCCCCCTAGGCGTCATCGAGGTCTTTTCAATTGGTATCAGAGCTAGGTCTCTCTTTAATTAGGTTTCACGACCTAGAGAATATCGATGTCGACTATTGGATTAGTGCACAATGGCATCTTTGACTTTTATGGCACAAATTATACCCTATGGAGAATTCGTATGCTTCATCACTTTCGGGCCATGGGCCCAAATACTTTACGAATTGTTCTTGGAGGGATTGCCGACAAAAAGGATGATGCATCTTCATCTACTAATGAAATGTATCTTGATTGTGTGGCCTTTCTTGCCATTCATCGAACCATAAGTCCTGAAGTGTTCAAGTCTATCTCGACTTGCAAGTCAGGTCATGAAGTTTGGACTAAACTTGAAGATATATATGGTGGGTCCAATCTTATGAAGACGGTATTATGATGAAGGAGTTGGTGCATGAGCTCTTCACTCTTTTCGATCTTAAAGAGTCCACCACTACTCCCATATCCGATTGCTTGCACACCTCAGCATCTTCAATCTCACAAGGTAATGACATGGTGAGTGAAGAAATATATGTTGATGAAAATGGCATAGCCTCTATGGACACGAGCACATCTAGCACCACACATAGTGTAAATTATTGTGCTGATAGGTCATGCATTTCACCTAAAGATTCCTTGACAAATGCTTGTGGTGATATGCCTGCTTCCTCGTGTCCTCTTGATCAAAATATCTTGTTTCTCCCTAGTTGCTCTATGACTAACCATTTAGGGGAAATCAAGAAATATGAAGTACTTTTGGCTAATGAAGAATCTGATTCACCAAAAGAATCATCATCAACTCCTCCAGTTCACATGTGCCTCATGGCAAGAGGTAATAATGAGGTATCATCTTCCCTGTGCAATAACGATGATATTTGCGATGAGGATGATGATGATGACTTGACAGAAAATATCTATGTGATCAGTAAAATTCTTCATAAAGCTAAAAATAACTCTCTTCAAAGGTTCCAAGATGTTCTTGCTTACTTTGAAAACTGTAATGATTCACTTAATCATGAACAAGCTAAAAGTGAACAACTTGAACATGAACTTGAGAAGAGTCATCAAGCATGTAGAGACTTAAGATCTTCAAAAGGAGAGATTGAAGTTGCTCATGATAAACTTAAAAGGGATTTTGAGGTCCTTCTCCTTGAATGCAATAATGTCAAGGGAGAGCTCATCAAAACCTCTAAGATCTATGAGGAGCTTCAATCTACTCATGAGAAGTCTCTATTCGCTACTTACTCCTCTCATATTGTTGATGATATTTGTACATCTAACTCTACCTCTTTTGAAGTATCAACATTGAAGGAGAATGTTGAGCTACGTGCTCAACTTGATTTACTAACTAGCAATTATGGGAAGCTGGAAGAAAACCATGTAATGCTCACAAGCTCTCATGTCGATCTTCTAACATCCCATAATGTGCAAAAGTTAGCTCATGAGGCTATCATCACCAAGGTAACATCAAGCGAGCCTCATGTGGACAATGGCACTACTTCTAGTCAAAGTACTATATTTCCATGTGCTAGTCCTCGTAATTCTTCTACTCATAATGTTGCTACCTCATGTGATGAATTACTTTCCTTGCCTTGTTGCTCTAACATTGAAGCCTACACTTCCTCTAGTACTTGCATTGATACTAACCGTGCAGAGGAAATCAAAGAGCTCAAGGCCCAAGTCACTTCTTTGAAGAAAGACTTGGAACAGTGTCATGAAGGGATGCCCACACTCAACAACGTCCTGTGTGAGCAAACATCTCCGAATGACAAAAATGAGTTTGGAGTAAACTCAAACAAGAACAAGAGGGGCCTAGAACAAGTCAAGAATTTAGCCAAAATCATTTGCTTCAAGTGCGAAGTTAAAGGGCACCATGTTAGATCTTCCCCTCTGAAGATGAAGACTCAAAGTCACAAGCAACAAGGGAAGCAGCCACAAACTCAATCACATATTCAACTACAAGTTGAAGGAAGGCCTCTTCCCAATAAGACCCAAACCAACACTCCCCAAGGTGAGAAATCAACTGGGAAGAAAGCAAAGGGTAGATGTTGCTACTTTTTATGTCGTGAGAAAGGTCACGTTGCTTCGTCTTGCACAAGAGGTAACTTATCCAACCCAATCACTATTGATGATATATATTCCCTTGGGAAGGATAAGGTTGGCAATGTGTTTGCCAAGTTTGTTGGTACTCAAAATGGTGTCAAGAAAAGAACCATTTGGGTTGCCAAGCCTATTGTGATTAACCTATTAGGACCCAACGTAGTTGGGGACCAACAAGCTCAAACTTGATCAATAGGTGACTATGGAGGACATTAGAGACTTGGATACATAATGAAGAATTAAGGGGTCTTCATCATTCATATTATCTCAAGCCAAGTCATTTGGATTATCGAGTTTCTATCTTATATCCAATGTGCCTCCTTACGGTAACTTATACTTAAACTGTTTACATTGTTAGGTGCTTGCCCCCTTTTGCATGTTGTGGTTTTGTACCCTGCATGCGTTTGTATATGTTGTGCTTCCAACTTGCTTATCTTGAGTAATCAAGTACATGTTGCTTTGCACATCATGTACATGTGAGTCTTGTATTGAGCCTATTTGCATCTTGTCTGTATTTTTGTTGGCTCTTGTGAGAGATTAATGGATTATCCCATTGTGGGGGAGTGATGTGCTTTGCACACCTCTCAATCCTATAAATGTGTATACATGGGGAATACCACTTAGTTTTGATATTTCAAGATTATCTAGTTTCTATGTGGTATGTCTTACTCATGAGAAATTCAAATTCTATATGGTCCATTAATTATCTCTTGTTGGTTTCAATTTGCCACTTGTTAATATTGTTGGTTTATCACATTATGGGGGAGTAATATGCTATGTGCATATTACAAACCTAGAAAATGTGTACATTTGAGGTGTTCCACTTAGTGTTGATATTGTAAATTATCCTGTTCCTAGGTGGCATGTTATCTCTACAAGTGTCATATGCTTGTGTTTTATGGGTAAAGATGATCTTGGATATATATTTGTGATCTACCAATGAGTATCATTTCGAAAATACTTCTTGTCCTTGACAATTGGTATTCCCATCATGTGATTGGAATTGCTAATCATCTTTACATTGGATTTTGTGTTTCGTTTGTCTTCCTTGCCTCTTATGGATCTATTTTAACCTGTCTAGTGCTTTTATAGATATAGAGAAAGTGATGATCCCATCGTGTGCGTTTTGTACTTAAATGCAAATTCTATATAATGCACGTCCCTTGGGGGAGCTATCCTATTTTCTTGAGAACACTCTCTTTATTCACCCATCATAAAATCTTTTAATCCCCATCAAGTGTATGTTGATGGGAGGCAAGTCTTGCTCTTTATGATGCTTTGTGCCATCATGAAAATTTGTCAAGGGCTTGGTTTGTTGGAACCTAGCTCTCTTTTGGAAACTAGAAACCTCGTGTTTGTTTTTCTTCAATTGATTTCTTGTTGCCTTCTATTTGACATCTGTCAATGGATATCTCATTCCTTGATGTATCTTTTAATTGATATCTTTCAAGTGATAGTTCTTTTGTTTTAGGATCTTATTGTCACTTGATATCCTGTCTTTTGATGACCTATCAACTTTGTGTTGAGTTGATTCTTGAGAGTCTTGAGGATGCATATCTAGCTACTATATACAACTTCTTTTGCTTGCTTTCCTCCTTTGACCCAATATATAAGGGAAACTCCACCCTGTCATAAATTGGCTAAAGTGTGCATGAAATTCAAATTCATATCTATATGCACATATGTGTGTGGAGTTTGTCCTATGTATTGCTGGTCTTCTAACTCGTTGGTCCCAATGAGTTTGGGCACCATTTTGTTTGTTTTGTTGTTCCAGGAACAATTGGAGATGCATTGGATGCTCGGCTCACCTATAAGGAAGATGTTGAGACCATGTGATTATTGGAGCCACGTTAGGATGATCAAAGAACAACTATCGACTACATCAATCCAATGTTGTCTCAGTAACAAGTATCCACTTCATGCATTCTTTTCTTGCAAAGGACCCAACCTGTCTTTTCTTTTCCAGGTTGCATCATGGCATGAATCTCTTGATTTGTTCTTGTAGTACTTGTTTGCTTTCTCAAAGCATCCGAACGATGATGTCTCACTGCTAGTTGGGATGTCTTTGATGTTCGTATGTTGGAAGTTCATATTATACAATAAGAAAATATTAGGCCATGTGCTATGCTTCCAAGCAAAAGATCTCATTGATATATTTATGACTTCCCCTTTTGGATATCTAGTTTGTTCCTTCTTGTAACCATTTTGTGTGTATATCCTTCTTTGTGGACAAATATCATCATGACTGTCTTCTACTTAGAATCTTTTACACATGAGAGAAGTTACATCCCTAATTGATATCCTCTTTTCTTTCACGTCCATCGTTACATTCCCTTTTTCCAGTTTTTGGTGGCTTCGTGAAAGGATTTGTTTTGAGTGCGTATCTTATTTTCCTACATCTTGGTGCACTCTTTGGCCGTGAAGATTATTTTTCCTCATGCTTGTCTTGATGAGGGTTTTGCCATTTTCTATTAGTATCCCTCCTCTTGACAAGATTCTTACTTCCTATCTTCACAATGGGTTGTCACAAGCGTTGGTTCCTATTTTGTTTATTAGTAAGCTTGTGAACCCATTTTCTAGTATGTGTGTGTGGGAATGATATGTCTTGCACTTTGTATCTCATATTCATCAAGACTATGTTGATGAGTAATGCTCATCCTTATCTTAAGTCTTCTCAAGTGCTATGCCATGACTCACACACATTACTTTGGTTGAGCTTATTCTTAAGTTGCTTCCTTTACATGTTGCTCAACCATTAGTTTTGTGCAATTGATATGCCTATTGTCTCATCTATCTTGTTGCACTCGTTGTGTGTTTCTATTAATTCTGGGGGAGCAACGATCCTATTTTGTGCAACTGTGTCAAATACAAAAATCTCATATTAGTGCACAAATCATGGGGAGCTTCTCTAGTTTTTGATAAAGCACTATGTTGCCTCTATCATAATATCTTTTAGTCATGTGGTTCGAAGGACCATATGATTGTTTGTTCCATCTAGAATTCTTTGATTGCTTGCTTCTATCATAATATCTTTTATTCATGTGGTTCGAAGGACCATATGATTGTTTGTTCCATCTGGAGTTCTTTGATTGCTTGCCTCCATCTTTGTATGTCTTTGTGACATACGATCCTTTTATTTGCAATCTTTGGGTCCTCAATATAGTTTGTTTTCCTCCAACTACTTATCATTGTATTTGTGTCTTTTTCTGCACTCATTTGCTGAGAAGTATACACTTTTTGGAGGACCACCTACTATTTTGGCTTTCTAAACTTGTCATCCATTTTGGCAATCGATGCCAATGGGGGAGAAGTTTAGAGAGTTTACTTTGGATATGTTTAGAGGGTTTTGCTTTTATTGCGTAAGAATTTACATCTTGCACACATGCTTATTTCCTTATATAAACTCTCTTGAAGTGGTTGTCTTCAATTACCAAAATGGGGGAGATTGTTAGAGCATATATCTCCATATGTGGTTTTGGTAATTGATAACAATTCCTATGGACTAATGGTTGCCTTAAGTTATATTTACAGGATTTTTCCATAGGCACTTCTTGAAGTCCATCTGTTGGGTTCAAGGAGTTTATATGTTGACCAAGATGTTATTCAAGTTATTATCCAAAGAATGGTCATAGAAACACTAGGTTGATCAAGATCTCAGACAAAGAGTAAATCTTAAGTGATCCCATGGTATGGTAAGCATTGTCCATTACATGTTTGTGTACTAGCCCATGGTCTTTGTGAGACTCCTATGTGGGGGTTAGGTGTGTTTCCATTGGGATTGCGTCAAAAGGAAGATCTCATACAACCCATGAAGGATGACGTCAAGTGGTGATCGTCATCAAGATTGTGGTGTGCAGGTTCAAGTGGATCAGCACGAATATATCGTTGAAACTATTGTCAGTGATCATGTGTTGATAAGGACAATCTCATGTGCTAACAAGGACAAGATCAAGATAAGCATTCGTGAGCACTACATGCTTGATTCTTGTGGATGTTCACATGGTGGACAGGACAAGATCAAGATAAGCATTCTTGAGCACTACATGCTTGATTCTTGTGGATGTTCACATGGTGGACAGGACAAGATCAAGATAAGCATTCTTGAGCACTACATGCTTGATTCTTGTGGATGTGCACATGGTGGACAAATGAAGATAAATACATAAGCTAGGCTTTCCGCATTGTGTATGGGAAAGCTACTTGAAGACTTCATCATGTCTTGCTTTCAACTTGAGCCAAGAAGGAACAACAACATCAAGCTCAGGTGAAAGGGCTAACTCAAAGGTATCAGTTCCTTTGACGTTAGTTGTGCGGAGTGATGATCAGCGAATAAAAGTATACACTCAAGTATGGATCATCAGTACTCTTTTATGATTCTTGAGTCCTTAGGGATCCCGCACTATTAAGAGGGGGTCACAGGTTTTGCGATGAACTTTCTCAAACTACATCATCACTTTCTGCTCAGACCACATCTCCACTGTTTTGTTGTTATCTGAAAACAGAACCAGTGCCTCGGACATCCGGCTTTCTTCGGACGTCCGAGGACCGGACGACTGACTAGTTCGGAAATCCGGAATCCTATACCAGAGAAATCAGAGCCATATAACTCGGACTTCCGGCTACCTCCGGAAGTCCGAGGCCCGGATGTCCGGCCAAGTCCCGGAAATCCGGAAGCCTGCACCAGTAGAGGTTAAGTTCTATATCTCGGAAATCCGGCTCCCTCCGGACGACCGAGCGCCGGACGTCCGACACCTGTCGGAAATCCGGAACCTACCACCAGTAGAAGTTGAGCTGTATAACACGGACTTCTGGGCCACTCCGGACGTCCGTATGCTGATGAATTCAAATATGTTCAGGCACATCTACAGGCCTCGGACGACCGACCCCTGTCGGACGTCCGGCCGCTGATGAATTCAGAAGAGTTCCAGTCATGCCTAAAAGTCTCGGACGTCCGACCCCGGTCGGACGTCCGGCCCCTCACGGACGCCCGGACTTCCGACAACTGTCGGACGTCCGGACCCTGTGTGACTTAAAGTGTCCCCAACGGCTCTTTTTCTCTCCACACTATAAATACCCCCCTCCCATTTCGTGAGAGGGTTGCCTAACACAGCCTTATCCTCATAAGAACACATTTCCACCTCACACACATTTGCTCACTCCAAATCTTAGATCCCAAGAGCATTTGTGAGCCCCTTTGAGAGTTGTTCCAATCAAAAGATAGATCGTCTCCCTCTCCTTCTCTCAACCCAAGCTATTTGTGATTTGAGCAAGTTTTGAGCATTCCCCGTGATCTTGTTACTCTTGGAGGTTGGAGACTCCTAGGCGGTAGGAGTTCTTCGGAGAGGAATCAATCCGTGTGATTTCCCCCGGAAAAGTTTGTGAGGGTTTGGAAGCCACCTCAAAGGCTTACCACTAGTGGTTGAGAAACGCCTTCGTGGTGTTATCTCAAAGGGAGAATAGGGTGAGCCTTCGTGGCGTTGGTGTGCCTTCGTGGTAACATCCACCTCTCTAACGGTGACTAGCTTCCCTCCAAGGAAGTGAACATCGGGATACATCTTCGTCTCAGTGACCTTGGTTATCCTTAACCCTAACTCCTTACTTGTGGTTTACTTGTGTTATTTGAGCATACATACATTGCATATTGCTTGTGCTCATTATATTGTGTTGGCCATTTCTTGTACAAGATTAATCATTCAAGCATACCCTCTACATCCACACGTTCGTACTTGCATCCCTTGATACATCGTGTTGATATAGTGTGATCTAGTATCTTGTGTTGTTCACCTACTTGTCGTGTGATATAGCTCAAGTAAGTTTGTGTAACTTACTTGTGCTTGTTAGTAACTGTATTGTGTCCATCTTGGTAGATTGTGTTGTTGATACACATTGCAGTGCCTAGTGCATTTAGGATTTGTGCTTGACAAGTACCCTCTTAGTTTATTTCCGCATTAGGTTCAAGCCAAATCCGAAGAAGTTTTTAAATAGCCTATTCACCCCCCCCCCCTCTAGGCGTCATCGAGGTCTTTTCAGCCGTGCCCAGTGACCCCAAGGATCAATGTTCACTGAATAGAGATACTGAATAATAGAGTCTTACATCCAAGTACCAAATTATTACATCAAATGACCATAAGGTCGGGTTCATGAGCGAGGCCTAAAGCCAAATTAAACAGATACATCGAGTAGCGGAAACTCGTAAGGGCTAAGCGGTGCCCATGCCATCAAGCCTACACCGACAGGCATTCTGACTTGGAAGTGTCCTAGATCGCAGGTTCGTCTCCGACGGCGTACTCGTCGCCAAACTCCGGTCCTTCCATGTCTGGTCAATAATATAACCAGTGGCAAGCCAATGAGTACTTTGAATGTACTCGCAAACAGCCCATGATATGAACATTTATAGGGAAGAATAAAAGTAACATGCATCTTTAGTGGAATGCAATTTGGTGGAATGATCAGGTATATGCAAAAAGTTAAAGAATTACTCTTGAAGAACAGGTTACAGATATCAACATATCTGCTAAGGGTTGAACCATCCGGGTTAACCCTATATGCCAAGTCATCAGACTTGTCATATCCTCAATGTATTAATGAGGGCTAAACCATCCGGGTTTACCCTATATGTCAAGTCACCGAACTTGATCAAATTATTGTGATTATCATAACAACACCTTTTTAACACCACACACACACACCACACTTGGTTTATGCGGAAACGCTGGACGTAGTTTAAGCAGCACCACCCAACTGTCCTTGACCATGGACACGGCTATTCGAATAGTTTACACTCTGCAGAGGTAGTACGTCGGACCCACGAGAAACGGGAAACTTCCGTGTCATCCACGACTCGCGGTATATCACATATACCCGAGGTAAGTACCCGATCATCATCTTTCCCCTGAAGATACTAGACAAAGAGGTCCACTCGATTGGTACCCAGCCCACATGTTGTACGTCTTACGAGCACCGACTCTGGACTGTATCAACCATGCAGGGACCAACGGTGTGCTTGGAACTCATAATAATGGCATAGTCGTCCTACCTGGCACGACCCCATCACGAGAGTGACACCGATCACTCCCGCCACTAGTAATGTGGCTCTTTGCTAGTACCGACCAGAGTAATCAACAAAGCCCCGTCCCATAAAGGGGTATCGTGGTCGTACTGGTAAGGTTGGGACGGTCGACACATTATAAATCTAATCCCATTTCCGAAACCATACTCACACAAAAACACCGGTGCATCACTTCACCAAAAGTGATCACCAACTCATCATCACCCTCAGGCATTAGTGGCACCCGACGGGGTTTTCATAAACTCTTTATTTAACTCATCATCATGCTCATGATAATATGCTCTATCTTTACTTGTCAACATGGTAATAACATGACCCTCACGGGGTAGGGTCAAGCTCAACGCAATAATCTTATAACTTTACTAATCAACATGACAGTAGCATGATCCTCATAGATAGTAGGGTCAGCTCATCACGTTTGTGCTCCGAGGAGCCATGTGAATAACATCATCAGCATGCAAGGGCTTTGAAGAAGCCTCCGGTACCATCACCACAATGATGAACCGGCATCGTGATCACATGCAACGGGAAAATACCAACTATACTAGCATGCAACAATGTTTGTGCTCAAGTCATGGTCAAAGGCTGCTTGCCTTGGTCAGCTAGGTATCCGGGGTCTTCGAGGTCTTCCGCTCCGGATCCTCCGTCACTCGGTAACTCTACCGTCGAGAAAGGAATAAATAAATAATAACTCTCACTAAAACAGATCACAAAGTGCTTTTAAAAATGTTGCAAAGATTGAATAAATTCAGTTTATTATTTTGGAAAATGTTTCCTATAGTTTTTATTAGCTAAGCATATTTATTTAAAAGCAAACAGAAGCAAACAAATGCTTTTAATATCATTTTATTATACCAAAATAGTTTCTGTTTTAGATAAATATCAAATACTACAGTATCAATTACGACACATTTTTAGAAATTTACTCGTGGAAGAATCATATTTTTCTACTGGCTAAATATTTTTATAAAAATCATTTAAGTTGCTGGATTAAAGTAAAAGGAAAAAGGCCAGGGGGAAGATCCAGCCGGCCTAGCCAGCAGGCCTGGCCACCAGGCGCGCGCGGGCCAGGTTCAAACCTGACCTGCAGGCCCCTGGGGTCAGCGCCAGCGGCTGCGCGCGCTGGCTGCCCCAGGACACCGATAGGTGGGCTCCACCTGTCGGGTCCTTCTCCTACCTCCAGCCAGAGAGGTGGAGACGGACGCCGGCGAGGCTGCCGTTGTCCTCAGGCCAATCTAGGAGCGGGAACGGGTCCCTCGTTCCTCCGCCTACCTGCTCGTGGTCGGGACGTCATCGGAGGTGGTCTGGGTCGCCGGCGACGAGGTGGCCGTGGCGGAAGGGTTTCGGGTCGGCGTCGAACTAGTGGCTAGGGGCACGGATTCGCTCGGGAAAGTTGGGGGAAATGTTCCTAACGTCAAGGGAAGTGTAATGGGAGGTCGGGCAGCGCAGGAGCCGACGTGTAGCCGGAGATCGACCGGAGCTCCGAGGCGGAGGGGCCTCGGTCGATCTCGAGCACCGGGGCTCTGCGAGCTCGATTGGGTGGCTAGGGGGTGTCTACTGGTTGTGCTGAAGCTGCTTGGAGGGTGCTGGGGGTACCAGGGGGACCTATTTATAGGCCAGCGACGGTGACCCGATTCGGGCGCGCCGGTGACTCACCGTGGCGCGCGTGCGAGCACAGTGAGGTGCTGGCCGCGAAACCACGGGTTTGGGACGTGGTTTAGGACCTCCTGGTGCATCGGCCGCATAGGGAAAGCAAGTGGGGTCGAGCCGCAGCGACCGTGCATGCTCGGCCGCGTCGGGCGCGCACGGGCACGCGTCGCCTGAGCTCTTGCGCGAGGGGAGAGGGTCCCTGGGGGTAGCTTTGCACTGAATGGTTGTCGGGGGAGCGCTTGGACATAACTGGGGAGGTTGGGACCGGCCGAGGTGTCGTCCCCTTGCTGGAGGCTCTCTACAGCGCGCCCAGAGCGCAGTTTTGGCATGCCACGGCATGCTGGCGCGCTCTGGGGCACTTGGGACGTGTCCTCCATGTCCTGAGTGTTGCTGGGAGTGTGCCTAGCCGTTGTGGGTTAGTGGGAGCTCGAGCTGGTCAAGGGAGCAAGGAACACTAGTGTTGCCAGTACTGCCCTGCGGCTCAAATTGGAGTTCTTGTCACTAGTGCTTGGAGTTGGGGAGGGGATGATTGACTGGGTGCCCAAGGTGATCTGGGGCTCTAACCCACCAAGTTTGGGGCCTTGCCATTGGGTAAAACAATGGCTAGGAGGGTTTTTACCTTCCTGTCAGCTTCCACTCCACCACTGGAAATGAAACTTAACAGGTTTGGTCTTGGGGTAAAAACATGGGGTTTCACCAAATTTGAGCTCCATTGAACCAGTTTGGCTTTGTAAACTTGAAAATGCCTCAAAATGACCAGTACTGTCCTTTACAAAGGAAGTGTGGCCAAACAGAGTCTCACAAATCCCATCTTTGGTGTGGAGTCCTCAATTGGGGTGTCAAACACCTCTGCAAAGTTTCAGCTCCATTGGAGAAACTTTGCAATGTAGAGTTGTTCCAACTCTTCTTTGGACAGAGAGGGTTTTGGGCTCATTAGGTGCACTTCCCCTCCTTGGATCAAGGTGGGGATTTATGTGAGCACCTAATATGGCTTGGGTGGGCTCCTATAATTTTATGGGAATTTATTGAGATCATTTCCTTTGGAAACATCTCAAAAAGCTAAAACAGACAGAAATGGTTATCAGGGTTTTACTCAAATATATTAATATAAAATAGGGTTAAAAATCTTATATATGGAAAATATATGTCCTTCTGAGCTTCCATGAATTTACTGAGAATTTTCTAAGGCGGGAAAGCAATTTTCCTTGTGGGAATATCATTACTGGCCTTAGAAACAGACATAGATATAAAATAGGAAAATAATATTTCAAATCAAAAATTAATGTTTTTAATGAATGAAAATAATATTTGGACCAGATCACCTACTTTGGTTGGAAGTGCCACTTGGCTTCATGAGCTAGTAGTGTATTCCAACATGATGAAGGTGATCTTGATATAAAGGAAAAAGGGGGGTTTGAAGAGAGCAAAATAATAAGTTTTCATGGGTTTGAGTCATCAAACAAGCAAGCATTCACTCAAACAAGGGCTGACATTGCACTCACAACATTATTTGAAAAAGTTTTAACAAGCTCTGATTTTTGCAACATAAAATACTTGTGGTGAAAAACAGGGTGTGACAAGACTCAAATAATATTCATAGATAATCTGATCATAAATCCACAATTCATCGGATCTCGACAAACACACTGCAAAAGAAAGTTACATCGGATAGATCTCCATGAAGATGATGGATAACTTTGTATTGAAGATCAAAGAGAGAGAAGAAGCAATCTAGCTACTAGCTATGGACCCAAAGGTCTGTGGTGAACTACTCACGCATCATCGGAGAGGCAATGGTGTTGATGAAGAAGCCCTCCGTGTCCGAATCCCCCTCCGACAGGGCACCAGAACGATCCCCAGATGGGATCTCGCAGAGACAGAAGCTTGCGGCGGCGGAAAAGTATTTTCGTGGCTCTCCCTGTTTGTTTCGGGATTTTAGGGAATTTATAGGCGAAAGAGGTAGGGCAGAGAAGGCAAGGGGGGCCACGAGCCTGCTAGGCGTGCCCCCCTAGGACGCGCCTAGGTGGCTCGTGACCTCCCACGAGACCTCGTGCCTTGGTTCTCAAGTCTTCAGGGTATCTTCTGTTATGGAAAAAATCATCCCACAGATTTTATTCCGTTTGGACTTCGTTTAATATTCTTTTCTAAAAAAGGTCAAAAACACAGAAAAATAGAAACTGGCACTAGGCACTGAGTTAATAGGTTAGTCCCAAAAATGATATAAAAAGGCATATAAATGCATATAAGACATCCCAAGGTGATAATATAATGGCATGGAACTATCAAAAATTATAGATATGTTGGAGAAGTATCACCTATATGCATAATCATTGCCTTGGATATCTTCATAATTATTCGCTTTTCTATCAATTTCTCGAGAGTAATTTGTTCACCCACCGTATTATTTTCCTTCAAGAGAAGCCTCTAGTGAAACCTATGTCCCTTCGGTCTATTTTCCATATTATACTTTCAGATCTATAAACCAAAAATAACAAAAATATATTGCTTCCATTTATTTACTTTTTTTTTACTTTTAGTTCTAGCAATCTTTTATCTATCTCTATCAGATCTCATCCTTGCAAATAACTATGAAGGTATTGACAACCCCTTTTAGCGTTGGGTGCAAGTATTTGATTGTTTGTGTAGGTGCTAAGATTGGGGCCTTGCTTGTTCCTCCTACTAGATTGCTACCTTGGTTCTCAACCAACTGAGGGAAATACTTATCTACTTTGCTGCATCACCCTTTCCTCTTCAAGGAAAAACCAACGCAAGCTCAAGAAGTAGCAGGGATGCTGATACATCTTCGTCGTATCTATAATTTTTTATTGTCTCATCCCAATATTCTACAACTTTCATATACTTTTGGCAACATTTTATATTATTTTTGGGACTAACTTATTTACCTGGTGCCTAGTGCCAGTTCCTGTTTTTTTGTGTTTTTTTTGTTTCGCAACAAATCCATATCTAGCGGCCTCCAAATGCGAGAAAAAATTACGGAGATTTTTCTTGGAATATATGTAAATTTTGGGGTCGGGATAACTACAACATGGTGCCCGAGGGAGACATAAGACAACAAGGCGTGACCTAGGGGGGTCGTGCCCTGATGGCTTGTGCTCACCACTTAAGTCATTTGGAGCTCTCCTTTGGCCGCGTTAAGGATAATTTTCCGATAGAAATCCCCTCAAAATTTCAGCCCGGTCGGAGTTATGGATCTCTGGATATTTAAGAAATGGTGAAGGGCGAGAAAATTGGTCACGAAAAACATGAGAGAAACACAGAGAGATCCAACCCCAGAGGGGTTGCTACCCTCCGGGTGCCATGACGGCCATGGACCAGAGGAGAAACCCTCTCCCACCTAGGAAGGAGGCCAAGGAAGAATCGGAAGGAGGGGCTCTCTCCCCTTTCTCCCGGTGGCGCCACAGCGCCGCCGGGGAAACCATCGTGACGGCGATATACGCCAACAACTTTGTCGTCGTCACGACCAACTCTCTCCTCCTCTATACAATGGTGTAAAACCTATCTTCCCCGTTGTAATCTCTATTTGAACATGGTTCTTAATGCTATATGTTATTATCCAATGATATGTGGCTAACCTATGATGTTTGAGTATATTTCTTTTGTCGTACGGGCTAATTGTGATATGATGTTATTGATATGATTTGTGTGTTGATATGGTGTTTTCCTAAGGCGCCTTCCGTGTGGCACACACGTGAAGGATTAACACCATAGGGTTGCAATATGTTCATAATTCTCTTATAATGGGTGGCTAGAGTGACAGAACCTTACACCTGACTAAGGGAGTTCTGTGCATATGGGAGTAAAGAGGACTTGATGTTTAATGCTATGGTTGGGTTTACCTTAATGATTTTTAGTAGTTGTGTATTCTTTCTAGATGTCCAATCATAAATGCATATGATCCAAGTATGGAAAGTGTGTTAGCGTATGCATCTCCCTCATTGCATATGATAAGTATCTATCATGTTATATGCAATTACCTATGGACAACCTTTCTCTTATGTTACATAAAAAGCTTCCTACTAAGCATCCCCTAACTTTTATTTACCCGTTCTTCATTACCTTGCAAACCTATATATTACACCTACTAAGTCTTCTAGTTTCTTTCCTGCAAAGTAGTTTCATACTTATTCTAGGTAAAGTAAGCATTAGCGTGCGTGGAGTTGTATCAGTGGTTGATAGAACTTGAAGAATATTAATTCTACCTATAGCTCCTTGTTGGGTTCGACTCTCTTACTTATCAAAAAAGTCTAGAGACGATCCCCTCCACTTGTGGGTTATCACACGCCACGGTCACACACCGATTTTCATGATCTGCGGACTCCACCTGAACTTCTTCTAATTAAAATACCAACAAGGCCTACGCCGGAGGCCACACCTTGCAGCTGAAAATGTTTGAAACTTCTCCCTGATTCTCGGACAATGGATGAAAACTTGCAAAGCGACACACAAATGATTTGTACACCTTCTTTGCTAACACTTGCTACTTCTCAAACAACAGTGCCAGAAATTGGCATGTTGACGGAGACATGGCTTGCGTTAGTTTTTCCCTTGAAGAGGAAAGGGTGATGCAGCACAGGAGCAGTAAGTATTTCCCTCAGTTTGAGAACCAAGGTATCAATCCAGTAGGAGAATCTTGTCAAGTCCAGAGTACCTACGCAAACACAAAAGAGCTTGCACCCAACGCTATAAAGGGGTTGTCAATCCCTTCAAGATTGATTGCAAAGTGAGATCTGAAGGCGGAAAGTGCAACAAAGTAAAAGAGTAAGGCTGAAAATATGGTGGGAAGTAGACCCGGGGGCCATAGTGTTCACTAGAGGCTTCTCTCAAAATAGCAATATTATGGTGGGTGAACAAATTACTGTCGAGCAATTGATAGAACCGCGCAAAGTCATGACGATATCTAAGGCAATGATCATACATATAGGCATCACGTCCGAGACAAGTAGACCGATACTTTCTGCATCTACTACTATTACTCCACACATCGACCGCTATCCAGCATGCATCTAGTGTATTGAGTTCATGACGAACAGAGTAACGCCTTAAGCAAGATGACATGATGTAGAGGGATAAACTCAAACCAATGATGAAAACACCATCTTTTTACCCTTGATGGCAACAACACGATGCGTGCCTCGCTACCCCTTCTGTCACTGGGTGAGCTCACCGCACGGTATGAACCCGAAACCAAGCACTTCTCCCATTGCAAGAATCATAGATCAAATTGGCCAAACAAAACCCACAACTCGAAGAGAATTACAAGGATATGAAATCATGCATAAGAGAGATCAGAAGATACTCAAATAAGATTCATAGATAATCTGATCATAAATCCACAATTCATCGGATCTCGACAAACACACCGAAAAAGAAGATTACATCGGATAGATCTCTATGAAGATCATGGAGAACTTTGTATGGAAGATCCAAGAGAGAGAAGAAGCCATCTAGATACTAGTTATGGACCCGTAGGTCTATGGTGAACTACTCACGCATCATCGGAGAGGTCATGGTGTTGATGAAGAAGCCGTCCGTATCCGAATCTCCCCTCCGGCAGGGCACCAGAACGTGCCCCAGATGGGATCTTGCGGAGACAGAAGCTTGCGGCGGCGGAAAAGTATTTTCGTGGCTCCCCTGATTTTTTTTAGGGAATTTAGGGAATTTATAGGCGAAGGAGCTAGGGTAGGGGAGGCCCAGGGATCCCACAAGCCTAGGAGGCGCGGGCCCCCCTGGCCGCGCCATGGGGGCTTGTGGCCTCCCCCGGGACTCCCTGCCTTGGTTCCCAAGCTTTCTGCGTATCTTCTGTTCCGGAAAAAATCTTTTCGGAAGTTTTATTCCGTTTGGACTCCGTTTAAAATCCTCCTCTGAAAAGGGTCAAAAAACACAGAAAAAACAGGAACTGGCATTTGGCACTGAGTTAATAAGTTAGTCCCAAAAATGATATAAAAGGCATACAAAACATCCAAAGTTTGACAAGATAATAGCATGTAACCATCAAAAATTATAGATACGTTGGAGACGTATCAAGCATCCCCAAGCTTAACTACTGCTCGTCCTCGAGTAGGGAAGTGATAAAGACTGAATTTTTGATGTGGAATGCTACCTAGCATAGTTGTCCTTTGTAACTTCTTTCGTGTGACATGAATGTTTACATCCGTAAGATTCAAAACAATAGTTTGCTATTGACATGAAAACAATAATACTTCAAGCAAACTAGCAAGGTAATCATGAACTTTCGAAATAACAAGGCCAAAGAAAGTTATCCCTACAAAATCATATAGTCTGGCTATGCTCCATCATCCCCACACAACTAATTTAAATCATGCACAACCCCGGTATTGGCCAAGTAATTGTTTTTGCACTCTTACTTTCTCAAACCTTTTTCAACTATCACGCAATACATGAGCGTGAGCCATGGATATAGCACTATAGGTGGAATAGAGTGTGGTGGTTGTTGTGAGAAAAAAAAAGGAGGAGATGGTCACATTGACTCGCCGTATCAAAGGGTTATGGAGATGCCAATTAATAGATATCAATGTGAATGAGTAGGGACTGCCATACAAAGGATGCATGAGAGCTATAAGTATGTGAAAGCTCAAAAGGAGAACTAGTGGGTGTGCATCCAACTTGCTTGCTCATGAAGACCTAGGGCAATTTTGAGGAAGCCCATCATTGGAATATACAAGCCAAGTTATAAAATAAAGATTCCCACTAGTATATGGTGGTGACAAAACAAGAGGCTCTCAATCATGAAGAACATGGTGCTATTATGAAACACAAGTGTGGAAAAAGGTAGTAGCACTGTCCCTTCTCTCTTTTTCTTTTTTTATTTGGGCTCTTTGGCCTCTCTTTTTTTATGTGGGAAACTTTGGCCTTTTTTATTTCCTCACATGGGACAGTGCTCTAATAATGAGGATCATCACACTTTTATTTACTCACAGCTCAAAGCTCAGAACGATGATGACTTTGTAGGAAATGCCTGCGGCAGTGTACCGGGATGTGCAACGATCTAGCTTGGCGTATGACGTTGAAACATCTTGCTAGCTATCTTACGATCATCCAATGGCAATATGAGAGTGACGGCACAAGTCATGAGATGGAACGGTGGGAGTTGCATGCAATATATCTCGGAATGGCTATGAAGATGCGATAGTAGGTAGGTATGGTGGCTGTTTTGAGGAAGGCATATTGTGGGTTTGTGCACCGAAGAAAATTGCGCGGTACTGGAGAGGCTAGCAATGGTGGAAGGTGAAAGTGCATCTATACCATGGACTCACATTAGTCATGAAGAACTCACATACTTGTTGCGAAAGTTTTTATTAGTAATCGAAACAAAGTGCTAAACGCATACTCCTAGGGGAAGGGTTGGTAGGTGTTAACCATCGCATGATCCTGACCGCAACACGAAGGATGACAATAATAGATAAATTATGCTCCGACTTCCTAACATAGCGGTTCACCATACGTGCATGTTACGGGAATCACTAACTTCAACACAAGTATTTCTAGATTCACAACACCCTACTAACATAACTCTTAATATTACCAAATCCACGTCTAAAAACTAATTCAGAGGAATCAAACTTCTGTTTCTACTCAATCCACATGAAGATGGAAATTTTTGTATCCTCTTTGGGTACCTATCACCTTTGGGACTACTTTCATAGCACAAACCAACTACCAAGTCACGCACCGCCATGCTCTAAAAGATCTAAGTGAAGCACATAGAGCAAAATTATCTAGGCTCAAAAGATATAAGTGAGGCACAATGAGCATTCTAGCAAATTCACGATGAGTGCATGTCTCTCTCAGAAGGTGTGCAGTAAGGATGATTGTGACACAACAAAAAGAAAAGACTCCTACGATACAAGATGCTCCAAGCAAAACACATATCATGTGGTGAATAAAAATATAGCTCCAAGTAATGTTACCGATGGATTGAAGACGAAAGATGGGATGCCTTCCAGGGGCATCCCCAAGCTTAGGCTTTTTGGTCTCCTTGAATTTGGCTTGGGATGCCTTGTGCATCCCCAAGATTGAGCTCTTTCCACTCTTTATCCCTTTGTCCATGAGAACTTCACCCAAAACTTGAAAACTTCACAACACAAAACTTAAACAGAAATTCGTGATATCATTAGCACTAGAAAACAAACTACCACCTCTTTAGGTACTGTAGCAAACTTGATTTCTATTCATATTGGTGTTAGATTACTGTATCCTCACTTTTCCATGGCAGTACCCCCGATACTATCCATAGTTTCATCAAAACACGCAACCAACACAACAAAAACATAATCTGTCAAAAACACACCAGTCTGTAGCAATCTGTATACTTCGTATACTTCTGGTACCTCCAAAATTCTGAACAATTACGACTGCCTAGGCAAAAGGCATATCAACCAGCAGCAAAAAGAATCAACTCAAAAGCTCTTTCTGAATAAAATGAAAACTAATCTCGTGAGCGAGAAGTTTCTGTCTTTTTCCACCAGGATCAAACAACCATCACCAAGACTAGTCATAAAGGTTTTGCTTGGCTCAAACAAAAAAAGAAACACAAAAGACACAATCATAACGGAATTATGATGGTGTGGACGCAACAAAACAGAAAGATAAATTCATTGGGTTGCCTCCCAACAAGCGCTATTGTTTAACGCCCTTAGCTAGGCATACGGCGATATAATCACGTATCGTCGTCTTTGGTGCTCAAACCATAAGTAGCCCTCATCATGGATTCATAAGGCAATCTTATTTTCTTTCTAGGAAAATGCTCCATGCCCTTCTTTAAAGGAAATTGAAATCTAATATTCCCTTCCTTCATATCGATGATAGCACCAATAGTCCTTAGGAAAGGTCTACCAAGAATAATAGTGCATGTAGGATTGCAATCAATGTCAAGCACAATGAAGTCCACGGGTACATAGTTCCGATTTGCAATAATAAGAACATCATTGATCCTTCCCATGGGTTTCTTGACAGTAGAATCCGCAAGATGCAAATTAAGAGAACACTCCTCAATCTCATTAAAACCCAGAACATCACATAAAGACTTTGGAATCACGGAAACACTAGCACCCAAGTCACACAAAGCATTGCATTCATAGTTTTTGGTTTTTATTTTGATAGTAGGTTCCCACACATCATGAAGCTTTCTAGGGATAGAAACTTCCAATTCAAGTTTCTCTTCAAGAGATTTTATCATAGCTTCGACGATATGATCGGTAAAGGCCTTGTTTTGGCTATAAGCGTGTGGAGAGTTTAGTATGGATTGCATCAAGGAAATGCATTCAATCAAGGAGCAACTATCATAATTGAATTCCTTGAAATTCAAAGTAGTAATTTCATTACTACTCAATGTTTTAATATCTTCTACTCCACTTTCAATGCTTTTAGCATCAAGATAGATGGACTCCGAATCATTGGGGCGTTTTTCAACCAAAGTGGATTCATATACAGCCCCATCATCATTAGGTTTGACACAAGAAAACAAAGATTCAATGGGAGTCACACCAAGCACTTTAAGATCTTCGTGACTCTTATCACGAGAACACGCCCTTTTAAGCCATTCATCTCTAGCACGAATTTGGGCGGTTATTTCTTTGCTCTCACTCACGTAAACATGCATAGCTTTCAAAGTTTCATCCATATTGATCTTGGGAGGAGCACATCTAACTTTCAAAGCATCAATGTCACTAGACATTCTATCAACGCTCCTAGCCAAATCGTCAATTTTGAGTAGTTTTTCCTCTATGGACGCATTGAAAATCTTTTGTGAGTTGATAAACTCTTTGATATTACTCTCTAGATCAGAGGGTAATCTATTGTAATTTCCATGAGTATTGTTGTAGGAGTTGCCAAAGTTATTAGAGGTGTTACTAGGAAAAGGCCTAGGAACATAGTTTCCTCTAAAAGCATTATTGTTGCCAAAATTATTCCTACTAACAAAATTAACGTCCAAGCAAGCGTTGCTACTCTCAATCAAGGAAGAAAAGGGCATATCATTAGGGTCTAAAGGAGCACTTCTACTAGCAACCAAATTCATTAACTCATCCATCTTAACACTCAACGAGTTAATTTCTTCTATAGCGTGTACCTTCTTACTAGTAGGTGACCTTTCAGTGTGCCACTGAGAGTAGTTCGTCATGATATTGTCTAGGAGTTTTGTAGATTCTCCTAACATGATTTCCATGAACGTTCCACCTGAGGCGGAGTCCAAGATATTTCTAGAAGCAAAATTCAAGCCAGCGTAAAAGATTTGTATAATCATCCAAAGACTCAAGCTAGGAGCAGGACAATTTCTAATCATCAATTTCATTCTCTCCCAAGATTGTGCAACATGTTCATGATCAAGTTGCTTAAAATTCATAATATCATTACGGAGAGAGATAATCTTAGCCGGCGGAAAATACTTGGATATGTAAGCATCTTTGCACTTATTCCAAGAATCAATACTATTTTTGGGCAAAGACGAAAACCAAGTTTTTGCTCGATCTCGCAACGAGAAAGGAAAAAGCTTCAATTTAATCACATCATTATCCACATCTTTCTTCTTTTGCATATCGCAAAGCTCAATGAAGGTATTAAGATTGGATGCGTCATCTTCACTAGAAGGCCGGAGAATTGCTCTTTCATAACAAGATTCAGCAAAGCAGCGTTGATTTCGTATGATTCCGCACTAGTGGCGGGAGCAATCGGAGTCCTAATAAAATCATTATTATTAGTATTAGAGAAGTCACAAAGTTTGGTGTTTTCAGTCATGGTGACTTCAGCAAGCAAGCAAGCACACAAGCGAACAGAAAGCAAGCGAGAGAAAAGAGCGAACGAAAAAGGCAAACTAAAATGGCAAATATTTTTGTAATTTTTTGTTTTTCAGAAGTGGGGAAGAGGAAAACGAGAGGCAAAAAAGTAAATGCAAGAGATGAGTTTGCGACACTTACTTGGATGAGTTCTTGACTTGATCCTCCCCGGCAACGGCGCCAGAAATCCGTCTGCTACTTCTCAAACAACAGCGCCAGAAATTGGCACGTTGACGGAGACTTGGCTTGCGTTAGTTTTTCCCTTGAAGAGGAAAGGGTGATGTAGCACAGGAGCAATAAGTATTTCCCTCAGTTTGAGAACCAAGGTATCAATCCAGTAGGAGAATCTCGTCAAGTCCAGAGTACCTGCGTAAACACAAAAGAGCTTGAACCCAACGCTATAAAGGTGTTGTCAATCCCTTCAAGATTGATTGCAAAGTGAGATCTGAAGGCGGAAAGTGCAACAAAGTAAAAGAGTAAGGCTGAAAATATGGAGTGAAGTAGACCCGGGGGCCATAGTGTTCACTAGAGGCTTCTCTCAAAATAGCAAATATTACGGTGGGTGAACAAATTACTGTCGAGCAATTGATAGAACAACGCAAAGTCATGACGATATCTAAGGCAATGATCATACATATAGGCATCACGTCCGAGACAAGTAGACGGATACTTTCTGCATCTACTACTATTACTCCACACATCGACCGCTATCCAGCATGCATCTAGTGTATTGAGTTCATGACGAACAGAGTAACGCCTTAAGCAAGATGACATGATGTAGAGGGATAAACTCAAACAAATGATGAAAACCCCATCTTTTACCCTTGATGGCAACAACACGATGCGTGCCTTGCTACCCCTTCTATCACTGGGTGAGGTCACCGCACAGTATGAACCCAAAGCCAAGCACTTCTCCCATCGCAAGAATCATAGATCAAGTTGGCCAAACAAAACCCACAACTCGAAGAGAATTACAAGGATATGAAATCAAGCATAAGAGAGATCAGAAGAAACTCAAATAATATTCATAGATAATCTGATCATAAATCCACAATCCATCGGATGTCAACAAACACACTGCAAAAGAAGATTACATCGGATAGATCTCCATGAAGATCATGGAGAACTTTTTATTGAAGATCCAAGAGAGAGAAGAAGCCATCTAGCTACTAGCTATGGACCCGTAGGTCTATGGTAAACTACTCACGCATCATCGGAGAGGTCATGGTGTTGATGAAGAAGCCCTCCGGATCCGAATCTCCCCTCCGGTAGGGCACCAGAACGTGCCGCAGATGGGATCTTGCGGTGACAGAAGCTTGCGGCGGCGGAAAAGTATTTTCGTGGCTCCCCTGATTTTTTAGGGATTTTAGGGAATTTATAGGCGAAGGAGCTAGGGCAGGAGAGGCCCAGGGAGCCCACAAGACTGGGAGGCGCTGCCCCCCTGGCCGTGCCATGGGGGCTTGTGGCCTCCCTCGGGACTCACTGCCTTGGTTCCCAAGCTTTCTGCGTATCTTCTGTTCCGGAAAAAATCTTTTCGGAAGTTTTATTCCGTTTGGACTCTGTTTAAAATCCTCCTCCGAAAAGGGTCAAAAACACGGAAAAAACAGGAACTGGCACTTGGCACTGAGTTAATAAGTCAGTCCCAAAAAAGATATAAAAGGCATACAAAACATTCGAGGTGGAACGATGAAGTCACTGATGATTGGAGTTCGAAGTGTCGCGTCTCCTTTTGAAACTATGATCCTTCTTGTGAGATTCTCTAGTTTTGAAGGTGCAAGCATCAAAACTTTTGCCAAACTTTACCAAAAAATTCCATGGGGACGTAAGAGCATACGAGGCTGACACACCGATTTTCGTGATTTCTCGACTCTATATGCATTTCCTGTAACTAAAATACCAACAAGGCATATGCCTCTTGGCTCATCGTGCGGCCGAAATGTTTGAAAAATTTCTCATTTATCAGACAATGAATGAAAACTTGCAAAGCGACACACAAATGATCTCGCCAACACCCACGTGTAGTTGTGACATAGTTTTATACACACACACACACATGTGTGTTTGTGTGTGTGTGCATGGTAAATGCAAAAAAGGCTCAAATATAGCAAATGATATCTTATATGCACCACAAAATCAAACCATAGGATACAATGGTTATTTCTTACGATGGAAAAAAACTTGAGGCGAAACTATGAACTCAGGTTTTCATTCGAAGGAAAATATGTTGTTAGTTAATATAAATGTTTTCAAATAGCATACGGTTCATTCATGAAAGCTGTGTGCGTATAAAACCGTGGCCGATGCCTCCTGCTGCGTATGTGATGTGAGTCGTGCAATCTGATTAGCCAAAACCCAAACCCCACGGATCGTACATCTGCACCGTTCGATGCTCCGAGATCGAATGGCAATCCTCATTACTTTCATCAGCACATGGAGTTGCAGTTGGGATTCTATTTATATGCACAAAATGCACGTTAAATTTAAAAAATATCTTAAATATAGCAAACAATACCTGAAATGCGCCAGGAAATCAAACCCGTGGTATAATGGTGATTGCATACCGTGAAAAATTTTATGAGGCCAAACAATGAAGTCACCGGCCACTCGAGTTGAATTGACACATCTCGTGTTGGAAACCATGATCCTTCTTGTGAGATGCTCTCGTTTCCAAGGAGCGATCATCAAAAATCGTGCCAAACATAACCAATTTTTTTCCATGGGATCGTGGGAGCACGCCACACTCACACACCGATTTTCATAATGGTGATTTCTTACCGTGAAAACATAAACAAGGTGAAATTATGAACTCACAATTAGCACATCTTCATCATTAAAGAAATTATGTTGTTTCTGCACACGGGCGCTTAGAGGCAACCATTTGCATTGTCCTTTTGGTGCGGTGACCAGGGATCTTTTTTCACCCTTTTCACCTTGGCCACCACCACACCCCCCTCCCGCATGCACTCGTTTCACTCAATAATTCACCCAATCTCCATCGCTAGCTCCCCCTCTGCTAGATCCACACCAGAACCCTCTCCAGCGCCGACGTCCTCAACCCAACCGTGAGCCCGCTCTTCGGCGTCAACTCTACCTCCGTTGTCATTCCCAACATGCGGCTACCCATGCCTCGCTGTCCTCATTTGCTTGCCAGCCACCCTCGAGCATATCAATCATGTAACCCTCGCCTGTCCTATCGTCATGTTGGGGTTGCACAAGAAACCTCTTAGTTACTGCTCTCCATTGTGGTGAGGCATATTTCCTCGTGATCCCTCTTCTTATTTTGTTCGGTATGTTCCCAAATTGTCTATAAAATAACGGGGAACATATATATGTTCATTATCTACCTTCCTAACTAGTACATATAAGTTGTATTTATTCCAATTAGTTATTATCGATTTACATATCGTGGGCGCCCGAGTCACACAAACTTAACAAATTAGTCATACATTTACTAAATTATTGCATGACATGTTTAGACAGCTTAATACCAAGTTGTTAGCTTTATCCTTGTCCTCCTTTCCTGAGTTTCACATGTGTTCTCTATAGATGCCGAGTAGCAGCGACAAGACTCATGCTTAATGCGATGTCTCTTCATTTGAGTCCCACAACCCTAGGTCTCGAGCAAATGGTGAGGGATAAAGTAATCCAGAACAGGATAGAGCTGCAACAATTACCCTTTCAGTTAGGACATGGATTAATACTCCAAGGAAGCCGACACACTAGCCTAAAGGTGTATATGAAGTAACCGACATCGATTTGAAGTCTTGGGCTCCAACTAAACCAGATAAAGTACACATGAGGTTCAAGAGTTTGTGTGCATTTGTTTGCAGGGCAAGGCGCATCATTAATCTGCTGGGGTTTCAAAAGGCTGACACGGAAACACGGCAAAAGATATTCCGGGAGATCATGGGTCACTGCAACATTCCAGAGTAGTGGAGAATGTAGGTGAACATGTTTCATTGAAGAAGGCTAGGGATGCTTGGAGAAACTAGAAGCACGTGTTGTACAAGAAGTACTTGAGTGAAAGCAAGGATCCAATCCCTGCATACCCTCAAATTACGAAGGCAGACTGGGCATAATTCAAAAGGGTCAGGGAAACTGAAGAATTATGTTAGAAGAGTGCCAAGCAATCGGAACTTCAGAAGAAGAACACACACAACCACGGTATGGGTGCGGCAAGATACTACGGCATGAAACCGATATGGGACGAGGAGGACAAAGAAGCAGTAGTTGCGGGTGGGAAACCGGCCTTTAGTGAAATGAGGGGCGAACGCGCTAGAGACCACTTGCGGGCACGTTCAAGGAGGTGTGATGACATAACTTATTACTTTGAAAACGCACGTGATAAAGAGGTGTATCGTGTGATGTTAAAGGATTCCAAGATCCCTCGAAAGTTCTGTAGGAACTGAGGGCCATGTAACATTCTATCCCGTGGTTTGGAAACAAGAGAGACCGCTAGTCGTGCAAGGTGTATCGGTGTCAATGTCCCACACAAGAGGGCTTTCACACTCAGCAAAGAAGAGAGGCTCGGCATAAAAAAGCGAGGAGTGAAATTAAGCAGAATAAATTGTATGGAAGGTTGAAGAAGGACATGTATCCAACAGTTCAAAAGGAAATTGAGGAGTCAATGATGATGGAGAAAAGTCTAACACTAACAGAAAGCCAGCAAATGATAGGGGAGGCGGGCATGGAGGATGTTGGTTATTGCGCGATAAAATTGTACAAGAGTAGTTGTGCATCAGCTGATCCCAGCGACAATGAGACTGCAGCTGCTCATGATGATGCTCTATCTGATCTATCTCGGATGAAAGACAAACTGAGGGCGTGGTTACACATTATGAAGGTATGTTAAAATGTGCAACAGCCTGTGTTTGCCCACCCTTGTTGGAAGAGGGCCTCTTGTTGGACAATGTGCCATTGAAGATGGGCTGTGTGAAGTGTTACGTGACTGAAGTAAAGCCTGGATTCAATGAATTTGCCGTGAAGAATTTCCTAGGCGATTTTGGTGAGCACAGGACCTTGGGAGAAACACTGCTACATCACATCCAGTGGCCATGAAAGTAAATAGACTTCATGCATGAGATCCTTGAAGCCTCGTCAAGAGAAACCAATGTCGCCCTTCAACCGGTGACGCTCTCCTTGCCACAGTAGCTCTCATGTGCTTCCCCCAAGGAACCTAATACTCGTAATCCAACGGCCAATGCATCAACCCATGATCAGCCCGCCTGACTTTATGCCGTACAAGCGATGTCATTGTCCGCCCTAGAGCAGCCAGTGTCAAGGCGTATAACTCCTGAAGATGCACCACCAGTTCAGATGTCGGCCATGGAAGCAGCGGGGAGAGACTCAGTCGTACCACATGCTCAGCACACTAACGTGGTGGAACGCACTTCTAAGGAGTCTAATGCTTCGAAACCGCCTACTAAGCAGTCCGTAGGTCCAGAACTAACTGCTCATCAGTCTGTCGGTCCGCATCCACGTGGTCAGCATACCAATGCGTCAGCACTACCTGCTTAGCAAAACAATGCGTTGGCAAGGCCTCGTGAGCACAACGACAAGTTGGCACCAACTGCGCAAAAACCTGACATAGCTTCAATGCCTGGTGAGAAATCCAATGCCTCTACTCCTATAGCCTAGTAGTTCGTCAAAGCAGCACCGCCAGCTCGACAGTCCAACATAGCTAAACCGTTTGCTAAGCAGTCCGTCGTAGCTTTACCATCTGTTCGGGAGTCCGCCTTTCAGCCATCCATAGCTTGGACCACAAGTGCTTCAAGTACCAAGAAGGAAGCGGGCAACATGACTGCACCGGCGAGTAGGCGGCCCTCGAGATCGAAGAGGAATGAGAAGGATTGCCTCTTACTTAAGGCACTCATTGCCCAGAACCAAATTAACACCAAGTTGTTCGAATCAGAGATTAATATTATTTCTGACGGCATGGATGATGCCCAAATACAGTTGGTGCTTGCTAAAAATAAAGCAGACGTACTTGAAGCACACAATTACGTCCATGGTGAGCCATTTCTTGTTGGTGAATACTTTGATGAGTGCAGTTCCAGTTGTCGTGAGTTACATAAATATTCCATGGATCTAATGTTAGCAGGTCATCATGTTCTGCTAGTCTACTAAAACAGAGATTATTTCAGACACGATCCTGGTTCCACTAGTGTGGATTTCGAGGACTTACATCTCTTGTTCAACTTCAACGTGCTTTATACCACTCTTGTTAGATGCCTGATTTTGTATGTACTTAACAAACTCTGTTCAACTTCTCCATACGAGGATGTAAATGATAAACAACTAACTGCATTTTATTCCTCTCAAGGGATTGATCGCCCAGAGAAGAAAAAGGGAGTGTATTTTCATATATCCTACATTAGCAAATGGCACAACGTTACATGGTAAGGATGAACGGGAGTGGGCCATTAACACGGTCGCCCACATCTTCAAAAACACGTCCCATGCAAATTCGTTTATGTGGCCATATCATGAACGGTAAGTCAAATAAACAGCCATGCATACACTCATTGTCTTTCAGATTTCGACATAATTCGTAAGTTCATGGTTTTTTTAATATGTAGCAATCACTAGATCTTGGTATTCATTCTTCCAAACAAGAACATAGTTTACTACATGGATTCTGTGAGAGAGTCAATAAAGGCCCGAGATCTGACGCATCTTCATCAATTCATGGATAGGTATTGAATTCTATGATGTTGAAATTAATTTGCATTCATATCTTGTTCAACAATTAATGTTGTGAAAATTCATCTTCATTTGCAGTGTGTTCGCATTGTGGGAAACAAAACCACGGAACCCGTTCAAGAGGGAACTACCCGTGCAACACGAGATGATTTCTCCGGTAACACACCGAAATCCATTATTTTTGGAAAATTTCTCCAATAGTCTGCGTATACCTTTTATTACCCTAGTCAAATGTTCAAGCTGTTGGAATTATGCCCTAGAGGCAATAATACATATAGTTATTATTATAATTACTGTATCAAGATAATAGTTTATTATCCATGCTATAATTGTATTGAATGAAGACTCATTTACATGTGTGCATACATAGACAAAACACCGTCCCTAGCATGCCTCTAGTTGGCTAGCCAGTTGATCAATGATAGTCAGTGTCTTCTGATTATGAACAAGGTGTTGTTGCTTGATAACTGGATCACGTCATTGGGAGAATCACGTGATGGACTAGACCCAAACTAATAGACGTAGCATGTTGATCGTGTCATTTGTTGCTACTGTTTTTTGCGTGTCAAGTATTTATTCCTATGACCATGAGATCATATAACTCACTGACACCGGAGGAATGCTTTGTGGGTATCAAACGTCGCAACGTAACTGGGTAACTATAAAGATGCTCTACAGGTATCTTCGAAGGTGTTAGTTGAGTTAGTATGGATCAAGACTGGGATTTGTCACTCCGTGTGACGGAGAGGTATCTCGGGGCCCACTCGGTAATACAACATCACACACAAGCCTTGCAAGCAATGTAACTTAGTGTAAAGTTGCAGGATCTTGTATTACGGAATGAGTAAAGAGACTTGCCGGTAAACGAGATTGAAATAGGTATGCGGATTCTCACGATCGAATCTCGGGCAAGTAACATACCGAAGGACAAAGGGAATGACATACGGGATTATACGAATCCTTGGCACTGAGGTTCAAACGATAAGATCTTCGTAGAATATGTAGGATCCAATATGGGCATCCAGGTCCTGCTATTGGATATTGACCGAGGAGTCTCTCGGGTCATGTCTACATAGTTCTCGAACCCGCAGGGTCTGCATACTTAAGGTTCGACGTTGTTTTATGCGTATTTGAGTTATATGGTTGGTTACCGAATGTTGTTCGGAGTCCCGGACGAGATCACGGACGTCACGAGGTTTTCCGGAATGGTCCGGAAACGAAGATTGATATATAGGATGACCTCATTTGATTACCGGAAGGTTTTCGGAGTTACCGGGAATGTACCGGGAATGACGAATGGGTTCCGGGAGTTCACCGGGGGGGCAACCCACCCCGGGGAAGCCCATAGGCCTTTAGGGAGACACACCAGCCATTAGTGGGCTGGTGGGACAGCCCACAAGTGCCCTATGCGCCAAGGAGAAGAAAATCAAGAGAGGAAGAAAAAAAAAAGGAGGAGGTGGGAAGGAAGGGGGACTCCCTCCCACCAAACCTAGTCCAACTCGGTTTGGGGGGGGAGAGTCCTCCCCCTTGGACTCGGCCGACCCCCTTGGGGCTCCTTGAGCCCCAAGGCAAGGCCCCCTCCCTCCCACCTATATATACGGAGGTTTTAGGGCTGATTTGAGACGACTTTTCCACGGCAGCCCGACCACATACCTCCACGGTTTTTCCTCTAGATCGCGTTTCTACGGAGCTCGGGCGGAGCCCTGCGGAGACAAGGTCATCACCAACCTCCGGAGCGCCGTCACGCTGCCGGAGAACTCTTCTACCTCTCCGTCTCTCTTGCTGGATCAAGAAGGCCGAGATCATCGTCGAGCTGTACGTGTGCTGAACGCGGAGGTGCCGTCCGTTCGGTACTAGATCGTGGGACTGATCGCGGGATTGTTCGCGGGGCGGATCGAGGGACGTGAGGACGTTCCACTACATCAACCGCGTTCTCTAACGCTTCTGCTGTACGATCTACGAGGGTACGTAGATCACTCATCCCCTCTCGTAGATGGACATCACCATGATAGGTCTTCGTGCGCGTAGGAAAATTTTTGTTTCCCATGCGACGTTCCCCAACAGTGGCTCATATTTGCAACTCGAAACAGGAACTGCGGAATAGACGAAGGCTGGCAAAAGATGAAGTGACGATGCGCGTAGGAAATGGTTCCAAGGTTGATGCAATCGCCGTCGGCACAGTGTCACTTCAGCTACCGTCGGGATTAGTGATGAACTTAAATCATTGTTATTTAGTGCCTGCGTTGAGCATGAACATTATATCTGGATCTTGTTTATTGCGAGACGGTTACTCTTTTAAGTCAGATAATAATGGTTGTTCTATTTCTATGAGTAACATCTTTTATGGTCATGCACCGAATGTGAGAGGATTGTTCATATTGAATCTTGATAGCGATACGCATATACATAACATTGAGACCAAAAGAGTTAGAGTTAACAATGATAGCGCCATATTTTTGTGGCACTGCCGCTTAGGTCATATTGGTGTAAAGCGCATGAAGAAACTCCATGCTGATGGACTTTTGGAGTCACTTGACTTTGATTCACTTGACACGTGCGAACCATGCCTCATGGGCAAGATGACTAAGACTCCGTTCTCCGGAACAATGGAGCGTGCAAGTGACTTATTGGAAATCATACATACCGATGTGTGTGGTCCAATGAGCGTGGAGGCACGCGGCGGATATCGTTATTTTCTCACCTTCACTGACGATTTAAGTAGATATGGTTATGTCTACTTGATGAAGCACAAGTCTGGAACATTTGAAAAGTTCAAGCAATTTCAGAGTGAAGTGGAAAATCATCGTAACAAGAAGATCAAGTTCCTACGGTCTGATCGTGGGGGTGAATATCTGAGTTTTGAGTTTGGTGCTCACTTAAGACAATGTGGAATTGTTTCGCAGTTAACACCGCCTGGAACACCACAGCATAATGGTGTGTCCGAACGTCGTAATCGTACTTTGTTAGAGATGGTGCGATCTATGATGTCTCTTACTGATTTGCCGTTATCATTTTGGGGTTATGCATTAGAAACAGCTGCATTCACTTTAAATAGGGCACCATCAAAATCCATTGAGACGACACCAAACGAACTTTGGTATGGCAAAAGGCCAAAGTTGTCGTTTCTTAAAGTTTGGGGATGTGATGCTTATGTCAAAAAGCTTCAGCCTGAAAAGCTGGAACCCAAAGCGGAAAAATGCGTCTTCATAGGTTACCCAAAAGAGACAGTTGGGTACACCTTCTATCTCAAATCCGAGGGCAAAGTGTTTGTTGCTAAGAACGGAACTTTTCTCAAGAAGGAGTTTCTCTCGAGAGAATTGAGTGGGAGGAAGATAGAACTTGACGAGGTTGTCGAACCTCTCATCCCTCTGGATGGTGGCGCAGGGCAAGGGGAAACCTCTGTCGTTGCGACGCCGGTTGAGGAGGAAGTTAATGATGATGATCATGAAACTCCAGTTCAAGTTTCTGTTGAACCACGCAGGTCGACGAGATCACGCGCTGCTCCAGAGTGGTACGGTAATCCCGTCTTATCAATCATGTTGTTGGACAACAATGAACCTGCAAATTATGAAGAAGCAATGGTGGGCCCAGATTCCAACAAATGGCTAGAAGCCATGAAATCCGAGATAGGATCCATGTATGAGAACAAAGTGTGGACTTTGGAGATACTACCTGAGGGCCGCAAGGCTATTCAGAATAAATGGATCTTTAAGAAGAAGACGGACGCTGACGGTAATGTGACCGTTTATAAAGCTCGACTTGTGGCAAAGGATTTTTCACAAGTTCCAGGTGTTAACTACGATGAGACTTTCTCACCCGTAGCGATGCTTAAGTCCGTCAGAATCATGTTAGCAATAGCTGCATTTTTCGATTATGAAATCTGGCAGATGGATGTCAAAACGGCGTTCCTTAACGGTTTCCTTAAGGAAGAGTTGTATATGATGCAACCCGAAGGTTTTGTCGATCCTAAAAATGCTAACAAGGTGTGCAAGCTCCAGCGATCCATTTATGGACTGGTGCAAGCATCTCGGAGTTGGAACAAACGCTTTGATGAGGTGATCAAAGCATTTGGGTTTATACAAGTGGTTGGAGAATCTTGTATTTACAAGAAAGTGAGTGGGAGCTCTGTGGCGTTTCTAATATTATATGTGGATGACATATTACTGATTGGAAACAACGTAGAGTTTTTGGAGAGCATAAAAGGTTACTTGAATAAAAGTTTCTCTATGAAGGACCTAGGAGAAGCTGCTTACATTCTAGGCATTAAGATCTATAGGGATAGATCAAAATGCCTGATAGGACTTTCACAAAGCACATACCTTGATAAAGTTTTGAAGAGGTTCAAAATGGAACAGTCCAAGAAAGGGTTCTTGCCAGTTTTACAAGGTACGAGAATGAGTAAGACTCAGTGCCCAGCAACTGATGAAGATAGAGAGCATATGCGCTCCGTCCCCTATGCTTCAGCCATAGGTTCTATCATGTATGCAATGCTGTGCACTAGACCGGATGTTAGCCTGGCCATAAGTATGGCAGGTAGGTTCCAGAGTAATCCAGGAGTGGATCACTGGACATCGGTCAAGAATATCCTGAAGTACCTGAAAAGGACTAAGGAGATGTTTCTCGTGTATGGAGGTGACGAAGAGCTCGCCGTAAAAGGTTACGTTGATGCAAGCTTTGACACAGATCCGGACGACTCTAAGTCGCAAACCGGATACGTATTTATTCTTAATGGGGGTGCAGTAAGCTGGTGCAGTTCCAAGCAAAGCGTCGTAGCAGATTCTACATGTGAAGCGGAGTACATGGCTGCCTCGGAGGCGGCTAAGGAGGGTGTCTGGATGAAGCAGTTCATGACGGATCTTGGAGTGGTGCCAAGCGCACTGAATCCAATAACCTTGTTCTGTGACAACACTGGTGCCATTGCCTTAGCAAAGGAACCACGGTTTCACAAGAAGACCAGACACATCAAACGACGCTTCAACCTCATCCGCGACTACGTCGAGGAAGAGGACGTAAATATATGCAAAGTGCACACGGATCTGAATGTAGCAGACCCGCTGACTAAACCTCTTCCACGGCCAAAACATGATCGACACCAGAACTGTATGGGTGTTAGATTTATTACAATGTAATTCACATGGTGATGTGAGGGCTAGATTATTGACTCTAGTGCAAGTGGGAGACTGTTGGAATTATGCCCTAGAGGCAATAATAAATATAGTTATTATTATAATTCCTGTATCAAGATAATAGTTTATTATCCATGCTATAATTGTATTGAATGAAGACTCATTTACATGTGTGGATACATAGACAAAACACCGTCCCTAGCATGCCTCTAGTTGGCTAGCCAGTTGATCAATGATAGTCAGTGTCTTCTGATTATGAACAAGGTGTTGTTGCTTGATAACTGGATAACGTCATTGGGAGAATCACGTGATGGACTAGACCCAAACTAATAGACGTAGCATGTTGATCGTGTCATTTTGTTGCTACTGTTTTCTGCGTGTCAAGTATTTATTCCTATGACCATGAGATCATATAACTCACTGACACCGGAGGAATGCTTTGTGGGTATCAAACGTCGCAACGTAACTGGGTGACTATAAAGATGCTCTACAGGTATCTCCGAAGGTGTTAGCTGAGTTAGTATGGATCAAGACTGGGATTTGTCACTCCGTGTGACGGAGAGGTATCTCGGGGCCCACTCGGTAATACAACATCACACACAAGCCTTGCAAGCAATGTAACTTAGTGTAAAGTTGCAGGATCTTGTATTACGGAACGAGTAAAGAGACTTGCCGGTAAACGAGATTGAAATAGGTATGCGGATACTGACGATCGAATCTCGGGCAAGTAACATACCGAAGGACAAAGGGAATGACATACGGGATTATACGAATCCTTGGCACTGAGGTTCAAACGATAAGATATTCGTAGAATATGTAGGATCCAATATGGGCATCCAGGTCCCGCTATTGGATATTGACCGAGGAGTCTCTCGGGTCATGTCTACATAGTTCTCGAACCCGCAGGGTCTGCACACTTAAGGTTCGACGTTGTTTTATGCGTATTTGAGTTATATGGTTGGTTACCGAATGTTGTTCGGAGTCCCGGATGAGATCCCGGACGTCACGAGGTTTTCCGGAATGGTCCGCAAACGAATATGGATATATAGGATGACCTCATTTGATTACCGGAAGGTTTTCGGAGTTACCGGGAATGTACCGGGAATGACGAATGGGTTCCGGGAGTTCACTGGGGGGGCAACCCACCCCGGGGAAGCCCATAGGCCTTGGGGGAGACACACCAGCCCTTAGTGGGCTGGTGGGACAGCCCACAAGTGCCCTATGCGCCAAGGAGAAGAAAATCAAGAGAGGAAGAAAAAAAAAGGAGGAGGTGGGAAGGAAGGGGGACTCCCTCCCACCAAACCTAGTCCAACTCGGTTTGGGGGGGGGGAGTCCTCCCCCTTGGACTCGACCGACCCCCTTGGGGCTCCTTGAGCCCCAAGGCAAGGCCCCCCTCCCTCCCACCTATATATACGGAGGTTTTAGGGCTGATTTGAGACGACTTTTCCACGGCAGCCCGACCACATACCTCCACGGTTTTTCCTCTAGATCGCGTTTCTGCGGAGCTCGGGCGAAGCCCTGCTGAGACAAGGTCATCACCAACCTCCGGAGCACCGTCACGCTGCCGGAGAACTCTTCTACCTCTCCGTCTCTCTTGCTGGATCAAGAAGGCCGAGATCATCGTCGAGCTGTACGTGTGCTGAACGCGGAGGTGCCGTCCGTTCGGTACTAGATCGTGGGACTGATCGCGGGATTGTTCGCGGGGCGGATCGAGGGACGTGAGGACGTTCCACTAGATCAACCGCGTTCTCTAACGCTTCTGCTGTACGATCTACGAGGGTACGTAGATCACTCATCCCCTCTCGTAGATGGACATCACCATGATAGGTCTTCGTGCGCGTAGGAAATTTTTTGTTTCCCATGCGACGTTCCCCAACACAAGCTTCTAAATAAACCTCTTTCTTTTTACGCCCAAAGAAAAAAAATACATCTAACACCGGTTAGGTTCTTCCTAAGAGGGAAAGTACGTGACTAATTCTGTAAAAAAAAATAGTGTTCTCGCAACAAGCTGGGACCAACCTTTATGAATACTATGTTTGCACACACATCATCTCCATCTGCAAATCTGCTGATAGTTGTGAAGATTCTCACGAATTAGTAACAACAAGTCTATCTTAATTAATAGATTCTACTCCACTCATATGGCACATTCCGATCTTAAAAATACTGCAGCTTAACTTAGAACCGAGGACCCGTGAACCTCTCCCCCATAGTGAATTGTTGATGGTTCAGAAATTTATCAGCAATTTATTCCTGAATCACTACATCAGACCCACTAGTGACAATGAAGATTTCAGCATGCCTTCTCCTCAAATATTGAGTACTACTTAGTCGCTAAACATATACGCACGGATCCATTGTTTTCCATGTGATGAGGTCTTCGTATTTCGTACACTATGATTAATTATGTAATGTATATACATGTCCATAAATCATTGGAATCTAGCTACCATTTGTTCAATTACAATTGTTGCAAAATCTGATGAATGTTCTTCCACTGGATATTGTTTGTTCAATTGCAGATTACGGTGAATTTGCTTTTTTGCATGCCGATTCAAATGGGATATTTTTGCTTTAACCTCGCAATTTCTGCACACACTGTTCAACTAAATGAGTGTGTGCAATCCATATCGGAAAGCATACATCAATCATAGGGGAACCATCGGTGATATACAACAGATCGCAGACGATTTGCAGCATTACTACGTGTGCGTACGGGCTCTCGAACCGTTTGTGATACCACATAATCACACACGAGAGCTGAGAGTAAACCGTGCCCAATGTAAAATACAATCCGACCCGTAAAGTTTTCAGGAAACGTGTGGGATCCCAAATGGAAAGAAGACGTCACTCATACCAGAACCTTTGATGATACACAACAAATCACAAACGACCCGCAACACTTGTATGTGTACGAAGGCGCTCTTGAACCGTTTGTGATAACACATTATTGCACACGGTAATTTTTCACCAAACGTCTGCGATAGTGTCATGCATGGCAGACGAGTTCCGCACAAAACTCGTGTGCGATGGAGCACATATCGCACACAGTTCATAAGTTGGTCCGTGTGCCTATAGATACTGTTTCCCAAATGGTTCAGTACGAAACACCATTTTGTTTCACTGCGTCATTAGAAACGTTTGATCACCAATGCCACAGTGCGCCGGAATGTGGTGTGTGCGATGTGTTGCTGCATCGCGCACGATTACATTTGGCAACATGCCTGCATCATGGCTTTCTATCCCCGACGGTTTTGGGTCATGTGAGAAGGGGCCCCCCTATCTCCCACACTCACTACGCAATAGTTTAAAATGGCGTCGCGGAAAGGGGTTAAAACCGTTTGTATAGCATGTCGTTGCACGAGTGAACTTGTGTGAACATGCTTAGGCTTTGGAGAGCACCTTTCTTTAGGTTTTCTCAAATCTTTAAAGATCACAATTTGTTAAAGGACACAATCCATATGTTTATTGTGGAGCAAGTAGCAATGATTTTGCTCACCATTGGTAATAACATTCGGAGTAGGATCATTGGTGGGAATTTTGGTAGATCCGGGAAAGTTGTTAGCCGCTATTCTTAGAAAGTACTCCATTCAATTGGTGAGCTTCAAGATGACCTTATTAGGAAGCCTTCATTGGAGAACCAAAAGAAAATAGAAGGAAACCATGGGTAGGATCCGTACTTTAAGGTAGGAGATCGAGTGACAACTACCTTTTGTCATTGTACCCACAAATGTGCTTAGATCCTAATTTTTGGTTTAATTTCCACCTAACAGAATAGTATTATTGCTATTGATAGTACACATGTATGTGCCTATCTTACACCTGATATGGAGGCTGCCTTTTGTGGTAGAAAGAAACATACTACTCAAAATGCAGGCCTACTAATTATTACGAGGAGATGATGATTATCATTGGAGCTAGCATGGCTAAGAATGCAAAAGTTTCAAGTGACCCTTTAGCTATTAACGTGGTTGATCTTGAAGAATGGAAACCAACAAAGTTTCCCCGCATGAAGAGGTTTCCCAATCACACACTGGTGACGAGTCAGCGGCTCCCAGGTTCAAGAAAGCCCAAACTAATCCTTATGGAGAAGGCTTCAAGTGAAAGTCTTGTTGTTGCCATAGAGAAACTTGCTAGTAGTGCCTACCCCACCATTTATGGTCTTTGGGATGAGATGAAAGAACTCCCTCGTTTTGATTTGGATTCCCTTGCTCATTATTATGCACATTTGGTTGACAATCCTTGTGTTACTACAAAATTCAAGGTCTTGGGGGATGTTCAAAGAAAGGTTTGGGTATCTAGGTATGTGAAGAGTACATTTCCCAAAGCCGAAGGTGTTTGACTTATGCTTTTGATGACAACTAAAACAATGGAACTATGGGTTGTATGGACTTGTTCTTTTGATCACAACCAAAAACAATGAACTATGCATGGGTTGAATAACTATAGATTTGATCTAGTATTCTATGGAATGTCAAACTATGGGCTCTATGCACTTCTGTTTTATATATGGAAATGTCAAACTATGATATGTATTGACGTTATGGTATAGCTTGTACTTTTGATGAGTTTGTTTGGGTATGGTGCTCAAGTTTCTAAAAACGTTTTTATAATTACTATTGTACATATCATATTTGATTGCCTCATATTGAAAAATGGGCTAACCTCACCGATCGACCAAACTGAAAATGACTATCCCCAACCATAATTTAACTTCCAAACCAAACAAAACATGGGTTAACCTCATCCGCCAACCAAATAGAGAAACGAATATCCCTATCTAGCTGGATAGGGATGCTCATAACCATCATAGCATGTCCCTCTAACCAAACACATCGCACATGAACAAGTGACCACCATCTACGATGGTACAAAGAGGAAAAATGGCAACTCATTAGGGGTTCATAAGAGTTTGTTTTTTCGTTGCAATGCACATGCATGTTTGCTACTACATTCGTTCCTAAATATAAGTATTTTTAGAGATTTCATTAGTGGACTACATACAACGCAAAATGAAAGAATTTATACTCTAAAGTATGTCTATATGCATATGTATGTAGTTTTTAATAGAACCTCTAGAAAGACTGATATTTAGGAACAGGGGAAATAGTTTGTATATGGCATGACTTCATGTCCCACCAATTTGTATTCCAGATGCGATGAACTTAAATTTAGCCTAGAAGTCTGAATAAACAGGCACCAATTCCATCTAAAAAGGAGTTAGTTACACTTTTGATACATGAATGCCATGTACAAATTTATACATAAACTTAAAAAATGACACAGATATGTCCTACAACTTGTGTTTCGGGTAACATGTTCATAATTGGCCGTTAACTCTTTTCTAAACAGTGCACGTTAACGCTCCATGTGAATCCCACATGTCAGTAGCAAAGGAACAAAGAGAAACAAAATAAAATAATGTACGTGCACTTAGCTTGATTCAAACCTTACCAACTAAGGCTCGCACGCGAGGGCACTACCAAACCGCTTGCTTTTTCTTTATTTTTACTAACTCTATGGATATACCTTTATTAATATATTGTATCAGGGAAATCGATATTTATAATATAAAATATGTGTTGCACGGGATCTCTGTTAATTCCCCAGTCGAGCGGTTACAAAAAAAAAAAGATAAACCCCGAATGTTTTTTATATCGCTGAAACCAAATATTTTTTGGTATTTTGAAAGACAGAAATTACTAAAAGATTGCATCTCTCGTTCACAAATTCTATAATTTTGTAGTGTTAAAATAACATTTTCAAAGAAAAGTAGATTAGATGTGTTAGCGTCGTCTCAAAGGAGCAACCCAGTGATATAAATTGTCCGTGCATACGCTAAAACGGGAGACAAAGTTTGTCAAACATGTGATCAAATAAAATATGTTTTTTCATTAGTAGTTACTGAATCCAAAATGAGGAGTGATCTGTGCCGGCGCGCCGGCCCAGATTTTTGGCCAGCCGCGCGCGGGCCGCAGTATCCACCGACCCCGCATCATCCGCACCGTTGGATCTGCATGCAACATTTTCCTTATGCAGCAAAATTTCGATGCGATGCAGCAATTTTTTCAACGGTTGCAACAAAAAAAAAATTTTGTAGCAAAAAATAAAATCTACGTGATTGTAGCAAAAAACGAAGCTGATGGTACGTGGTAGCAAAAGTCAAACGCCGGTTGTAACAAAAATTTACGTGACGTGTATGCAACTTTTTAGTGAACGGTTGCAGCAAAACATGATGCCGGTTGTAGCAAAAAGTAAAAAACATCGATTGTAACAAAAATCCAACGAACTAGAGTTGCAACCAAACGTATATGCAGTTTTTTTACTCAGACAAAATATAGTAAAAAAACTCTGGTTGGAACATATTTAGACGAAAAATGTTGCATCCATTGACCAGAGAAACACACGGGTAGGAAAAATGTTACAAGGGCCCGCGCGCGCGAGGGAGCGACCGGCGCGTCGTTTCGGCCGGCGCGCGGGTGGGAAACAATTCCCATCCAAAATTGGTCGGAAAGTTTCAAACGAAAAAATATCAAAATTTTCAAGATTTTCCGAAAACTGGTGTCTTTGTTCCCTCCTGAAAAAAGTGAAATTGAGGAAGAAAAAAACTTGTCAAAAAATCCAGGCAATGCATATTTTGAAATTAAATGAGTTGACTTTTTAGGATGGCAGGCGAAACACCGACTCGCTCGGGCGCGACGGGAGAGGGTTCACCTACCACCATTAATGGCAATTACTGCCGGCCATCTCTCATCCTCGAGCTGCCCCACCTGCCCCACCGCTCGTCTCCATCTGACTCCGAGCCTCCCCTCCACTTTCAATCTTCGACGCGCGACGCGAAGGACCGCGGCGTCTCCTCTTCCCCGAGCTTTCTCGATGGCGGGCGAAAGGAGGAAGATCCGGGTGCGGCGACTTCGCCCGGAGATGGTGTCGCCGCCGCGGGCTCTGGTCGCTCCGACCCCGATGGGGCTGCTGCCATCAGCAGAGCTTCGATCGGAGGAGGCCCGTGCGGAGATGTTGCGGGTGGTTCGGGGGAAATTTCCAGATCGTGGGAGTTGGCCAGCGGTGATGGTGGAGATAATCCGCATGGCAACCTTCGCGGAACGAGCTCGTTTCTGCGGGGACGAGGGAGGCATGGACTACGAGTTCGTGTATTGGGCGATGCGGGAGGCGGAGGCCACGGATCCAGGAGTGGCGAGGAAATGGAGTCGATTCAAATCGACGATTCTGTTCCTCCTCAACATCAGGCCGCCATCGGTGCTGGAGCTGTTTCAGATTCCTCGCGGGGAGCTGCCGCCGGGGGTCGATCCTCCTCAAGCCAATTGACCTCGCGGGCTCCTGGTGGACGTGCTTCGCGGCCAATTACTTCTAGGCGAGGACGTCGGGTGGGGGAGGGTCATCACTTTGAACCTCCGCCATGGCCAGGAGGTCGAGGTTTGGTTCCTCCTCATAGTAATCGGGTTAGTCGATTTCCTGTTCCTATCCGTCACATAATTTCGATGTCTGGTTGCTGTGATCTTTTGATCACTAATGGGGGTGAGAGGGATCAGAAAAAAATCTCGTGCGACCTTTTGGTTAATACTGGTAGTAGTCGTATTATTTCTGATCTGGTTTCAGATAAAAAATCTGTGGGGATTTGTATTCCACCCCATATTCCTGCATCAGGACCAAACGAATTGTGTCAGTTGAGGCATGGGTCTGATGCTAAATCAGGTAACTCCTCCTCTGTTTTGGTGAACGATGCTGGGGTCTGTAATAATAGTTTTGTTTCCCCAAGGTTTGTATCAGAGTCTGATAGCTATTTGGTGAGAATTCCTGGGTTTATACCCGAGGACAAAAATCAAGGAATGATAGACCTATCTGTGATTTCGTGTCAGAAGTTAGATGTGCCAGTTTCTACTGAGGGGGAGCACAAATCTAGTGAAGCTGGCGGTGTAGATGTTGATGGGAATGACATAGATGAGAAAGAGAAGGATATAATTCGAGGCTCAGTGGTGGTGTGTGGAAAAAAGTCTTTAAAAAAGGGGAACAGGAAAGCACACGGGCTATTTCTGCAAATGGGAGGGGTGTTTTTGATAAAAGTATCAAGGACTGGCCTCTTTTGGGGTCCAAGGTAGTCTCTAAACCGTTGATCACAGGATCTGTGGTGCACGGGAAAACAGGAAGAAGGAATACGCCTTCGGGGTCGCATTGCAATTTTGAGGAAGAAGTGGCTGAGCTTTATGGGCAGCTCTGGATTATCCCTTCCCCCAGCCGCCGCCAGAATAGACACATGCCGGTTTTGCCCACTCCAAACCCTAGTTCTATAGGTAGTCGGCTCTTCTGGATCAAGAAAGATATATTCAGATCTGGTTGCTTCTCTGCGGAAGACTGCTATCCTGTAGTTCATCCCGGTCGATTTGACCCCATCCCCACTGAGTTCCAGATTAATAGTGGGGGTTTGTGCCCTGGCAAGCTATCTTTCATGGGTGTTGTGAAGAAAAAGATGGATCCAAGAGGGGGACATCATGCTAGGAGACAGCCTCCGAAGAAAGGGGATCAGGGGGCTTCCTCTAATCCTCCTGCTGCTCCTATTGCTCCCACTGCTCCACTCCCAGTTCCTGTGGTGAAGACTGGGGGCCCTGTCCATAAACCAATCACTGGTGTTAAGGCTACTGGTGCTGCTGTGGGGCAAGTTGTTGTTCCTGCTTCAACTACTCTTGTGATGCAACCTCTGGATCCAAGGTATAAGGATATGATTGCAGTTGGCCTGGTCATTATGTTGGGAATTGTGTAGAACCAAAAAGATGTTTTATCTGTTCTGGAAATCACAATGTCAATAATTGTGTTGCTTGGGCTAAGCTGCAACCTTCTGCTGAGTTTTTTGGAAGTGCTGCTAATGGGCTTGGTTTTTATCACATTGATATCCCCATGGCTGCAGAATCTAACTGGATGAATTTCAAGAACTGTGCTATTCTTAAAGTTCTTAAAGGAGAGGTTTCTGCCTCTGATCTCATCATTCAATTGAATGGAATTTTTTGCAAAGGAAAAGAGTGGCCTTGGCAAATCAGAGAACTTGAGGAAAACAAATTCCTTCTGAGGTTTCCCCCTTGGAAGAAGGTGGAGGATTTAATTGAATTTCCAGCTTTTGATCTACCTATAGATGGTGTCTCTGTCAAGATATGTGAATGGATTGGTATGTTGGATCACTTTGGAGAGTTAACTGAGGTTTGGATTCAGGTGGAAGGGATTCCTCCAAAGTGGTGTGCTTGGAAGGTGTTTGCTCAAATTGCATCCTGTTTTGGGATACTTGTTGATGTTGATTGGAATGGGATTTTCAAGAGTTTCTATGAAAAAATCAGGATTAAGGTGGCTTGCAGGGATCCCACAAAAATTCCTTTTGAAAGATTGGTGGAGATGAAGAAGAAGTTGTACAGCCTATATTTTACTGTGGAAGGTTTTACTCAGATTGGAGAGGTGTCTGATGGGGATGATGAGGACCCTGACTTAGACATTGATGATGATGATAAGCTGGAGGAGGATTTAAGTCAAGATAAAGATGTTCTGGATGAGGGAGCTCAACCTATTGATGAGTTAGACAAGGCTAACTTTCCTACTGGAGAACCTTCTGGTTCTGGGGGTAAAATGGATGACAAATCTATGGTTGCTGCTCAATTTCACCCTGTGATGTTGGATGATAACCTTCATGACAAATTCATTGAAGAGGTGGGGGACAAGACCCCAAATGACCATAGAGAGGAAGGTCTTGAGGAGGTTGGTGACTTTATTCAAGAAAGTCTGGACATTGGTTCTCACATGGATTACTGTTCTGCTCAACTTAGGAAAATTGAGATGAATGATTCTGATGGAGAGGAGGATATTCTTATGCCTGAGATGGTTTGTCTACCTGAGAAAATTGCAGTTGGTATTGGTTCTGCCAAAAGATCTTTACTGGAATCTTTGGATATGGTGGAGATGGAGAAAAAAAGGAAGAGTGAATCAAACAAAATGAAGAAGTGGGGGCCTGTGCTCTCTTCTAGACCAACTAAAAGACAACATGGAAATGTCAAGAGTATGGATAAAGCTACAGCTTATTTACAGAAGAAAAATCTGGCGATACCTTCTTCTTTTCAAGGTAACTCTTTTACTACTACTAATATCAATGTTTTGGCTAGTCAAATTACTAGTGTTGATTTGTGTGTGGGGCAGAATGGTGAAGAACGGAGTGATATTATTCAGGATCTTATCCTGAGAGAACAGATTAGATGCTTAGATTTTGCTGATCAAAATCCTGAAACTGTTTTGCCTATAGATTTATACACTCTTGTTCGTGGAAAGGAAAAAAATTCAGATTCGACTAATACTTCTAGATCAGTTGACGCTGATGATCTAGATGTTATCTGTCCGAATTTACTACAGCATAAGAGGCTTTGTAGCCCGTCTCATCCCTTCAAGATATCATGATTGGTGCTTTCTGGAATATTAGGGGTTTGGGGCAACCTGGTAAAATACAGCGTCTTAGGGATTTTGTTTGTAAAAACTTGGTAGATTTGGTTGGTTTCTTTGAAACCAAGAGAGAGGTTATTGATAGTAACACCTTAAATACAATTGCTGGTAGTAGGAATTTTTCTTGGCATTAATTACCTGCAATTAAAACGGCTGGGGGTGTCCTTATGGGCATTAATAATGATGTATTTGATGCGATTGGTTTTGTCAACAAAAGATACTGTGTGGTTGCTACTATTAAAAACAAACAAGATGGGAAAGTGTGGCAATTTGCTGCTATCTATGGTACTTCTTATAATGAACTTAAATTGGATTTTATTGCTGAGTTGCACGAGGTGTTGAGTTGTGCTACTTATCCCATTCTTCTGGGTGGGGATTTCAATCTGGTTAGGTCTGATTTGGATAAAAGTAATGGTGTTATAAACCATTCTACATCCTTTCTTTTCAATGATTGGGTTAATAAATGGGGTCTAATGGAGATTAATGTGGCAAATAGGAAATATACTTGGTGCAACAATCAGAATGACCCTATTTATGCTACTATTGATAGAGTGTTTGCATCCCCTTCCTGGGATGCTATTTTCCCATTATCTGTACTGAAGGCCTTACCTAGGATTGGTAGTGATCACACCCCGCTGGTGTTAGATACTTTGGCTCGGAGGGTTGTCTCTCCTAAACTGTTTCGGTTTGAGAAATGGTGGTTGGATCAACCTGACTTTCGGGATATGGTTATGAATAATTGGAATACTCCATGTTTAGGGGATAAAGCTGTTGATGTTTGGATTATTAAAACCAAACGTCTGAGCAAGAAAATTAAAGGTTGGAATGCGAATAGAGAAGCTGCTATCAAGAAGAAAAAGAGGGATTTGATTCAGGAATTTGATATACTTGATGTTTTTGCTGAATCTAACCGTGTTTCTCAGGATGATCCGAAGCGTATGAAAGAGATTAAATCCGAATTAGAAGTCATAATGAGAAAAGAAGAATCTGCTTTGTGGCAGAGGTCTAGGGATAGGAGGATTAAAGAGGGGGACAAGAATAATGCATATTTTCATGCTTTGGCTAATTACCGACATCGTAGGAATCATCTATCTGAGTTGATGGGTGATCATGGTCTTGTCTTTAGTACTGAGGAGATGTTACCTATTGCGACTGCATATTACAAAAACTTATTTGCTAAAGAAGAAAGACATAACATTCAGCTGGCCCCTACATTTTGGCAGGAGGATGAAAAGATTTCTGAATGTGAAAATGATGAGCTTCAAAAACATATATCTGAGGGAGAGGTTAAGGATGCTATTTTTAGTTCTTATGCTAGTGGTGCTCCTGGTCCTGATGGTTTTTCCTTTCTCTTTTACCAGTCTTTTTGGGAAGTGATCAAATCTGATTTTATGGCCATGGTGAAAGATTTTGAGGAGGGCAATCTGGAATTACATTGACTAAACTTTGCTTTAATTATTCTTCTGCCTAAGGAACCAGAAGCTAACACTATGAAAAAAATTAGACCTATCAGCCTTAGCAACTGTGTGGTTAAGATTTTGTCTAAAATTCTTACCAATAGATTGTCTCCGATATGCAATAGGCTGATTTCCCCTAATCAAACTGCTTTTATCAAGGGCATATATATTCTTGAAAGTGTGGTCCTTGCTCATGAAGTGATTCATGAGGTTAAAAAATCTAATAGGCATGGGCTTGTGCTCAAACTAGATTATGAAAAAGCATATGATAGAGTTGATGGGGATTTTCTTTTTGATATGCTTGAATCTAGGGGGTTCTGTACTAAGTGGATCTCTTGGATCAAGTGTCTGTTATTTCAAAATACTTTCAGTGTCAGATTGAATGATACTACAGGCCCTTATTTTATAAGTGGTAAAGGTCTTAAACAAGGGGATCCAATATCTCCACTTCTTTTTAATCTAGTTGCTGATGTCTTTTCTAAGATGTTATTCAAAGCTGTTGCTCAGGGATTAATATCTGGTTTACTTGAATATGCCATTCCTGGGGGAGTGATTAGTCTTCAATATGCAGATGATACTCTCCTCTTTTTAGAGGATTCTGTTGAAAAGGCTAAGAATTTTAAATGGATTTTGTCCTGTTTTGAGAATCTTTCTGGTATGAAAATCAATTTTCACAAAAGTGACCTAATTACTATTAATGTGGATGAATGTAGAGCCAAGTCTTTTGCCCAGATTTTTTGCTGTAATATAGGATCTTTTCCTATTAAATACCTTGGGGTACCTCTTCATTATGATAAGTTGAGGAGGGAAGACTTACAACCTTTGATTGATAAGATCATCAAGGGCATTTCTGGTTGGTTGGGTAGATATCTTACTTTCAAAGGGAAAATTGTGTTGTTGTGTGCTTGCATAGTGAGCATCCCTGCTTATCTCATGGCGTTTGTGAAGTTCCCAAAATGGGCTATCAATGCCATTAACTCCCAGATGGCTCATTTTTTATGGGGCAATATGGGGGATCAGCATAAATTCCATTTGGCCAAATGGGGCTTGGTGTCTAGAAAGAAGGATTTTGGAGGTTTAGGCATACCGAATATTAAAGATTATAATATGGCTTTGTTGGCATCCTGGGGAAAGAGATTTTTTATGAATAATTCTGGGGACTGGAAAAATGTGATTACTTATAAATATGATGTGAATTGTCCAAATATTTTTTGGACCAAAACAAAATTTGGGTCTCCTTTCTGGAAAAGTGTTTCCTGGGCCTTACAAGCTTCTAGAACTTTTTATCATTGGAAGATTGGGAATGGTGCTAATATAAGCTTCTGGCATGATGTGTGGGCTGGGGAATGTTCCCTTAAAGTTAGTTTTTGGAAACTGTTTGACATTTGTAATCAACAGGAATGTGCTGTGTCCCAGGTTTGGGATGGGACAACACTTAGACTCTCTTTTAGAAGGTGTGTTGATCATAGTGGGCTAAGTGACTGGAATATGCTGGTTAATCACATAAAGAAGTACCCCTTATCTGATTCTCCTGATACTCCGGTGTGGGATTTGGAATCAAAAGGCATTTACTCTGTTAAGTCTTTTTATAAGTGTATCAACTTTGGAGGTGTGGTGTCTCCTTTTGGTGATTCTCTATGGAAAACCTTGTGTCCTCAAAAAATTCATGTGTTTTTGTGGCTGTGTCTATATAACAAATCTTTGACTAGAGATAATGTGGCTAAAAGGATAATAATTGAGGATAAATCTTGCCTGTTTTGTAGTGAAGATGAATCCATCCAACATCTATTTTTTGAGTGTGTGAATTCTAGTCTGATTTGGGATATTATATCTGATTTCTTTAAGATCTGCAGAGTAAGTTGTATTAATGAGGTTGCTTCCTTTTGGAAAGTTAATAAACAAAAGCCTGATCTTAACTTGGTAATTGCTGCCTCCTTATGGAGTATTTGGAAGTTAAGGAATGAATTCTGTTTCCAGGGTCGCAAGTGGAAAAGTCTGGACTGCAACATTGCCAAGCTAAAAGGGATTTTGCTTCGATGGGAAATTCTCTGTGGCGCTGCTCAGCAAACCGAACTGAAACAGTTCATTCGACTGCTGGACAAGCGCAGGGGGGAGATTTTGAGGATTGTGTGGCGATGATCTGAAAGACTATCCTTAGACTTATCCTTAGTTTCTTTCTCTCCTTAGCAGACTATCTTGGTTTTGTAATAAATAAGTAGAGCACTTTCCAGGACAGTTTCCATGTTTGGGGTCTGCCTGTGGATTTCTTTCGGTTGGTATGGTAAAACTGCTATGTAGTTGGTTATGGGCTGTTTTCTCCTTCATTTGTAAAGTGGGGTAGGGGGGAGACCCCTTTCGTTTCAAAAAAATAAATTAAATGAGTTGTTTTGCTAAACGTTAAAAGGAATGCCTATCACAATCATTAACAGTAATTAGTGGGTGTCGTTAGATGTAGATGCGTGCGATACTAGGTCGTGAGTGCACTCTCTTTTATTTTGTTTTTGTGTCTTCCTTTGCTACTGACATATGGATCCACACACAGCTGCCGACGTGCATCGTTTAACGTAGAGTTAACGGCACTGACGAAAATGTACTTAAAAGCATCCGAAACACAAGTTGTATTGACCGAATTTTGTTATTTTTTAAGTTTATGTATGAATTTATACTATAGGTTTATATAACAAAAGTGTAATTAACTCAGAAAAGAACAGAAGAACAATCCTATACTCCACTGATGGGCCACATGCGTGCAGCTAGTAAACAATCAATATGTAAGGTAGAGATTCCTGAAAGGAAATCGCGGTAAAGTCGTTGCCTCGTCGGGCGGGGTAGTACTACGACATTGGGACGGAAAAAGAATGCAACGTGAGGTATCGTGGAGGGAGGGGGATGCCCCGTCGTGCTCGCCTGCTCGCGCTAAATATGGAGTACTGTCCATTGTCCAATCCCCACCTCACACAACACACAAGCACAGCGTGCCGGCGACCCACGCAATGAAGCCCCCCGGCCGCCTCGCCACTGCCGCTGCAGCGGCATTGCTCGTCGCCACCTCGCTGCTGGTCGCCACCCTCCTCACCTCGCCGCTGCCGTTGCTGCCGCTGCTCCCGTGCCTGCCCGGCGTCCTAGCCCCCTCTGGCGTCGGGTACGAGCCGTCAGGCCTCGCCGCGCTCGCCGACGCCGCCGTGTACTACGCCACCACGCGCACCGTTCCGCAGCAGTCGGGCGCCGAGATCTCCCTCTCTCTCGCCGTGCTGCGGCGCCGCGCGCCGATCCGGCTGCTGGTGTTCGGCCTCGGCCACGACTCGCGGCTCTGGCACGCGCTCAACCCCGGCGGCGTCACCGTCTTCCTGGAGGAGGACCCGGAGTGGTACCGCATCGTGCGCGCCAAGTCGCCGTTCCTGCGCGCCCATCTGGTCACTTACCGCACGCGGATGGACCACGCCGACCTCCTCTTCGACTCCTACAAGAACTACTCCTCCTGCGTCCCCGGCGCCGGTGCCGAGGCCGCCGACGCCCCCGTGCAGGTGCGCGACAACGCCGCGTGCCCGCTGGCGCTGCACAACCTGCCGCCGGAGGTGTACGAGAACGAGTGGGACATGCTCATGTTGGACGCGCCCAAGGGGTACTTCGCGTCGGCGCCTGGCAGGATGGCGGCGATATGGACGGCGGCGGCAATGGCGCGGGCGAGGCGCGGCGAGGGGGACACAGACGTGTTCCTGCACGACGTGGACCGCAAGGTGGAGAAGATGTACGGCAAGGAGTTCCTCTGCGACATGTTCCGGGTGGGAGGGACCGGCCGGCTCTGGCATTTCAGCATTCCACCGGTGTCGCGGCGGGGGAACGCGACGGCGTCCGGCGGTGGCAAGAGACCTTTTTGCTGAAGATGCAAATGTCCGACCGATTTGAAAATAGCCTTGTTGTTGTAACAGTTCTGCCATGTTCGTGTTGTGCGTTGAGCACAGCGCATCTGCACATGTGTGCTTAGTTTCGCTTGTTGCACAATAAGGAACCTAACACGTGCTTCGTTTGTGGGGAGGTGTGCGTCGTAGAAGTGGGCCGCGTGGACAAGATCTTGTCGTGGGATGGCATCGCAGAAACAGATCGTGGCATGAATGGGTCATGTAAGTGGTTGTTTGGATAGATAATGAGGATTTATAGAAACAACTTTTTTAATCTTTCAATATATTCAACAATGGTCATGGTAATATAAAAAATATCAAAATTAACAGAAAATGCATCTAACTTCGTAGACCACCTAGCAATGATTATAAGCACCATAGCGTGCCGAAAGGCACGTCGTCGTTATCGCACCTTCCTTACCGGAGCTAAAAAAACCTTTTAATAATGTACAGTTGAAAAGTCGTCGTATTAAGGCCGCATAGAACCTTCAAATCAGAACAACAACCATCGTTAATAAAGAGAAGCATAGATTGAACAGATCCAACCTGTAATCACAAGAACACATACGCAAGGAGACCAGATCCAAGAAGATTCACCGATGACCAACACCGGCTGAATTCTGTGAGATCTACCGGAGACACATGTCCAAACGCCCTCCGACAATGCTAGATGCGCCGCCTGGATGGACGTAGGCGACGAGAGCATTATTCCATTGTCAGAGAGCATCCGCTGCTTGCATTCCCGATGGGGACACAAACACCAACCGAACTAAGAAAATACGTGACCCCCCCCCCCCCCTAGCAATGCTAGAGGTCCATAATACGTCTCTAACATATCTAATTTTCCAAATACTTTTGCTTAACTTTGGACTCAAAACCTACTCAAATGAATAGAGAACTGACAGGAGCTGGTATTATTTTCATCAAAATTTCCATGATGTTATCTCCTACGCAGAATAGCACCAGATAAAAAAATAAAATAAAGTTGGTTTGTAAAGTTTCAAATTAAGAGGGGCCCCTCAAACCTGAAATTAGACCTAGCGGTGGCTCACAATGCCTAGGAGCCCCCACTAGGCACCATGAGGCATAGGGTGCCTACTACTTGTGGTGGCCCCTGGCAAGCCTTCGGTGCCCCCTGATGTCTATATTGCTCTGAAACACTTCTCCAATTTATTGGTGATATTTCTGTGACACACAAACAATTCGACCATTGCTTTCTCTATGAGAGTGTTGCTAGATGCTAGGATGTTGCCTCCAAAGAGGGGGATTCTTCACCAAAACCACCATCAACCCCTCATCCATCGTCGCCATCATGTTTCCCTCAACCATGTGTGAGTAATGTGTTGTAGGCACATGGGATGGATGTGAATTGGATGAGATTTATCATGTATTACACTTCATCTTGATGGGGAATGATCCCTAGTGTAATGATTGCTCATGGATTGATGATGTTATGACTTTCTTGTGCCCAATGCTTATTACTAGATCTGAACCTATATGTCATTTATGTCTATTCTTACATGGTTGTAACTTCAAGCCATTTGCACCAATCATATTTTTTATCTAGAGACGTCGTGAGTGACAAGCTAGGATATCAAAAGGAATGGTCGTCATTTGATGATAGCATGTATTCATAGACTGTTAATGCATTGTTTTAGTTGACCCTAAGGTCACCTTAATTAACCTTATTTCCAATAGGACCCTTATATGGAGGGTAGGCGTGTAGATGAGAGGCAACTTATTGTTAAGCATGTGTCTCTAATCACCAAATGCATGCTTACAAATAATCCAAAACATGAATTAGGTATTGATCCTCATGAATTGTGTTTTTTTCATCTAAAAATCATCAAGGTAACACCCCAATATCCATCCATGTGCCTACATTCTAACATTATTATTGCTCTCTCTAAGTTACATGTACTTGGCTATTATTGGGTATTTTGCTATTGTGAAACTACTTAGTTACACTACATTCATCATATTGTCATCGCTACTAATAATTCTTGCAAGCGAGCATTTGTTTCGGGTGTGGTTGAATCGATAATTCATAGGGATTCCATCGTCCCTCTATGCGCCCCTCCCTCATGTCGCCCTCTCGAGGGCGACTCGGAGCGACCAACCGTAGCCCACCGCCACCCTATCATCATCTATCCCTCCTCATTGCCATCGGACGCAACCGTCGGGGCTCCGTGCGGTTGTCGATGAGGGTGGCAGCGGGGTCCTCGGTCGCTTCGCTGCTCAGCCTTGGTCCTTGGGCTCGAGGTGACAACCTATGGTAGGGAGGATAATGTCGCTCCGACAGCGGGCGATACTCTGTGACGTTGTAGATCACCATTTCCCAACCGCACGGGTGATGGGTGGGTGGTGATTGTGGGCGCCTTGCAGAGGGCTCCTCATGGCCTTCTTGCTCCAGACTAGATGACAGAATCGACGGTTAATGATGCCGCCTCCTCCATTTCGTGCCCTGACAGATCTAGCGTTTGGATATGTGGATGTGGGTGTGGAGCTACGGATCAGGGTAACATCTTCGCCGACAGTAGGCGCCACAATGTAGGCGTCACCCGGAGAGTTGTTCCCTTTCCCATGGCCACTTGGAAGTCTGTATTCCCCCCTCCTCCTTCCCCTTCACACGGGTTAAAACTCACAACCTTTGGTTGGGCGATGGAGGCACCACAGTTTTGTCGCCTTCCTGAAGGCGCCGTTTATGAGCAGTAGGGATGGTAATGGGTACCCATTACCCGCGTACCCTGTGGTAAAACCCCTATTAGGGTAAGGGTATGGGTCAAACAAATACCCATGGGTACATAAACCGGAAAATTTGAAACCCATCAGGTATAGTGGGTACGGGTATGGTTTAATATAACTCACACCCGTGTACCCATGTACCCGCATATAATTTAAAAAATAGGCCTAAAATATTATTTATAAACATATTAAACGTATTATATGTAAAAAATCCTGCAGCTAGCCCACGTTCAAAATGTGTTGTTGTCTACGAGTATGTATTGTTGTCAAGAAGTGTTGATGTTTATACATTATTATTATAAGTTGTTGTTTATGACTATGTAATACTCTAATTGATGTGTTGCAAATATGGGTAATTTTACCCGCGGGTACCCATTTACCCTGACGGGTGATGGGTATCGGAAAAAATTGTACCCGTCAATGGGTATGGGTATGGGTGATGGGTAAGATTTAGGCCGACGGGTAAGGGTATGGGGTGGCTCCACCCGCACCCAAACCCGGCGGGTGCCATCTCTAATGAGGAGGAGTGTGTGCGAAAGTGTCCTTTGTATGCTTCTGGTGGCGATGGATTCTTCTTCCAGCGATGACACCTTGCCATGCAGAGTAGGTGTCATCCTTAAGCCTTTGTCCTCTCATCTCCGCATGGTCCGGTTTGTCCACTCACTTTCTTGTAAATACAAGCTTCTTCATAAACTTGTATAAACCCAAACACCTTGATCACCTCATCAAAGTGCTGATTCCAACTCCGAGATGTTTGCACCAGCCCATAAATGGATCGCTGGAGTTTGCATACTTTGTCAGCATTCTCTGGATTGACCAAACCTTCCTGTTGCACCATATACAACTCTTCCTTAAGGAAACCGTTAAGGAACATTGTTTTGACATCCATCTGCCAAATTTCATAATCGAAAAATGCAGCTATTGCTAAGATGATTCTGACGGACTTAAGCATCGCTACGGGTGAGAAAGTCTCATCGTAGTCAACTCCTTGAACTTGTGGAAAACCCATTGCCACAAGTCAAGCTTTATAGACGGTGACATTACCGTCCGCGTTCGTCTTCTTCTTAAAGATCCATTTATTCTGAATAGCCTTTCGCCCTTCAGGTAATACTTCCAAAGTCCATACTTTGTTTCCATACATGGACCCTATCTCGGATTTCATGGCCTCTATCCATTTGTTGGAATCCGAGCCCACCATTGCTTCTCCATAGCTTGTAGGTTCACCGTTGTCTAACAATATGATTGATAAGATAGGGTTGTCATACCACTCCGAAGTAGTACGTGCCCTTATCGACCTATGAGGTCCAACATCAACTTGATCTGAAGTTTCATGATCATCATCATTAGCTTCCTCTTCAACTGTCGTAGGTTCCATAGAAACATCTTTCTGTGTTGCGCTACTCTCTGGTTGAAGTAGAGGTTCTATAACCTCGTCAAGTTCTATCTTCCTCCCACTCAATTCTTTTGAGAGAAACTCTTTCTCAAGAAATGCTCCATTTTTAGCGACAATAACCTTGCCTTCGGATCTGAGATAGAAGGTGTACCCAACTATCTCTTTTGGGTATCCTATGAAGACACACTTTTCCGCTTTGGGTTCCAGCTTTTCAGGTTGAAGCTTTTTGACATAAGCATCACATCCCCAAACTTTAAGAAGCGGCAACTTTGGCTTCTTGCCATACCACAATTCATATGGTGTCGTCTCAACGGATTTTGATGGTGCCCTATTTAAAGTGAATGCAGCTGTCTCTAATGCATATCCCCAAAACGTTAACGACAAATCGATAAGAGACATCATAGAATGCACCATATCTAATAAAGTATGATTCGACGTTTGTACACACCATTACGCTGTGGTCTTCCAGGTGGTGTCAATTGTGAAACAATTCCACATTGTTTTAAGTGGGTGCCAAACTCATAACCGAGATATTCTCCTCCTTGATCAGATCGTAGGAATTTGATCTTCTTATTATGATGATTTTCAACTTCACTCTGAAATTGCTTGAACTTTTCAAACGTTTCAGAATTGTGCTTCATTAAGTAAATATAACCATATCTACTCAAATCATATGTGAAGGTGTGAAAATAACGATAACCACCGCGAGCCTCTATGCTCATCAGTCTGCACATATTAGTATGTATGATCTCCAACAAGTCACTTGCACGCTCCATTGTTCCAGAGAACAGAGTCTTAGTCATCTTGCCCATGAGGCATAGTTCACATGTGTCAAGTGATTCAAAATCAAGTTACTCCAAAAGGCCGTCGGCAAGGAGTTTCTTGACGCGTTTTATACCAATATGACCTAAGCGGCAGTGCCACAAAAAAGGTGGCGCTATCATTATCAACTCTACATCTTTTGGCCTCAATGTTATGGATATGTGTGTAATCACTATCGAGATTCAACATGAACAAACCCCTCACATTGGGTGCATGACCATAAAAGATATTACTCATATAAATAGAACAACCATTATTCTATGACTTAAATGAGTAACTATCTTGCAATAAACAAGATCCAGATATAATGTTCATGCTTACCGCACGCACTAAATAACAATTATTTAGGCTCATCACTAATCCTGACGGTAATTGAAGTGAGAGCGTTCCTACAGTGATCACATCAACCTTGGAACCATTTCCCACGCGCATCTTCACTTAGTCCTTCACCAACCTTCGTCTATTCTGTAGTTCTTGCTTTGAGTTGCAAATGTGAGCAACCGGACCGGTATCAAATACCCAGGCACTACAACAAGAGTTGGTGAGGTACACATCAATAACATGTATATCAAATATACCTTGTTTGGCATTGACCGCCTTCTTATCGGCCAGATACTTGGGGCAGTTCCGCTTCGAGTGACCAGTCCCCTTGCAATGATAACACTCAGTTTTTGGCTTGGGTCCAGCCTTGGGTTTCTTCGTCGGAGGGGCAACTGCTTTGCCACTCTTCTTAGAGTTACCCTTCTTGCCCTTGCCGATTTTCTTGAAACTGGTGGTCTTATTGACCATCAACACTTGATGTTCTTTCTGGATTTCTGACTCAACGACTTTTAGCATCGCAAACAGCTCGACGAGTGATTTATTCATGCCTTGCATGTTGTAGTTCAACACAGAGCTTTTATAGCTAGGTGTCATTGATTGAAGAACTCTATCAGTGATACTTTCTAGCGGGAGAGAAATTCCCAGCTCAGCCAGACGGTTAGAGTACCTAGACATTTTGAGCACAGGTTCACTCACACACCCGTTGTCCTCCATTTTGCAAGCATAAAACTTATCGGAGGTTTCATACCTCTCGATCCAGGCATTATTCTCAAAGATAAACTTCAACTCCTGGAACATCTCCTATGCTTCATGACGTTCAAAACATCTTTGAAGTCCCAGTTCTAAATCATACAAAAGTGCACATTGAACTACTGAGTAGTCATCCTGACGCGACTGGCAGGCGTTCATAACATCTTGGGTCGCCGGTTGGCGTGGCATGTCACCTAACGGTGCATCAAGGACATATTGCTTTTGGGAAGCCGTGAGGATAAGCCTCAGATTATGGGCTGAGTCAACAAAGTTACTTCCATCATCTTTCAGCTCACCTTTCTCTAGGAACACATTAAAATTCAAGTGTGCTACTTCGCGAGCCATTGATCCACAACATAAAATTTGCAAAGATTACTTAGACTATGTTCAAGATAATTGAGTTTAGTTAATCATATTACTAATAAACTCCCACTCAAATTGAAATCCCTCTAGTCATTCAAGTGACACGTGATCCAAATTCACTAACTCGAGTCCGATCATCACGTGAGTTGAGTTAGCTTCAATGGTGAACATCTCTATGTTGATCATATATACTATATGAGTCATGTTCGACCTTTCGGTCTCTTATGTTCCGAGGCCATGTCTGTACATGCTAGGCTCATCAAGTTTAACCCGAGTGTTTCGTGTGTGCAACTGTTTTGCACCCGTTGTATGTGAACATAGAGTCTATCATATCCGATCATCACGTGGTGTCTTGAAATGACGAACCGTCGCAATGGTGCACACTCGGGGAGAATGATACGTCTCCAACGTATCTATAATTTTTGATGGTTTCATGCTATTATCTTGTCAAACTTTGGATGTTTTGTATGCCTTTTATATCTTTTTTGGGACTAACTTATTAACTCAGTGCCAAGTGCCAGTTCCTGTTTTTTCCATGTTTTGACCCTTTCCAGAGGAGGATTTTAAACGGAGTCCAAACGGAATAAAACTTCCGAAAAGATTTTTTCCGGAACAGAAGATACGCACAAAGCTTGGGAACCAAGGCAGGGATTCCCGGGGGAGGCCACAAGCCCCCATGCCGCGGCCAGGGGGGCCCGCGCCTCCCAGGCTTGTGGGTTCCCTGGGCCTCCCCTGCCCTAGCTCCTTCGCCTATAAATTCCCTAAAATCCCTAAAAAATAAGGGGAGCCACGATAATATTTTTTCGCCGCCGCAAGCTTGTGTCTCCGCAAGATCCCATCCGGCCATGTTTTGGTGCCCTGTCAGAGGGGGGATTCGGATACGGAGGGCTTCTTCATCAACACCATGACCTCTCCGATGATGCGTGAGTAGTTCACCATAGATCTACGGGTCCATAGCTAATAGCTAGATGGCTTCTTCTCTCTCTTGGATCTTCAATACAAAGTTCTCCATGACCTTCATGGAGATCTATCCAATGTAATCTTCTTTTGTGGTGTGTTTGTCGAGATCCGATGAATTGTGGATTGATGATCAGATTATCTATGAATCTAATTTGAGTTTGTTCTGATCTTTCTTATGCATGATTTCATATCCTTGTAATTCTCTTCGAGTTGTGGGTTTTGTTTGGCCAACTTGATCTATGATTCTCGCAATGGGAGAAGTGCTGGTTTTGGCTTCATACCGTGTGGTGACCTCACCCAGTGACAGAAGGGGTAGCGAGGCACGCATCGTGTTGTTGCCATCAAGGGTAAAAAGATGGGGTTTTCATCATTGGTTTGAGTTTATCCCTCTACATCATGTCATCTTGCTTAAAGCATTACTCTGTTCGTCATGAACTCAATACACTTGATGCATGCTGGATAGTGGTCGATGTGTGTAGTAATAGTAGTAGATACAGAAAGTATCGGTCTACTTGTCTCAGACATGATGCCTATATGTATGATCATTGCCTTAGATATCGCCATGACTTTGCGCGGTTCTATCAGTTGCTCGACAGTAATTTGTTCACCCACCGTAATATTTGCTATTTTGAGAGAAGCCTCTAGTGAACACTATGGCCCCCGGGTCTACTTCACACCATATTTTCAGCCTTACTCTTTTACTTCGTTGCACTTTTCGCCTTCAGATCTCACTTTGCAATCAATCTTGAAGGGATCGACAACCCCTTTATAGCGTTGGGTGCAAGCTCTTTTGTGTTTGTGTAGTTACACTGGACTTGACGAGATTCTCCTACTGGATTGATACCTTGGTTCTCAAACTGATGGAAATACTTACTGCTCCTCTGCTGCATCACCCTTTCCTCTTCAAGGTAAAAACCAACGCAAGCCAAGTCTCCGTCAACGTGCCAATTTCTGGCGCTGTTGTTTGAGAAGTACCAGAAGGATTTCTCGTGCCGTTGCCGGGGAGGATCAAGTCAAGAACTCATCCAAGTAAGTGTCGCAAACTCATCTCTTGCGTTTATTTTTTTGCCTCTTGTTTTCCTCTCCCCCACTTCTGAAAAACAAAAATTTACAAAAATATTTGCCTTTTTCGTTTGCCTTTTTCGTTCACCCTTTTCTCTCGCTTGCTTTCTGTTCGCTTGTGTGCTTGCTTGCTTGCTGAAGTCACCATGATTGAAAACACCAAACTTTGTGACTTCTCGAATACTAATAATAATGATTTTATTAGTACTCCGATTGCTCCCGCCACTAGTGCGGAATCATACGAAATAAATGCTGCTTTGTTGAATCTTGTTATGAAAGAGCAATTATCCGACCTTCCTAGTGAAGATGTCGCATCCCATCTTAATACCTTCATTGAGCTTTGCGATATGCAAAAGAAGAAAGATGTGGATAATGATGTGATTAAATTGAAGATTTTTTCCTTTCTCGTTGCAAGATCGAGCAAAAACTTGGTTTTCGTCTTTGCCCAAAAATAGTATTGATTCTTGGAATAAGTGCAAAGATGCTTACATATCCAAGTATTTTCCGCCGGCTAAGATTATCTTTCTCCATAATGATATTATGAATTTTAAGAAACTTGATCATGAACGTGTTGCACAATCTTGGGAGAGAATGAAATTGATGATTAGAAATTGTCCCGCTCATGGCTTGAGTCTTTGGATGATTATACAAATCTTTTACGCTGGCTTGAATTTCGCTTCTAGAAATATCTTGGACTCCGCCTCAGGTGGAACGTTCATGGAAATCACGTTAGGAGAAGCTACAAAACTCCTAGACAATATCATGACGAACTACTCTGACTGGCACACTGAAAGGTGACCTACTAGTAAGAAGGTACACGCTATAGAAGAAATTAACTCGTTGAGTGCTAAGATGGATGAGTGATACGTCTCCAACGTATCTATATTTTTTTAATGGTTTTATGCTATTATCTTGTCAAACTTTGGATGTTTTGCATGCCTTTTATATAATTTTTGGGACTAACTTATTAACTCAATGCCAAGTGCCAGTCCTGTTTTTTCCAAGTTTTTGACCCCTTTCAGAAGAGAATTTGAAATGTAGTCCAAACGGAATAAAATCCCTGAATAGTTTTTTTTCCGTAACGGAAGAAGATCAGGAGACTTGAGAGCCAAGGCAAGGGGTCCCCAGGAGCCCCACAAGCCCCCACCCAGCGACCAGGGGGGCGGTCGTAGCCCTCAGACTTGTGGGCCCCCTGGACCTCCTTTGCCCTAGGATTTGCGCCTATATATCCCCAAAAATTCCACAAAAAATCAGGAGATCATCGCAAGTAATTTTCCGCTGCCGCAAGCTTCTGTCTCCGGAAGATCCCATCTAGGGCACGTTCTGGTGCCCTGCTGGAGGGGGATTCGGATACGGAGGGCTTTTTCATCAACACCATGACCTCTCCGATGATGCGTGAGTAGTTCACCATAGACCTACGGGTCCATAGCTAGTAACTAGATGGCTTCTTCTCTCTCTTGGATATTCAATACAAAGTTCTCCATGATCCTCATGGAGATCTATCCGATGTAATCTTCTTTTGCGGTGGGTTTGTTGAGATCCGATGAATTGTGGATTTATGATCAGATTATCTATGAATCTTATTTGAGTTTCTTCTGATCTCTCTTATGCATGATTTCATATCCTTGTAATTCTCTTCGAGTTGTGGGTTATGTCTGGCCAACTAAATCTATGATTCTTGCAATGGGAGAAGTGCTTGGTTTTGGGTTCATACCATGCGGTGATCTCACCCAGTGACAGAAGGGGTAGCGAGGCACGTACCGTGTTGTTGCCATCAAGGGTAAAAAGATGGGGTTTTCTTCATTGGTTTGAGATTATCCCTCTACATCATGTCATCTTGCTTAAGGCGTTACTCTGTTCGTCATAAACTCAATACACTAGATGCATGCTGGATAGCGGTCGATGTGTGGAGTAATAGTAGTAGATGCAGAATGTATCAGTCTACTTGTCTCGGACGTGATGCCTATATGTATGATCATTGCCTTAGATATCGTAATGACTTTGTGCAGTTCTATCAATTGATCGACAGTAATTTGTTCACCCACCGTAATACTTGCTATTTTGAGAGAAGCCTCTAGTGAACACTATGGCCCCCAGGGTCTACTCCACACCATATTTTCAGCCTTACACTTTTTACTTTGTTGCACTTTCCGCCTTCAGATCTCACTTTGCAAACAATCCTGAAGGGATTGACAACCCCTTTATAGCATTGGGTGCAAGCTATTTTGTGGTTGCGCAGGTACTGTGGACTTGACAATATTCTCCTACTGGATTGATACCTCGGTTCTCAAACTGAGGGAAATACTTATTGCTCTTGTGCTGCATCACCCTTTCCTCTTCAAGGGAAAAACCAACGCAAGCTCAAGAGACGACAGAAGGATCTCTGGCACCATTGCCAGGGAAGTACTTTTATTGACGTAGCAGAAGGATTTCTAGCGCCGTTGCCGGGGAGGATCAAGTCAAGAAGTCATCCAAGCAGGTGTCGCAAACTCATCTCTTGCATTTACTTTGTTTGCCAGTTGCCTCTCGTTTTCCTCTCCCCCACTTCACCAATTTGCCTTTTTCGTTTGCCTTTTCGTTTGCCTTTTTCTCGCTTGCTCTTTGTTCGTTTGTGTGCTTGCTTGCTTGCCGAAGTCACCATGAATGAAAACACCAAACTTTGTAACTTCTCGAATACTAATAATAATGATTTTATTAGTACTCCGATTGCTCCCACCACTAGTGCGGAATCATACGAAATCAATGCCGCTTTGCCGAATCTTGTTATGAAAGAGCAATTCTCCGACCTTCCTAGTGAAGATGACACATCCCATCTCCATACCTTCATTGAGCTTTGTGATATGCAAAAGAAGAAAGATGTGGATAATGACGTGATTACATTGAAGCTTTTTCCTTTCTCGTTGCGAGATCGCGCAAAAAGTTGGTTTTCTTCTTTGCCCAAAAATAGTATCGATTCTTGGGATAAGTGCAAAGATGCTTATATATCCAAGTATTTTCCGTCGGCTAAGATTATCTCTCTCCGTAATTATATCATGAATTTCAAGCAACTTGATCATGAACATGTTGCACAATCTTGGGGGAGAATGAAATTAATGATTAGAAATTGTCCAGCTCATGGCTTGAGTCTTTGGATGATTATACAAATCTTTTACGCTGTCTTGAATTTCGCTTCTAGAAATATCTTGGACTCCGCCTCAGGTGGAACGTTCATGGAAATCATGTTAGGGGAGGCCACAAAGCTCCTAGACAATATCATGACGAACTACTCTCAGTGGCACACTGAAAGGTCACCTACTAGTAAGAAGGTACACGCTATAGAAGAAATTAACTCGTTGAGTGCTAAGATGGACGAGTTAATGAATTTGGTTGCTAGTAGAAGTTCTCCTTTGGATCCTAATGATATGCCCTTGTCTTCTTTGATTGAGAGTAGCAACTCTAGCTTGGACGTTAATTTTGTTGGTAGGAATAACTTTGGCAATAATAATGCTTTTAGAGGAAACTATGTTCCTAGGCCTTTTCCTAGTAACTCCTCTAATAACTTTGGCAACTTCTACATCAATACTCATGGAAATTACAATAGATTACCCTTTGATCTAGAGAGTAATATCAAAGAGTTCATCAACTCTCAAAATATTTTCAATGCGTCCATAGAGGAAAAGCTACTCAAAATTGACGATTTGGCTAACAGCGTTGATAGAATGTCTAGTGATGTTGATGCTTTGAAAGTTAGATGTGCTCCTCCCAAGATCAACATGGATGAAACTTTGAAAGCTATGCGTGTTTCCATAATTGAGAGCCAAGAAAGAACCGCCCAAATTCATGCTAGACATGAATGGCTTAAAAAGGCGTGTTCTCGTGATAAGAATCACGAAGATCTTAAAGTGCTTGGTGTGACTCCCATTGAATCTTTGTTTTCTTGTGTCAAACCTAATGATTATGGGGCTGGATATGAATCCACTTTGGTTGAAAAGTGCCCCAATGATTCCGAGTCCATCTATCTTGATGCTAAAAGCATTGAAAGTAGACTAGAAGATGTTAAAACTTTGAGTAGTAATGAAATTACTACCGTGGATTTCAAGGAATTCAATTATGATAGTTGCTCCTTGATTGAATGCATTTCTTTGATGCAATCCATGTTAAACTCTCCACACGCTTATAGTCAAAACAAGGCCTTTACCGATCATATCGTCGAAGCTATGATAAAATCTCTTCAAGAGAAACTTGAATTTGAAGTCTCTATCCCTAGAAAGCTTCATGATGAGTGGGAACCTACCATGAAAAACAAAATCAAAAACTATGAATGCAATGCTTTGTGTGATTTGGGTGCTAGTGTTTCTGCGATTCCAAAGTATTTATGTGATGTTCTGGGTTTTAATGAGATTGAAGAGTGTTCTCTTAATTTGCATCTTGCTGATTCTACTGTCAAGAAACCCATGGGAAGGATCAATGATGTTCTTATTATTGCAAATAGGAACTATGTACCCGTGGATTTCATTGTGCTTGACATTGATTGCAATCCCACATGCCCTACTATTCTTGGTAGACCTTTCCTAAGGACTATCGGTGCTATCATTGATATGATGGAAGGGAATATTAGGTTTCAATTTCCATTAAGGAAGGGCATGGAACACTTTCCTAGAAATAAAATAAGATTGCCTTATGAATCCATGATGAGGGCCACTTATGGTTTGAGCACCAAAGACGACGATACGTGATTCTATCGCTTTTATGCCTAGCTAAGGGCGTTAAATAATAGCGCTTGTTGGGAGGAAACCCAATGAATTTATCTTTTTCTTTCTGTTTTGTTGCGTCCACACCATCACAATTCTGTTGTGATTGTGTTTTTTGTGTTTCTTTTTGTGTTTGAGCCAAGCAAAACCTTTATGACTAGTCTTGGTAATGGTTGTTTGATCCTGCTGGAAAAAGACAGAAACTTTTTGCTCACGAGATGATTTTTCATTTTTATTCAGAAAGAACTTTTGAGTTGATTATTTTTGCTGCAGGTTCATATGCCTTTTCCCCAGGCCGTCGTAATTTTTCACATATTTTGAGGTACCATAAGTATACGAAGTATACAGATTGCTACAGACTGGTCTGTTTTTGACAGATTCTGTTTTTGTTGAGTTGGTTGCTTGTTTTGATGAAACTATGGTTAGTATCGGGGGTACTAGCCATGGAAAAGTAAGAATAGATTAGCCCAACACCTATATATATAGAATTAAGGTTTGCTACAGTACCAAAAGAAGTGGTAGTTTGTTTTCTTGTCCTAATGTTATCACGAGTTTCTGTTTAAGTTTTGTGTTGTGAAGTTTTCAAGTTTTGGGTGATGTTCTCATGGACAAAGAGATAACGAGTGGAAAGAGCTCAAGCTTGGGGATGTCCAAGGCATCCCAAGCCAAATTCAAGGACACCAGAAAGCCTAAGCTTGTGGATGCCCCGGGAAGGCATCCCCTTTTTCGTCTTCAATCCATCGGTAACATTACTTGGAGCTATATTTTTATTCACCACGTGATATGTGTTTTTCTTGGAGCGTCTTGTATCTTAGGAGTCTTTTATTTTTCTTGTGTCACAATCATCCTTGCTGCACACCTTTTTGAGAGAGAGAGACATGCACTCATCGTGATTTTTGCTAGAATGCTCATAGTGCTTCACTTATATCTTTTGAGCTAGATACTTTTGCTCTATGTGCTTCACTTATATATTTTAGAGCACGGGGTGCATGACTTGGTAGTTGGCTTATGCTATGAAAGTAGTCTCAAATGTGATAGGAACCCAAAGAGTATGCAAAAACCTCCATCTTCATGTGCATTGAGTAGAAAGAGAAGTCTTGATTCCTCTCAATTAGTTTTGAGACGTGGATTTGGTAATATTAAGAGCTATGTTAGTAGGGTGTTGTGAATCTAGAAATACTTGTGTTGAAGTTAGTGATTCCCGTAGCATGCACGTATGGTGAACCGCTATGTTAGGAAATCGGAGCATAATTGATCAATTGATTGTCATCCTTTGTGTTGAGGTCGGGATCGTGCGATGGTTAACACACTAGTAGAAAAGGGCATTTTGTCCCGGTTCGTAAGGGCCTTCTGTCCCGGTTTTGGAACCGGGACTAAAAGGTCGTTACTAATGCCCTCGGCCTTTAGTCCCGGTTCTTACACCAACCGGGACAGATGGGCCTCCACGTGGCCACTGCGGCCAGGCCAGGCAGGGGGGCCTTTAGTCCCGGTTGGTGACACCAACTGGGACCAAAAGGCATCCACGCGTCAGCACCTGGCTGAAGCTAAGTTTTTTTTGAAAGGGGCTGGTTTAGGGGTTAATTTAGGTTGTTATATACACCAACCAAGGAGCATCCATGAGCAAGCACAAAAAGAAATAATTTTATCTTTCATCAATGAGCATCCATGAGCATGCACAAAATTTCATCAGGCACACCACCATCATACTTAAAAGTGTAGTAGCAGTTCAACACTATCATACTTAAAAGGTTTACACTATAAATATTAAAGCTTCATCAGGTTCTTAAGATCTTCACTCCTTCTTCTTCACCTTCTCCTTCATCATCCTAATGCGCTTAGAGCGGCGAAGCCCCAGGCCAGGCTGTGGGATGTACTCCTCTACCAGAATTGGCATGGCCGTGTCGCCAAGCTGTGGGATCACCATCGCAAGGCCATCGTCGCTGCTACTTTTGCTGTAGCCAGAGTCGCTACTACTTTTGCTATAGCCAGAGTCGCTGCTGCCGATAAATAGCACCTGTCGCAGTACTCGCTGCTCCTGCTCCCATTGCCTTGCCAAACGCAAAATAGTTTTTTTAAAAATGGGTGTGAGACATAGCCTAATGGATACGAAGAAGAGACAGAGCGTACTGGCATCATCGTGGTCCTGGTAGCGCCTCTGACACATAGTCGTGTCGAACACCTTCACGGCGAACGTGACGTTGTCGTCGTACCTGAAGACAAGGAAGTACCCGTGCCGTAGGTCGTAGGCACGGACGAACTGCTTCCAGCCACGATGTAGGTACATGCTTCGATCGGTGTCGAACGCCATCTCCACGCCCCAGAGCTTGCGAAGCCCGTTGCCGGCCTACCTCAGCTTCATGTTCTGTGGCCGATGACCGTCCAACATATTCACAAAATTGTCCGGTAGCACCTGCCTGCTGGAGGATTTCTCAAGTATAATCGTGAAGAACTCCATCTCTGAAAAGCAGCAGAAGAGACCAATTACTACCCTTTACAACATTGTCAGCACTCGCTGCTCCTGCTCCCATTGTCTTGCCAAATGCAAAAAAGTTTTTTTTTAAATGGGTGTGAGACATAGCATAATGGAGAGTAAGAAGAGACAGAGCATACTGGCATCGTCGTCGTCCTGGTAGCGCCTCCGACACATAGTCGTGTCGAACACCTTCACGGCGAACGTGGCGTTGCCGTCGTACCTGAAGACAAGGAAGTACCCGTGCCGCAGGTCGTAGGCACGGATGAACTGCTTCCAACCACGATCTAGGTACATGCTTCCATCGGTGTCGAACACCACCTCCACGTCCCACAGCTTGCGAAACCCGTTGCCGGCCTGCCTCAGCTTCATGTTCTATGGCCGATGGTATCGTCCTCCGTTGATCAAGCAGGTGTCGTCCTCCGCCGAGTCGATGACGAGGATGCGGGATAGGCATCATAAAATGAACTAAAAAATAAACTAGTTATATTAATTTTCTTGCTAAAAATAAACTACTTCTTATATCAGTGTGCTTCTAAAAATAAATAACAAATTACCACAGGCTTTGCTTTATCTAGAGGAATGTACAGTCTATAGTTGCACAATTTTCCTATACATATACAATATGAACATATACATAAATTGACAAAGAAAATACTATGAACAAAAAAATCATTAAAATTCTATTAAATTTTCCTATTCACGCGTTTTAAAAATCCTGCATTTTTTTACTAGAGGCGACACTCGAGGAAACATGTAGACAAATTTTTTACTTACCTTTGACATTGCATAACAACCATGTTTTGTTTGGGGTGAAACAGTCAAAGTTGTGACGTAAATCTGACCATACGAATGCTTTGCAATATTTCACTTACATATTCGTATAAACATATGTTTCCCTGCATAGTTGAATGATTTTGCTATATTGTTATAATTCGCACTTACAGCCCCTAAGCTAATCTCCATTGAGCAACATCCACTAGTTATACAGGGAAACATATGACCGTGAATGATTACTTAGCACTAACCAGTTGATTTTAAAGATTTAAAGAAACATGTTAAGTCGTACCTGTTCGGGTAATAAACAATCAGAAACATGCCATGCTCTAAGAGAATTGTATGTTCTTATGATAATTTTAGAGCGAAAAAATGACTACTAATCTTGCTTGTCAAATGATCTGAATTTTCATTTGGCTCCTGTAATTGTTTGTATGATTTGAAACTCACATGGATACGACCATTGCATTGTGCATTACGATAATTTTAGTGCGCAAAATGATAGCATTAACATCTTGCTAGTCAAATAATCTGAACCTGGTTTGGCTCATGTAATAGTTTGTATGATTTGACACCCACATGGATACATCATTTGAGATTCTGAAAAATGCCCACGACGACACATGGAACTACGACAATGTCATCCTTTTAGATAATGATGAAGGTCCTAACCACCACAACCCCACAACCTGTCAATGCAGCTTTTCATTTGCAACGCGCACATCCAGGATCATTCATATATGATCACACTGATGATATGTACCTGCTTAACAATAAAAATGTGAAGGGGCTTAAAATGCATGATCCATCTCACTATCTATATATATGCTAGCGCATACAGGTGGTCGATTCAGACTATATAAGATAGGTGATTACTCAATCTCAATGGCTAGAAAAGTACTCACGATTTTCGTTCTTTGCATATAAATTTGACATAAAAATCATAAAAAATCTATGAAGAGAAAAAAATCATAATTTTTTTACATATTCGATCTTTGCGTATATATGAATATACAAACATGCATATTCAACAATAATATCACCAAAAAAATCTTCTAACAGAAAAAAAATCTTTGCTCACGGCGACGACGAGGTGCGGCGCGGGGCGGGGCGGCGCGTCGACGGTCGACGGTGAGGTGCGGCGCGGGACGGGGCGGGGCGGCGACGGGCAGGGGCCGGCGGCGTCGCGGGGCACTGGGCGAGGGGCGGGGGCAGCGACAGCGTCGGGGTGGCACGGGACGGCGCGTGGCGACGACGGCGACGGCGAGGCGACGACGGCGAGACGGCAAGGCAGCCTGGCGGCGTCGGGCGGCGGGGAAGAACCAAATTTTCGCGAGTGCTGCTTATATAGGCAGAGCATTGGTCCCGGTTCATGGCACCAACCGGGACCAAAGGCCTCTTTTCAGCAGCCCAAAGGGCGGGAAACAGAGACAGAGACCTTTGGTCCCGGTTGGTGGCCCAAACCGGGACCAATGCACCCCTTTAGTCCCGGTTGGTGCCACCAACCGGGACGAAAGGTGTGTTCGCGGCAGTTCCGAAGAAGTTTAGTCCCACCTCGCCAAGCAATGCGCCCTGTTAATGGTTTATAAGCCCCTCTACGGCTGCTTATTCGAAGTGTCTTATAAAGAAAATTCAACCTAAAAATCGAAGGGTGTTTAGGTTGAATTTTCTCTATAAGCGCATCTATTTTGTTGCAATTTTTTTGATTTTAGGAAAACTTTTTTAGTTGATATTTTTTGATTTTTTGAGTTCATTATTTTTATTAATAATTTATTTGATTCTTTTTAATTCATTCTTTTTAGTGCATTTTAAAAAAAAAATACCAACCGGGACAAAAGGGCGTGTGCTGGTGCGGTGCGGTGCTATGTTTAGTCTCACCTCGCTAGCCGAGAGGGGCTCGGAGTGGTTTCTAATTACTTGTTTATTTTCTTTTACGATAATTCTTTTTGCTATTAAAGTTTGTAACAAAATTCTAATTACTTATTTATTTTCTTTTATGATAATTCTTTTTGCTTTTAATGTTTTGAACTAATTTCTAATTACTTATTTATTTTCTTTTATGATAATTCTTTTTGCTATTAAAGTTTGTAACAAAATTCTATATGATTTTAGTTTCAATAATACTAGAGGTTTATAAAAGCTTTTTAGTTGATCCTTTAGTACCAGTTCTAAGGCTGTTACAAAGGCATTTTATATGGAAACTTGTGTGTTAAAACATGCATATTCATACGGAAACTTGGCTGTTACAACATGCATTTCAAATGAACTACAAAAAGGTTGAAAGTTGGCATGGCATCATCATAATAGTTGTGGAGAAAGTCTTCACTCTTTCTTCGCTTGTGTCCTTTCCTTATTGCACCGTAACTGTAACATCCCAAATTTTGGAATGTTAGAATAATTATTAGATTGTTTGTTTGTTTGCTTGAGTGATTGAAACTTGAGTGAAATTTGAAACTTTTCAAAACTTTTGAATGAGAGGGAATAAAATGACTTCCCCTTCTCCGGTAAAATTCAAATTCAAAATCAATGAGAGAAGATGACATGACTTCTTCAACTATAAAGAACTTGAATGGAGTTTGCACTTGAATTCTTTCAAATTTTGCTTCTGCATTTCTATTTTTCTTCTCCGAGAAAATACCCCGAAAATAAATTCTTGCAAGCAAGAAAGAGCGGAGGAAAATGACCCTCCCAAGCCAGGGGTGTTTTTGAAATTATTTGAGCCAAGAAAAACCCAAGTTTATGGGGAAAATATTTTGCCAAAAGAAAATATACCATAAGGAGTTTTTCTGAAAAAAACAATTTTTTTAAGTTTTTATTTTGGTTTTGGAAAAATGATAACAATTAGGAAATATTTTTCTGATCAATTTGGTATATAATACCCTATATTAATTATTTTATTTTGTTTCCTTTTTATTCTTTTAGTTTCTGTTTTATTAAAAAAATCTAAAACATGAATCTTTTTAATAGAATACCGCCCTAAGGCGTTTTTTTTTCTTTCCTGGGCCAGATCCCACCGGGATCCATCCCCACGCAGCGCACCCCCTCTTCCTTTTTTTTTCTTTCCTTCCTTTCTTCTTCCTCCTTTCCTTCCCCACGAGCCCCCTTTTCCTTCCCATCTCACAGCCATGGCGTGACCTCCTGCCACCCCCTGATCCGACGGGATCCCCCTGATTCCCCCTCCCCTTCCTTCCCTCGGCCCCCCTCTACCCCTATATAAACCGCCGCCGCACCACCCCCTCGGCCCCCTCCTCCCCCACGCCAGATCGCCACCCCCGCCACCTCGAGCCAGGCTCCAGAGAGCACCCCGTCGCCCTGCCGCACCACCCCCTCGCCGCCCCAACCTCGCCGACGCCACCAGAGAAACCCCCATCGCCGCCGCGCCCCATTTTCCCCCTCAAATCGCCCCCTCGCCACCCTACGCCACCGCGCCTCCCCTCGCCGGAATTCGGCCGCCACCAGGAGCTCGAGCTCCATCGCCCCGAGCCCCTCTCCGCGACCACCGAACGAAGGAGGAGGAGCTCCGCCATCTTCCTGGACCTTCAGACGCCGCCGGAGATCGCCGGAGAGCCCACCCCAACCACCGCCACTCCTCTGCCTCGCCATAACAGGACCATCGCCGGCAGCCCCCTGTGAGCACCCCATCTCCCCCTCCCGTAGCCGTCGGATCTAAACGAACGCGTAGGATTAGAACTACATACCCCTTCGGTCTTTTAAATAAAACCGACCGGGTTTTCTTCACTTATTATTTAGCCAGAGAGATTTTGTTTAACTTGCGGCCGTTCGCTAGTTAGCCTCAGCAGCTCACACCCCCGAGCCAACCACAACGCGCCACGTTGACCCCCTCTTCACAAACTAGATTTCTCTATTTTTAGTTTTAATTCAAAAACAGAGGCATATTCAATTTTCTTTTGCTCATAACTTTTGATCCACAACTCCAATGAGGTTTATTATTTTTCCAGTAGATCACAATTTTTCTGTAGTTTTCAAAAACATATTATTTGCCTATGTTTGATATTTTCAAATTTGAATTATATCAGATTTAGTTTAAACCTTGTTTTGCTTTTTCTCGGAGTTTAAAAATAGATTTTTAATTAATTCTTTTTGCTACTGATCACTGGTGGTTTTATTTATCAGTGGTAAAATTTCAGAATTGTTTGAGTATCTTAGCTCATTGTTTCTTGTGAAACAATTCCTGTTTCACCTCTTTTAGGATTGTGACTAATTTTCTTTCTTTAGTTGTTTTTAAATTATTTTTCTTTTATATTTCAAAAAGATTATGTTTTGTTTCTGTTAGTTAACAGTAGGTTTGCAACAAGTTTTGATTTGATTTTTATATGTTATCATGAAATCAATTCTAGTACTCTAATAACTTGCAATTGGTTTCTCTACTGTTTCAAATCCCGTTTGGAAATACTTTCAAATAGTTTTGTGAAAAATACTTTATTTTATCTTAGTTAAATTTATATCTTAGTTCCCTGTTATTTAAGTATTTTATTTTCTGTTAGACAAAAACTATTTAGTGTTTGATGTAGTAGAAGACTCCCTAGTCTTATTTGAAGTTTCCTTCGGATTCTTATTCGCTCTCTCTTTTGTTTTGATTGCTAGAATGATTGCTAGTATGAGTGCTTACGTGAATGATATGGTTGTTATATAGATTTCATCAGAGAGTGACGAGTAGTCTATCAAGTTATTCCTCGAGAAACGAAAATTCTTCTTCGTCAACATCACCAGGCAAGTCATTTGATTATGTATCACCTATGTTTTATGCATCGTAGTTCTACCATCCTATGCCCAATTTGCATGCTCACTAGGTACATGGAAATTATAGTTACACATTGTAGTATCATGTGGTAGGCACCCAACAACCCCGTTACTTGGCCCGGGACGACAAATTTCATATTGCTATGCTTGAGTAGACGGGATTCTGGTTGAGAGTTTATCATGAGTGATGCGAGAATAATTTAATAACCAAGACCGGTTAAGTAAAGACTTTTCAATACCTCGTGATGCAATGCAACTCTGGGTGAAGGACGGTTGATCGGCTCCCTGGAGAAACTAGTGGATGACCCGGGATGCTGGAGACGTGCCATGACATCTTGCGGAAAGCTTCACCCAGGCTCAAAGAGACGGACGGATATTTTCAAGACCCAAGGCTTAGCTGCACAACCACAAGTCATTATGGGCTCTGGCTTGGTTGGACAACACGGCGACTCTGGACAGGCGGTGCTAGCAGATGTAGAAGAACGGTAGGATTGGATGGGCACCGACAGGGATTCAGAGGGACCCGTTGAAAGACCATGTTTTGATCATCCGGTCTTCAAACACCCTGAAGTGCGAGGACATACACGGAGGCGATCAAATCTTGTGGGGAACGTGTGCAAAACTCTGCAGAGTACTCAAACCTAATCGATTAGCCGTGTCCACGGTCATGGACAACTTGAGCCAAAGGAACTGAAGTTATCTGAAATTCTCAACACAAATAATAATATTGATGTGGGAATTATTGACAACTCGGGTATGAGAACTGGTTGGCGGAACCATCTCATTAACAACCAACTACGTAGTAATATTTTGCTTTTAGCCCCTCTCTTGTTGTAGGAGAAAATTTGCTTTACGCTAAAACTTACAACACCACCTGCCATATATGCATATAGTATAGATGATATTTTACCCCCCTCTCATATGTGACTTGCCGGCATATTCAATATGCTGACCTACATGGCTGCAACGTCTTATGTTGCAGATATTTTTCTTCGACGAGTAAGAGTACGATTCAGGGTTACGGTCTACACTCAACTTGCCGTTGGTGTTTATTGGGACTCCACTCCCTTGACTGTTTCCGCTGAGATATTTAAGGTATATATCAGTTTTACGCTATTTACATGCGATTGCACTTTGATATATACATTGATGTACTGTGTGTGCCAGCATACTGATCCAGGGATGGCACAGATACACAGAGGCTTGACTCGTTCTGAGTCGGTTCGCTACAGTAACCATGGATAATCTTCATCATTTATCAGGATGCTTGGGTCAGCATTGACTTTGAAGGGAGGAATTTCATGAAACTTTTCATAATCTTTGGACATGCCTCTCTTGCCCTCCACTCCCACGATGTCCCTTTTTCCTGAAAGAACTATGTGGCGCTTTGGCTCATCGTATGATGTATTCGCTTCCTTATTTTTTCTTTTTCTCGGTTTGGTAGACATGTCCTTCACATAGATAACCTGTGCCACATCATTGGCTAGGACGAACGGTTCGTCAGTGTACCCAAGATTGTTCAGGTCCACTGTTGTCATTCCGTACTGTGGGTCTACCTGTACCCCGCCTCCTCACAGATTGACCCATTTGCACTTAAACAAAGGGACCTTAAAATCTACTCCGTAGTCAAGTTCCCATATGTCCACTATGTAACCATAATATGTGTCCTTTCCCCTCTAGGTGGCTGCATCAAAGCGGACACCGCTGTTTTGGTTGGTGCTCTTTTGATCTTGTGCGATCGTGTAAAATGTATTCCCATTTATCTCGTATCCTTTCCAAATCGTAACAGTCGAAGATGGTCCCCTGGACAACGAGTAAAACTCATCACAAACAGTGTTTTCATCTCTGAGACGAGTTTCCAACCAACTGCTGAAAGTCATGATGTGTTCACATGTAATCCAGTCGTCGCACTGCTCCGGGTGTGTGGAGTGCAGACTGTTCTTGTGTTCACCGACATAAGGGGTCACCAAGGTAGAGTTCTGTAGAACTCTGCAGTGTGCTTGAGACCAAGAATATTCGTCCCTGCATATCATTGTCTCCCCTCCAAGCGTGCCTTTTCCAGTCAGTCTCCCCTCATACCGCGATTTAGGGAGACCTATCTTCTTAAGGTCAGGAATGAAGTCAACACAAAACTCAATGACATCCTCTGTTTGATGGCCCATGGAGATGCTTCCTTCTGGCCTAGCGCGGTTACAGACATATTTCTTTAGGACTCCCATGAACCTCTCAAAGCGGTACATATTGTGTAGAAATACGGGGCCCAGAATGACAATCTCGTCAACTAGATGAACTAGGACGTGCGTCATGATATTGAAGAAGGATGGTGGGAACACCAGCTCGAAACTGACAAGACATTGCACCACATCACTCCTTAGCCTTGATATGATTTCTGGATCAATCACCTTCTCAGAGATTGCATTAAGGAATGCACATAGCTTCACAATGGCTAATCGGACGTTTTCCGGTAGAAGCCCCCTCAATGCAACCAGAAGCAATTGCGTCATAATCACGTGGAAGTCATGAGACTTTAGTTTCTGAAACTTTTTCTCTGCCATATTTATTATTCCCTTTATATTCGACGAGAAGCCATTTGGGACCTTCATACTAAGCAGGCATTCAAAGAAGATTTCCTTCTCTTCTTTGGTAAGAGTGTAGCTGGCAGGACCTTCATACTGCTTTGGAGGCATGTCGTCTTTTTCGTGCAAACGTTGCAGGTCCTCCCGTGCCTCAGCTGTATCTTTTGTCTTCCCATACACGCCCAAGAAGCCTAGCAGGTTGACGCAAAGGTTCTTCGTCACGTGCATCACGTCTATCGATGAGTAGACCTCTAGGTCTTTCCAGTAGGGTAGGTCCCAAAATATAGATTTCTTCTTCCACAAGGGTGCGTGTCCCCTAGCGTCACTCAGAAGAGCTAGTCCGCCGGGACCCTTTCCAAAGATTATGTGTAAATCATTGACCATAGCAAGTACATGATCACCGGTATGCATGGAGGGCTTCTTCCGGTGATCTACCTCGCCTTTGAAATGCTTGCCTTTCTTTCGACATTGATGGTTGGTCGGAAGAAATCAACGATGGCCCAGGTACACATTTTTCCTGCAGCTTCCCAGGTATATACTTTCGATGTCAGCTAAACAGTGCATGCATGCGTGGTATCCCTTGTTTGTCTGTCCTGAAAGGTTACTAAGAGCGGGCCAATCGTTGATGGTTACAAACAGCAACGCGTGCAGGTTAAATTCCTCCTGTTTGTGCTCATCCCACGCATGTACACCGTTTCCATTCCACAGCTATAAAAGTTCTTCAACTAATGGCCTTAGGTACACATCAATGTCGTTGCCAGGTTACTTAGGGCCTTGGATGAGAACTGGCATCATAATGAACTTCCGCTTCATGCACATCCAAGGAGGAAGGTTATACATACATAGAGTCACGGGCCAGGTGCTGTGATTGCTGCTCTGCTCCCCGAAAGGATTAATGTCATCCGCGCTTAAACCAAACCATACGTTCCTTGGGTCACGTGCAAACTTAGTCCAGTACTCTCTCTCAATTTTTCTCCACTACGACCCGTCAGCGGGTGCTCTCAACTTCCCGTCTTTCTTACGGTCCTCACTGTTCCATCTCATCAACTTGGCATGCTCTTTGTTTCTGAACAGTCGTTTCAACCGTGGTATTATAGGAGCATACCACATCACCTTCGCAGGAACTCTCTTCCCGCGGGGCTCGCCGTCAACATCACCAGGGTCATCTCGTCTGATCTTATACCGCAATGCACCGTATACCGGGCATGCGTTCAAATCCTCGTACGCACCGCGGTAGAGGATGCAGTCATTAGGGCATGCATGTATCTTCGGCACCTCCAATCCTAGAGGGCATACGACCTTCTTTGCTGCGTACGTACTGTCGGGCAATTCATTATCCTTTGGAAGCTTCTTCTTCAATATTTTCAGTAGCTTCTCAAATCCTTTGTCAGGCACAACATTCTCTGCCTTCCACTGCAACAATTCCAGTACGGTACCCAGCTTTGTGTTGTCATCTTCACAATTGGGGTACAACTTTTTTTTGTGATCCTCTAACATGCGATCGAACTTCAACTTCTCCTTTTGACTTTCGCATTGCGTCCTTGCATCGACAATGACCCGACGGAGATCATCATCGGGCACATCGTCTGGTTTCTCTTGATCTTCAGCAGATTCCCCCGTTGGAGCATCATCGGGCACATCGTCTGGTTCCTCTTGATCTTCAGCAGCTCCCCCCGTTGCAGCATCACCGTATTCAGGGGGCACATAGTTGTCATCGTCCTCTTCTTCTTCGCCGTCTTCCATCATAACCCCTACTTCTCTGTGCCTCGTCCAAACATTATAGTGTGGCATGAAACCCTTGTAAAGTAGGTGGGTGTGAAGGATTTTACGGTCAGAGTAAGACTTTGTATTCCCACATTTACTGCATGGACAACACATAAAACCATTCTGGTTGTTTGCCTCAGCCACTTCGAGAAAAATATGCACGCCCTTAATGTACTCGGAGGTGTGTCTGTCACCATACATCCATTGCCGGTTCATCTGCGTGCATTATATATAATTATGTGTGTCAAAATTAAGAAAATCAGACAAATATCTATCTAAAGTAAGAAAACCAGACAAGTATCATAAAGAAGATAAGAACAAGAGGCTCACCACGGTGGTGTCGGCGACGAGATCGGCGCGGGCGATCAACGGCGGTGAAAACGGGGACGGGGCGTGACAAACCCCTAAATCTAGACAAATCTCGAAAAAAATGGAGCTCCTAGGTCGACCTTCGAGAGGAGAAAGCTTAACTAGTGTGGCTTGGGCATTTCATCGAACACCTCATGTGCATAGGAGGTGAACTAGAGCACCCAAATGCCCTCTCCTCGCCGGATTGAAAAAATAGAGCACTGTGGAGTGCTCTGCCGCGGCGGTGGGTATATATAGGCAAGTTATTTGTCCCGGTTCGTGGCATGAACCGGGACTAAAGCAACCCCTTCTGTCCCGGTTCATGCCACGAACCGGTACCAATGGTTGTGGGACAGCAGCGAGGACCATTGGTCCCGGTTCGTGGCTCGAACCCGGACAAATGGTTCTACACGAACCGGGACCAATGCCCACGAGGCCCCGGTCGCCCCCCTGGGCTCACGAACCGGGTCTAATATTCCCCCATTGGTCCCGGTTCTTGAAGAACCGGGACTAATGGGCTGGCCAGGGCCGAACGATAGCTCTGTTTTCTACTAGTGACACCTACCAACCCTTCCCCTAGGAGTATGCGTTTAGCACTTTGTTTCGATTACTAATAAAAACTTCCGCAACAAGTATGTGAGTTCTTCATGACTAATGTGAGTCCATGGTATAGATGCATTTTCACCTTCCACCGTTGCTAGCCTCTCTAGTGCCGCGCAATTCTCGTTGGTGCGCAAACCCACCATATGCCTTCCTCAAAACAGCCACCATACTTACCTACTATGGCATTTTCATAGCCATTCCGAGATATATTGCCATGCAACTCCCAACGTTCCGTCTCATGACTTGTGCCATCACTCACATATTGCCATTGCATGATCGTAAGAGATCTAGCGAGATGTTTCAACATCATACGCCATGCTAGATCGTTGCACATCCCGGTACACTGCCGGAGGCATTTCCTATAGAGTCATCATCATTTTGAGCTTTGAGCTGTGAGTAAATAAAAGTGTGGTGATCATCATTATTAGAGCATTGTCCCATGTGAGGAAATAAAAAAAGGGGGAGTCCAAAGTGCCCAATAAAAAAAGGGAGAAAATAAAAAAAGAAGAGAAAAAAAAGAGGCCTAAGAGCCCAAATAAAAAAGGGACAATGCTACTATCTTTTTCCACACTTGTGCTTCATAATAGCACCATGTTCTTCATGATTGAGAGCTTCTTGCTTTGTCACCACCATATGCTAGTGGGAATCTTCATTATATAACTTGGCTTGTATATTACAATGATGGGCTTCCTCAAAATTGCCCTAGGTCTTCGTGAGCAAGCAAGTTGGATGCACACCCACTAGTTCTACTTTTGAGCTTTCACATACTTATGGCTCTAGTGCATCTCTTGTATGGCAATCCCTACTCATTCACAATGATATCTATTAATGGGCATCTCCATAGCCTTTTGATACGCCGAGTCAATGTGACCATCTCCTCCTTTTTGTCTCACAACCACCACCACACTCTATTCCACCTATAGTGCTATATCCATGGCTCACGCTCATGTATTGTGTGATAGTTATAAAAATTTTGAGAAAGTAAGAGTGCGAAAACAATTACTTGGCCAATACCGGGGTTGTGCATGATTTACATTAGTTGAGTGGGGATGATGGAGCATAGCCAGACTATATGATTTTGTAGGGATAACTTTCTTTGGCCTTGTTATTTCGAAAGTTCACGATTACCTTGCTAGTTTGCTTGAAGTATTATTGTTTTCATGTCAATAGCAAACTATTGTTTTGAATCTTTCGGATCTGAACATTCATCTCACATGAAAGAAGTTACAAAGGACAGCTATGCTAGGTAGCATTCCACATCAAAAATTCCGTCTTTATCACTTCCATACTCGAGGACGAGCAGGAGTTAAGCTTGGGGATGCTTGATACGTCTCCAACGTATCTATAATTTTTTATGGTTTCATGCTATTATCTTGTCAAACTTTGGATGTTTTGCATGTCTTTTATATATTTTTGGGACTAACTTATTAACTCAGTGCCAAGTGCCAGCTCCTGTTTTTTCTATGTTTTTGACCCCTTTCAGAGGAGAATTTGAAACGGAGTCCAAACGGAATAAAATCCCCGAAAAGATTTTTTGCGTAATGGAAGAAGATCAGGAGACTTGAGAGCCAAGGTAGTGGGTCCCCAGGGGCCCCACAAGCCCCCACCCCGCGGCCAGGGGGAGGCCGCGGCTCTCAGACTTGTGGCCCCCTGAACATCCTTTTCCCTAGGATTTGCGCCTATATATCCCCAAAAATTCCACAAAAAATCAGGAGATCATCGAAAGTACTTTTCTGCTGCCGCAAGCTTCTGTCTCCACAAGATCCCATCTGGGGCACGTTCTGGTGCCCTGCCGGAGGGGGGATTCGGATACATAGGGCTTCTTCATCAACACCATGACCTCTCGGATGATGCGTGAGTAGTTCACCATAGACCTACGGGTCCATAGCTAGTAACTAGATGGCTTCTTCTCTCTCTTGGATCTTCAATACAAAGTTCTCCATGATCTTCATGGTGTCTATCCGATGTAATCTTCTTTTGCGGTGTTTTTGTCGAGATCCGATGAATTGTGTATTTATGATCAGATTATCTATGAATCTTATTTGAGTTTCTTCTGATCTCTCTTATGCATGATTTCATATCCTTGTAATTCTCTTCGAGTTGTGGGTTTTGTCTGGCCAACTAGATCGATGATTCTTGCAATGGGAGAAGTGCTTCGTTTTGGGTTCATACCGTGCAGTGACCTCACCCAGTGATAGAAGGGGTAGCGAGGCACGCATCATGTTGTTGCCATCAAGGGTAAAAAGATGGGGTTTTCATCGTTGCTTTGAGTTTATCCCTCTACATCATGTCATCTTGCTTAAGGCGTTACTCTGTTCGTCATGAACTCAATACACTAGATGCATGCTGGATAGTGGTCGATGTGTGGAGTAATATTAGTAGATGCAGAAAGTATCGGTCTACTTATCTCGGACGTGGTGCCTATATGTATGATCATTGGCTTAGATATCGTCATGACTTTGCGCGGTTCTATCAATTGCTCGACAGTAATTTGTTCACCCGCCGTAATATTTGCTATTTTTAGAGAAGCCTCTAGTGAACACTATGGCCCCCGGGTCTACTTCACACCATATTTTCGGCCTTACTCTTTTACTTCGTTGCACTTTTCGCCTTTAGATCTCACTTTGCAATCAATCTTGAAGGGATTGACAACCCCTTTATAACGTTGGGTGCAAGCTCTTTGTGTTTGCGTAGGTACTCTGGACTTGACGAGATTCTCCTACTGGATTGATACCTTGGTTCTCAACTGAGGGAAATACTTACTGCTCCTGTGCTGCATCACCCTTTCCTCTTCAGGGGAAAAACCAACGCAAGCCAAGTCACCGTAAACGTGCCAATTTCTGGCGTCGTTGTTTGAGAAGTAGCAGAGAACACAATTTTATCTTGAAATTTTAGTGAGGAATCATCTTATAATGCTACCGCCGTCCTAAGCAAAATAAGGTGCATAAAAGGATTAACATCACATGCAAATCATACGTGACATGATATGGCCATGAACTTGTGCTTTTGATCTCCATCTTCAAAGCACCAGCATGACCTCCATCGTCACCGGTGCCACACCATGATCTCCATCATTGAGCTGCCATCGAGGTTGTCATGCTAACTATGTTTTTGCTACTAAAGCTACTGAACTAGCAATAAAGCAAAGCATCACCAAGCGCCAAATAATTAAAGATAACCTATGGCTCCTGCTGGTTGCCGTAGCATCGACATGCAAGTCGATATTTAACTATTACAACATGATCATATCATACATCAAATATATCATATCATGTCTTTGGCCATATCATATCACATCATACCCTGCAAAAATAAGTTAGATGTCCTCTAATTTGTTGTTTCATGTTTTACGTGGCTTCTATGGGTATCTAGCATGATCGAATCTTACTTACGCAAAACCACAACGATGATATACAAGTTGTTATTTAGCCTTCTCCAAGGACCGCCTCTGTCAAATTCAATTCAACTAAAGTAGGAGAAACAGACACCCGCCAGCCATCTTTATGCAACAAGTTGCATGTTAGTCGACGGAACCGGTCTCGCGTAAGCGTACGAGTAATGTTGGTCCCGACCGCTTCATCCAACAATACCACCGAATCAATAAAAGACTATGGAGGGAAGCAATCTAAATATCAACGCCCACAAACTCCTTTGTGTTCTACTCAATATGTCATCTACGCATAGACCTAGCTCATGATGCCACTATTGGGGAATGTTGCATGGGAAACAAAAAATTTCCTACGCACACAAAAGATCTATCCATGGTGATGACCATCTACGAGAGGTGAGATCAGATCCACATACCCTTGTAGATCACTAAGCGGGAATCATTAAGAAATGCGGGTGATGTAGTCGAACGTCTTCGCGATCCAAATCTCAAGTCGTCCCGCGATCCAATCACGATCTAGCACCGAACGGACGACACCTTGATATGTCTCCATCGTATCTACTTTTCCAAACTCTTTTGCCCTTGTTTTGGACTATAATTTGCATGATTTAAGCGGAACTAACCCGGACTGACGCTGTTTTCAGCAGAATTGCCATGGTGTTGTTTTTGCACAGAAATACAAGTTCTGGGAATGACGTGGAAATTTACGAGGATTTTTTGTGGAATATATAAAAAATACTGACGCAAGAATCAACCGGAGACGTGGAGCGAGGATCCCACAAGCCCAGGAGGCACAACCCCCCTGGACGCTCCTAGCAGGCTTGTGGGGCCCTCGGGGCTCCGCCGCCTCCAACTCCAGCTCTATTTAGTCCCTTTCATCCGAAAAAAAATCAGGGAGAAGTGTTCATCGCGTTTTACGATACGGAGGTGCCGCCACCACCTGTTCTTCCTCTGGAGGGCAGATCTGGAGTCCGTTCTGGGCTCTGGAGAGGGGAGATCGTCACCGTCGTCATCACGAACCTTCCTTCATCGTCAATTCCATGATGATCTTCACCGTTCGTGAGTAATCTCATCGTAGGCTTGCTGGACGGTGATGGGTTGGATGAGATCTATCATGTAATCGAGTTAGTTTTGATGGGTATTGATCCCTAGTATCCACTATGTTCTGAGATTGATGTCGCTACTACTTTGCCATGCTTAATGCTTGTCACTAGGGCCCGAGTGCCATGATTTCAGATCTGAACCTATTATGTTCTCGTCAATATATGTGTGTTCTTGATCCTATCTTGCAAGTTGTATTCACCTACTATGTGTTATGACCCGGCAACCCCGGAGTGACAATAGCCGGAACCACTCCCGGAGATGACCATAGTATGAGGAGTTCATGTATTCACTAAGTGCTAATGCTTTGTTCCGGTTCTCTATTAAAAGGAGAACCTCAATATCCCGTAGTTTCCATTAGGACCCCACTGCCACGGGAGGGATGGACAATAGATGTCATGCAAGTTCTTTTCATAAGCACATATGACTATATACGGAATGCATGCCTACATTACATTGACAAACTGGAGCTAGTTACATATCTCCCCATGTTATAACTGTTGCATGATGAATGTCATCCGACATAATTATCAATCACCGATCCAATGACTACGAGTCTTTTCCTACTGGTTCTTGCAACGTTACTTTGCCGCTGCTGCTGTTACTGCTGCTATTGTTACCACTACTGCTGTCACTGCTACTGTTACCATTGCTACTATTGCTATCACACTACTTTGCTACTGAAACTTTGCTACAGATACTAAGTCTTTCAGGTGTGGTTGAATTGACAACTCAACTGCTAATACTCGAGAATATTCTTTTGCTTCCTCTTGTGTTGAATCAACAAATTTGGGTTGAATACTCTACCCTCAAAAACTGTTGTGATCCCCTATACTTGTGGGTTATCAAGACTATTTTCTGGCGGCGTTGCCGGGGAAGCCTAAAACTATTCTCTGAGTCACTTGGGATTTACGTCCGTTGATCACTATGAGGAATCCGAGAGATCCAAAAAACTAAAGTCTTGCCCTCAACTCCGAGGACAGGTAAGGAACGACCATCTAGCTCTGCACTTGATTCACCTCCAGTTATGAGTAAGTTTGCAACACCACCTCCTGCTAGAAATTCTGATATGTCGCATGTGCTTGATGATGCTACTTCTGCTATCCATGAAGCTTGTGATGATGCTTTGCTTGATACTGCTTTGCCACTAGGTGCATTTCTTGATACACAAATTGCTAGAGTTGCTGCTGAATGTGATGATACTTCTGAAACTGCTGAGATTATTGAAGTAGAACCTGCTATTTCACCTATTAGAACTAGCTCTCCTAATTGCCTGATATACCTGAGGGTTATGTTATGGAGGGAGAGATAGCTGAGGACTTTCTTGCTTGTAAGGATAGCTATGATCTTGAGAACTTACTGCGTAAGTGGAAAGAAAAATCTCTGAATACTAGGATGAAATACGATCCTAAGTTTGCTACTTTGCCTATCTTGGTGACCGATAAGGATTATGAATTCTTTGTCGATCCTGAGTTAATCACTTTGGTCGAATCTCATCCTTTTCATGGTTATGCGTCTAAAACGGTTGTAGCACATCTTACTAAGCTGCACGATATAGCCACCCTATTCACGAGTGAGGAAAAGATCCGCCACTACTATATCCTTAAGTTGTTTCCTTTCTCGCTAAAGGATGATGCTAAGACTTGGTTCACTTCTCTTTCTCCTGGTTGTGTGCGTAGTCTCCAGGATGTGATCTACTACTTCTCTGAGAAATATTTTCATGTCAATAAGAAGCAAGCTGCCTTGTAGGATATATATAACTTTGTGCAAGTTGAAGAAGAGAGTCTCCCACAAGCTTGGGGGAGGCTTGTCCAGCTAATGAATGCTTTGCCTGATCACCCTCTTGAGAAAAATTAAATACTTGATATATTCTATGTTGGGGAACGTCGCATGGGAAACAAAAAATTTCCTACGCGCACGAAGACCTATCATGGTGATGTCCATCTACGAGAGGGGATTTCCGATCTACGTACCCTTGTATATCGCACAGCAGAAGCGTTAAGAAACGCGGTTGATGTAGTGGAACGTCCTCACGTCCCTCGACACATGACGCTCCACAAATTAAGTATGTCAGATGTTCACAGCATCCACAGACGACGCTCGAGGTGCAGCACACCGAGTGGTGCATTAAGGACATAAGCCTTCTGCGCAGCAACAAGGACAATCCTCAGTTTTACAGACTCGGTCTATAAAGTTTGCTACTATCAACTTTCAACTAAATTTTCTCTAGGAACATATAAAAACAGTAGAGCTATAGCGCAAGCTACATCGTAATTCGCAAAGACCATTAGACTATGTTCATGACAATTAGTTCAATTAATCATATTACTTAAGAACTCCCACTCAAAAAGTACATCTCTCTAGTCATTTGAGTGGTACATGATCCAAATCCACTATCTCAAGTCCGATCATCACGTGAGTCGAGAATAGTTTCAGTGGTAAGCATCTCTATCCTAATCATATCAACTATGCGATTCATGCTCGACCTTTCGGTCTCATGTGTTCCGAGGCCATGTCTGCACATGCTAGGCTCGTCAAGCTTAACCCGAGTGTTCCGCGTGTGCAACTGTTTTGCACCCGTTGTATGTGAACGTTGAGTCTATCACACCCGATCATCACGTGGTGTCTCGAAACGAAGAACTGTCGCAACGGTGCACAGTCGGGGAGAACACAATTTCGTCTTGAAATTTTAGTGAGAGATCACCTCATAATGCTACCGTCGTTCTAAGCAAGATAAGGTGCATAAAGGATTAACATCACATGCAATTCATAAGTGACATGATATGGCCATCATCATGTGCTTGTTGATCTCCATCACCAAAGCACCGGCACGATCTTCTTGTCACCGGCGTCACACCATGATCTCCATCAACGTGTCGCCATCGGGGTTGTCATGCTACTCATGCTATTACTATTAAAGCTACGTCCTAGCAATATAGTAAACGCATCTGCAAGCACAAACGTTAGTTTAAAGACAACCCTATGGCTCCTGCCGGTTGCCGTACCATCAACGTGCAAGTCGATATCAACTATTACAACATGATCATCTCATACATCCAATATATCACATCACATCGTTGGCCATATCACATCACAAGCATACCACGCAAAAACAAGTTAGACATCCTCTAATTGTTTGTTGCATGTTTTACGTGGTGACCATGGGTATCTAGTAGGATTGCATCTTACTTACGCAAACACCACAACGGAGATATATGAATTGCTATTTAACCTCATCCAAGGACCTCCACGGTCAAATCCGATTCAACTAAAGTTGGAGAAACCGACACTCGCCGGTCATCCTTGAGCAACGGAGTTACTCGTAGCGATGAAACCAGTCTCTCGTAAGCGTACGAGTAATGTCGGTCCGAGCCGCTTCGATCCAACAATACCGCGGAATCAAGAAAAGACTAAGGAGGGCAGCAAAACGCACATCACCGCCCACAAAAACTTTTGTGTTCTACTCGAGATTACATCTACGCATGAACCTAGCTCATGATGCCACTGTTGGGGAACGTCGCATGGGAAACAAAAAATTTCCTACGCGCACGAAGACCTATCATGGTGATGTCCATCTACGAGAGGGGATTTCCGATCTACGTACCCTTGTAGATCGCGCAGCAGAAGTGTTAAGAAACGCGGTTGATGTAGTGGAACGTCCTCACGTCCCTCGATCCGCCCCGTGAACCGTCCCACGAACCGTCCCGCGATCCGTCCCACGATCCGCTCCGATCTAGTGCCGAACGGACGGCACCTCCGTGTTCAGCACACGTACAGCTCGATGATGATCTCGGCCTTCTTGATCCAGCAAGAGAGACGGAGAGGTAGATGAGTTCTCCGGCAGCGTGACGGCGCTCCGGAGGTTGGTGGTGATCTAATCTCAGCAGGGCTCCGCCCGAGCTCCGCAGAAACGCGATCTAGAGGTAAAACCGTGGAGGTATGTGGTCGGGCTGCCGTGGCAAAAGTTGTCTCAAATCAGCCCTAAAACCCCACTATATATAGGAGGGAGGGAGGGGAGGAGGCAGCCTCAAAACCTAAAGGTTTGGCCGAAATTGGAGGTGGAGGAGTCCTACTCCAATCCTACTTGGAGTAGGATTCCACCTTCCCACTTGGAAACTCTTTCCACCTTGTGGTTTTTCCTTCTCAAACCTTATGGGCCTTAGTGGGAACTTATTCCAGCCCCTAGTGGGCTGGTTTATCTCTTCCCATAGCCCATGAGAACCCTTGGGGCGTGACACCCCTCCTGATGGTCCCCGGCACCCCTCCCGGCACTCCCAGTACACTACCGATGAGCCCGAAACTTTTCCGGTAATGCACGAAAACCTTCCGGTAACCAAATGAGGTCATCCTATATATCAATCTTCGTTTCCGGACCATTCCGGAAACCCTCGTGACGTCCGTGATCTCATCCGGGACTCCGAACAACATTCGCTATCCGACCATATAACTCAAATACGCATAAAACAACGTCGAACCTTAAGTGTGCAGACCCTGCGGGTTCGAGAACTATGTAGACATGACCCGAGTGACTCCTCGGTCAATATCCAATAGCGGGACCTGGATGCCCATATTTGATCCTACATATTCTACGAAGATATTATCGTTTGAACCTCAGTGCCAAGGATTCATATAATCCCGTATGTCATTCCCTTTGTCCTTCGGTATGTTACTTGCCCGAGATTCGATCGTCAGTATCCGCATACCTATTTCAATCTCGTTTACCGGCAAGTATCTTTACTCGTTCCGTAATACAAGATCCGGCAACTTACACTAAGTCACATTGCTTGCAAGGCTTGTGTGTGATGTTGTATTACCGAGTGGGCCCCGAGATACCTCTCCGCCACACGGAGTGACAAATCCCAGTCTCGATCCATACTAACTCAACGAACACCTTCGGAGATACCTGTAGAGCATCTTCATATTCACCCAGTTACGTTGCGATGTTTGATACACACAAAGCATTCCTCCGGTGTCAGTGAGTTACATCATCTCATGGTCATAGGAACATATACTTGACATGCAGAAAAACAGTAGCAATAAAATGACACGATCAACATGCTACGTCTATTAGTTCGGGGCTTGTCCATCACATCATTCTCCTAATGATGTGATCCCGTTATCAAGTGACAACACTTCCCTATGGTCAGGAAACCTTGACCATCTTTGATCAATTGAGCTAGTCAACTAGAGGCTTACTAGGGACAGTGTTTTGTCTATGTATCCACACATGCACTGTGTTTCCAATCAATAAAATTCTAGCATAGATAATAAACGATTATCTTAAACAAGGAAATATAATAATAACTATTTTATTATTGTCTCTTGGGCATATTTCCAAGTGTAGACCGGTATGAGCGCGGATAGTAGGGTGATCGCTTGTACTAAAAGTCGTTGATCTCCCTCTATCCTTTGGGACTCCCTCACTAATGAAGTACAAGTGTTGGTACAAGCACGCTCCCATACCATAAATTTCCCTTCGTCTCGAATGGTTCTATCATGTTTTTCAATAATGACTCTCTATTTTCATGTGAGGTTAGTTCCATAGTGCCCAAGGGACATGTATTTTATGGGTCATTGCTTGCTGTCACATAAGAGTGGTGCGGTAACCCCCAAGTGTAAAGGTGAAGTAACCTAGCAATATGTATTGCCCTTGATTGAGAAGCAAGGTTTATTGAACTAGTAGAAGATTCTCCAATAAAGAAAATCATTGCTACCTGCACACCAAACGCGAAACACTCTTGCCCCCAACATTTCAAAAAGGTTGTCAAGCTTCTTGTCCTAATAGTTATAAGGATGCATTGTATTGTATGATAGGAATTGATAGATATATAAAATAATAAAATTGGTACATCAAATAAAGTAAATTATAAAGGTGTATGCAATAAAAGAAGATAGACCGAGGGGCCATAGTTCACTAGAAGCATATTTCTGAGCAAAACAGAGGTGTTGTGGTGAAAAATTATAGTTGGGCAATGAATAAATTACAATATTTATATTATGACTATGATCACTTCATGGCATGATCTTACATAGACATTACGCCCGTGATTTGTAGACATTATCCAACTAGATCTACAGCTAATACTCCACCACAAGACCGCTATGCAACGTATCTCTAAATATCAAGTTTATGACAATAAAATTATAGCAATAAGCATGATCAAATAATATAGGCAGTAAAACTATCATCCAAGTGTGATAAAGAAAGTATTGTTTATCATTTGTAGCTACAATACAATACATGCTCAATATGTGCTCATTCCCTTTCTCTCACTGGGCGAAGATGGAATGCGAACAACATGGACATGAAGGGATATTTCGAGAGAGAGGAACTAGCCCAACAAGCGGCCCAACATGCAGTTTATCAGCCCTCTCCACCATTCTACTACCCCGGTGGCCCGAGCCATTGTGATTGCCAAGCTTGGGGAAGTACATATGCCTCCCTTTTCACCATTCTTGGTGTACCATTTATGTTTTATGCTTTGATGAACTTGTTATGTTTCCCGTCCATTGGTTATATAGTTTTTCAGCTTATCGGTTTCCTTATAAACGGTGGGTTATGTTTTTTGTTTTGTTTTTTCTTTGTTTGTTTGTTTCATTAACTTACAAAAAGACCAAACACATTTAAAATTTCTTTTATTTTGTATTTGGCTTACTTCTATTTATTTGTTATTTTGGTTCTAGTTATTTCTTTTGCTCCTTTAAAAGGAAAGCCCCAAAAGGATTCCATTCATTCTCTTCTCATGCTTTCCGTATAACTTTCGATCTTTTGAAAGCAACAAACATTATTTCCATTGATATCGATTTTGTTGATGGATGCAAATTCCTTTGAAGCATAAGTTTTTATCTTGAAAAGTAATCCAAGATAGGTTCCGCAAGGTAACGGATATTGAATTGGAATGGTCCTCAGATGGAAAATGTCCTTTGTGTGATAATATTGGAAGTTTCAAGAGTTGACCACCTTTTCATTGGATGTGCTCTCCTCCTTTAGCTGGTGTTGTTTGTGCCATGTGAATCAGTGGGCTAAGACCTTGTTTGTTTTAGCTTTCACTGGCTTAAAATTGTTAAACAAATATTGCATCGGCACCGTGCTACTGTGAAAACAGACCTTCCCCTGCAACGGCACTAGAAGAATGCTACTAGCACTCCCCAACAACGAAACTAGAAGAATGTTGTTGATGGCCCACCAGCGCGTGGGTTTGCGGTAGTTTTCGAGGGTAGAGTATTCGACCCAAATTTTTTGATTCGCCAGGCAGGAGGTGAGAGGATACTCTCGAGTATTAGCAGCTGAATGTATCAGATTCAACCACACCTGAAAGATTAGTATCTGCAAGCAAAGTATCGGCAGCAAAGTAGTATGATAACAACGGTGTAAGAAACGATCTGTTGACGGCAGACTATTCCTAACTGTCGTATCAATGGCGCCAGAAGTTGCCCGTGGACGGGAAATATTCTTTCCCGTCAACGTCTCGGCAAAAAGTATTGTAGCAGGTAGCAGCAGTGTAACGAGTAACAGGAGTGGCAAGGAACATTAGTAGTGACAGCAGTAGCAAGTAGCTATAGCAGCAAGTAACAGTAGCACCAAGTAACAAAAGTAACATCAGTAACAAGTAGCAACAGTAGTAACAGCAGCAGCAACAGTAGTAACAATAGTAGCAGCAAGACAAGTAACAGCAGTAGTGGGACGAACTCGTAGGCAATGGGTCGGTGATTCGTTTGGATGATATTCATCATGCAACAGTTATAACATGGAGAGATATGTGGCTAGCTCCCATTCGTCAATGTGATGTAGGCATGCATTCCGTGTGTAGTCATACGTGCTTAGGGCAAAGAACTTGCATGACATCTATTGTCCATCCCTCCCGTGGCAACGGGGTCCAAAAGGATACTACAGGATATTAAGGTTCTCCTTTTAATAAAGAACCGGAACAACGCATTAGCACTTGGTGAACACATGAACTCCTCAAACTATGGTCATCACCAGGAATGGTTCCGGTTATTGTCACTCCGGGGTTGTCGGGTCATAACACATAGTAGGTAACTACAACTTGCAAGATCGGATCTAAAACACACATATATTGGTGACAACATAATAATTTCAGATCTGAAATCATGGCACTCGGGCCCTAGTCACAAGCATTAAGCATGGCAAAGTAGTAGCAACATCAATCTTAGAACATAGTGGATACTAGGGATCAATCCCCGTCAAAACTAACTCGATTACATGATAGATCTCATCCTACTCATCACCGCCCAGCGAGCCTACAAATAGATTACTCATGAACAATGAAGAGCTTCATGGAATTGGAGAGGGAAGAAGGTTGATGATGACGATGGCGATGATTTCCCCTCTCCGGAGCCCAAAACGGACTCCAGATCTGTCCTCCAGATGAAGAACAGGATGTGGAGGCGCCTCCGTATCGCAAACGCGACGAAATCTTCTCTTCTGATTTTTTTCTGGGCGAAAGTGAATTTATAGAGCTGAGATTGGGGGCAGCAGAGCCACGTGGGCCCAACAAGCTTGGTTGCCGCGACTAGGGGGGTGGCCGCGGCAACAGGGCTTGTGGCCCACTGGCCCATCCCCTCCGGTGGATCTTTGCGCACGTATTTTTCATATTTCCAGAAAAATTCTTCGTAAATTTTCAGGACGTTCCGAGAACTTTTATTTCTGCACAAAAACAACACCATGGCAATTCTGCTGAAAATAGCGTCAGTCCGGGTTAGTTCCATTCAAATCATGCACATTAGAGTCCAAAACAAGGGCAAAAGAGTTTCGAAAAGTAGATACGATGGAGACATATCAAACTCCCCCAAGCTTAAAACCTTTCTTGTCCTCAAGCAACTCAGTTGACAAACTGAGGGAGAAAGAAAAAACTTTGACAAACTCTGTTTGATCCTTTTGCTGCAACTATTTCTAACTCATAACCAGAATTTGAGCAAGATCACAAGTTAACCACATAAGCAAGTGACACAAAGGTCTCACAGTGAACTAATATCAATGGCATAATCAGCTAGCGAGCAAATAATAATGAGTTTCAGATGCCAACAATTCAATCAAAACAAGCATGAAGCAATATGAATAGGTGGTATCTCGCTAGCTCTTTTTGAGACCGCAAAACATAAATGCAGAGCACTTTCAAAGATCAAGGGTTGACTAAACATTGTAATTCATAGCAACGAAGATCCAGTCATAGTCATACTCAATATCAATCAAAAGCAAAGCATAAAAATGACAGAGGTGCTCTCTAATTGGTGCTTATAAGAAGAGGATGACTCAACAGGAAAATAAATAGACAGGCCCTTCGCAGAGGGAATCATTGATTTGCAGAGGTGCCAGAGCTCAAGCTTTGAAAACAGAGGTAATAATTTTGGGTGGCATGCTTTCATTGTCAACGCAATGACCAAGAGTTTTCAATATCTTCCATGCTACTCATGCTATAGGCGGTTCCCAAACATAAAAGTAAAGTTTTAACTCCCCCACCACCAATCAATCACACTCCATGGCTAGCCGAATCCTCGGGTACCATCCATACTAACATCAATCCAGGGGGAGTCTTGTTTTACAGTTATGTTTTCGATTTAAGCGTGGAACTGGGCATTCCAATTACCGGGCCCTTTCTCTTGAATGACAGTGAATAAACACAAGTCGAGGATAACACGCCTAACATGGAAGATACCAATAGCCCCCTATCACCACATGAGCGGTTCGGGCATGCAAAACAGAATATTTCTTGAAGGTTTAGAGAATGGCACATGCAAATTTACTTGGAACGGCAGGTAAATACCGCAAATAGGTAGGTATGGTGGACTCTCATGGAAAAACTTTTGGGTTATTGGAAGTGGATGTACAAGCAGTATTCCTCTTAGTACAAGTGAAGGCTAGCAAAAGACTGGGAAGCAACCAACTAGAGAGCGACAACAGTCATCAGGATGCAATGAGTTTGACTAACATGGAATGCAAGCATGAACAGGATATAAATCACCATGAACACGAACATCATAGAGGCTATGTTGATTTTGTTTCAACTACATGCATGAACATGCGCCAAGTCAAGCCACTTGAATCATTCAAAGGAGAATACCATCCTATCATACTACATCATAGTCATCTCAAAATATATGTTGGCATTCAAGACAAACCATTATAAGCTCCTAGCTAAATAAGCATGGCATCAGGAACTATGATCTCTAAGTTGTCATTGCAAACATGGTTCTCTCACAACAAAGCTGAATCAGGCATGACAAGCTAGTCATATTTACAAAAACAAAATAGATAGAGTTCATACCAGCTTTTCCACTCTCAGTCACTTCATCATATATCCTCATCATTGCCTTTCACTTGCACGATCGAACGATGTGAACAATAATAAGCGTGCTCGTGCAATGGACTAAGCTGAATCTGCAGGCAAACACAAAGGAGAAGACAAAGTAATATGGCTCTTTGAAAGCTAAACAGGTATGCATGCAAGAGCCACTAAACATTGTAACCAATATCTTCTACCTTGACCCAAAGAAAAAGAAAACTATTTACACGGGAAAGCTCCCAACAAGCAAAATAAGAAAGGAAAATCTTTTTGGGTTTTCTCAAAAGAACACAAAACAAGAAAACAAGAAAACAAAAATAAACTAGCATGGATAATACAGTGGCAAAGTGTAAACACCGACGAACAAAGTGAAAGCATAAGCATGAATGTAAAGTCGGTGAGAACACGTACTCCCCCAAGCTTAGGCTTTTGGCCTAGCTT